>NW_009258947.1:2603355-2652077 GCF_000687185.1 Egretta garzetta
CCTTGAATACTGTGTTCAGTTTTGGGCCCCTCACTACAAGAAAGATGTTGCATTGCTGGAACATGTCCAGAGGAGAGCAACCAAGCTGGTGAGGGGTCTGGAACACAAGTTATACAAGGAGCGGCTGAGGGAAGTGGGGTTATTATGGGTAGCCTCCATCTGGCAGCCTTCTCCTCATCCATTTTTACCTGTTTGCCAGTCTTGCTCATCAGGGGGGAGCAGGTACACTTTCTTTAACCTTCCTTTTCTGGCTGACCTACCTGTAGAAGCTCTTACTATTATTCTTTGCATCCCTTGCCAAGTTCAGCTTCAGCTGTGCCTTGGCCTTCCTGACCCCATCCCTACATAACTGGGCAGCATCCCTATACTATTCCCAGGATTTCTGTCCCTGCTTCCACTGCCTGTGCATTTCCTTTTTCCCCTGTGGTTTGACCAGCAGGTCTTGACTCATCCATGCCTGTCTCTTGCCTTCCGTTCCTGATTTCTTACACCTCGGGACTGCAACCTCTTGCATGCTATGGAAATTGTCCTTAAAGATCTGCCAGGTCCGTTCTGCTCCCTTTTCCCTGAGGGCAGTTTCCCAAGGGGTCCTACTGACTAACTCATTGAAGAGCTTTCCTAAACTTCGGGGTCCTAAATTTACTCTTTACCTGGCCCATATCCCTCAGGACTGTGAAGGGGAAAATGGTGGAGATTTCTCAATAACAACTTGGCAGGGCTATGCTTTGAAATAACTCAGGGGGGTCCATCCATACAGGTACCTGCCGAGTCACCCTTTATTTTTTCCAAAGTATTTTTTATGTGAAATGCTTTTAATCTTTTGAAGATAGTTTGAGCATTCTCTGAATTTTCTTCTTAGGTAGTTTCATAGTTGTTTCCTCAAAAAATTTAAAATAAAAAGGGGGTTGAATAGAACAAAGCCAAAACCTTTAGCATATTGTATTTTTTGCTGTAGCTGATTTCCAACACTGACCTACATTGTCATTGGATATTGGAAAATAAATTTAGAGGTTTTTACCTATCAACTTTTCTATGACTAGTTTCTGTGTATGAAATATGATTTATTTAGTTTGTGACTAGGTGTATTGTCTTCCCAAAATGTTGCTGTTAGCATTATTTCTTTAAAAGGTCAATTTGGGGCATGGAATAAAGGGATCATATCTTGACCAGCATAAGTTTTTGATGTGCTCCGGCTAAGAGGCTGTCTCCAGTTACACACAGACTTATGAACAGAAACAACATGGGTAGAGTCCCTCAGCCCTAAATATTATTGAGAGGGAATTTGCTGAAATGATCTCAGACCCTGACCGCTTGCTTTCCCCATTATTAGGAGACACGCATTTTGGATCAGCCAAAGCAAGGCATGTAGATTTGTAAGTCACTTTCAAACACAATGCAGTTTTCAGATACAGCTGTATGAGAAAATGCAATATTTCTTTAAATAAGCTTTCATGAAGAAACTCTTTAACCATGAAACATTAAATAAGTTTCTGTTTCATTAAAGCACTGTATTATATTTTTAGGACTAGAGAGACGAAACCAAAAAACATATCAAAATTCTGAAGATTTTACTTTCTTAATTTCATCCTGGTAGTTCTCACAGAGTTCCTTTATCTTCGTGTCAGCCAGTCCCAAAAGAATGCTTTAGTCATCTATTACGTGGACAGCAAATACCTGTTACGGTGAGTAGATAGCTGCTCAACAGCTGTGTGCATCAAGGAACTGATGCAGGAACTGGAAGAAGTGAACAAACTCTTTTGGGGGAGCATTTATTAATGGGTTTAATGTAGTTGTTTTCATTAGTTAAGACCATGTATTTTAGAAAATGTTCTGCTGCTATGTAGGTGGGTAGTAACAGAAAGAGGGGAAAAAAAATATTAATAGCAAGAATGCTAATTTGTGACATTAGAGTGCAGGGGGGAAGTTCTGCTTTTCCTGGTCTTCCTATTCTTTCAGTTACCCTATAGAATTTTTCTCATCTATTTTCTTGGGGATTTGGTCATAGTAGAACAGCAGCCCTGTTATCATGACAGTGAGACAAATAATTAAAAAGTGGTTTTCACCTTGCTTAGATGAAAAAGATCTGAGTTTAATTTCATTTCTCCAGGTGCTAATTTGTCATAAGTATTCTCTATCCCGGTACTGCATAAAAATAAAGCTACATAAAATCAACAAGGTATAGTATAACTTCAAAATTTTGTGGGATGTACAATTCAATCCCACTGTTTCCAGATGCTCTAAGAAATGTGATTATTTCATCACTGAGTGCACCTGGAAGCATTCCTCATTACAAAGAAGGTTATAGTATACTTTTGGTCTCCAGTGTCTTTTACATGCAAATGATAAAGCTCACGTGCTTTAAAACACATTCTTTGCCATTTAAATTTGCACCCTTTTGCACCTTTATCATGCTTTTGTAAAGGATAGCAAAATTTCAGAGAAATATTTTAAAAAAATGGAGTAACACGTTATGGTACCTCTGTTAAATGTATACTTAAAAATATGACATAATTTTTGTAATTTACTTGTGGCAATCGACTTTCTTTCAAGCTCTAAACATGTTAAGAAAGCATCCACAGTTAAGTAGTTCGGATTTCAGTACTACTATTTTACCCCCCATCTATTTCACAATCACTTATTTCCATGGGTCACAGAAGCAGCAAGTGCTCTGGTGTTGTGCATCATTTTTGAGCACAAAAGCAGAATTACTATAATTAAAACGATGGAAGAATTCAGCTACCTGGCACAAAGGAGCTATAGGAAGAATCATAGCCTTTGTTAAGTTATGGATACAAAATGTAGCACTTCTTAGACAAAGCACACAGAGAGTGCGGCTGGACAGCTACAATTTTAAGCAGTAATTCCTAAAGGTAAAAGGAGATAAGATTTTTAAAAATCTGTGCCTCTTTTAACCCTTTTCATTTTATAGTTATTTAATTTATAAACATTGGAAGACCTACAAAGGATTTATAACAAATTATACTAGCCTCTTTAGTCATAAATGAAGGGAGTCTTTCTTCCATGTCTTCCTCCCACCTTTATAAAACTGAGCACTATGGAAGGACACCAAATATTTAAGCTGAAGGAGAGCATTGGAATAAGAACAAACAGGTGTAAATTATCCATGGATAAATCTGGAGGGTCTTCGAAAGGGCTGGTAGGAAAAGAAAGTACATGGTTTTGAAATAGGACTTGATAGATTTATCAACAGTGCTGTATGATGTCCCTTTTTATCCCTGACCATTGCTAGGAAGACCTGTCCACTCTTGCTTCCTTTGACCCTTACATCTGTGCACAAACTAGTCTATGTCTTCCATTTTGGTCACTCTGCTTGGTTTCCACTCTGATTGAGCTAGCTTCTCTGAAGCTGTGTCCTCTCTTTCTCATTTCTTCCTCTCCCACCTTCCTTTGCCTATCTAAACAACTTTTTTGTGCTTTTGACTAATTCACTGCCTTATATTGGGTGACCCTCCATATTTCGTCAGGGCATAAAGAGCTGTGGAGCACTAAATACTCTAGCTCAATGTTATTAAGAGGACCATGCTGCAAGCTAATAACGACTTAGCATACACCCTTGTGATACTGAATAGATTAATTAAATAAATTTGTTTGTAAAATATTAGACTTAAACTCAGTTATTTTGCATTTTGTAAATTTCCTGAAATGGTGAGGAAAATGTAAGTTATATAGAGGACTTACACCCACATAAAACTAACTCATTAATAAGTTTGTATTTCTGATCACAAAGAAAACTAATAAACTCCTTTGAGATTAATGTATGAGCATACAGTACAATATATAAGCATTGTTTCTCTTCAAAAAGTCATTGAATCAAAAGGAGTGTGATCTAAACAAGGGAACCCGTTTTACAGCTGTCACTAATTTTTACAGGTACATTGGTTCAGCCACTGAATTGGGGCTGGATGATGGCACCTACTCTTGTTCCTTATTCTAGATAGCAGATAAAACACTTTTTGTGCAGGAGTGTATTCATACACTTCATATGGCAAATAAGCTAGCACATTGCATCAAAACTATTAAAGAACTGGATCGGGAAATCAAAAGGTTTTTTACTATTGTTGTTTTCTGTCTAGTATAGTATTAGACAGCAGAAAGTATAATAGAAGAAAGTATAGCCCTGTATTTGAACAAATATTGCTCTAGCTGCAATCAGTACTCTGGGGGAAGAGAAACTGATTCTCAGAAGACTGTAACATTTCAGTGAGATTTGTGTGATGTTCTCCTCATCAACTGGAATGATTTTTTCCAGAACAGGCAATATGTAGTATTGAATAAAGGAATATACTTTAGGGTGACATGTGCTGAATAAATACTAGCCTGTACAGTAGCAAATTGCAAGGAATCATGGGCTGGGGTCCTGAGATAGTGTGCAGAAAGTTCAGGTATGGGACTTTGCCTAACACAAATTTCTTTCTAATGCACACTGAATATTGCAGATGATCTGCTGTTTTATGGTGATAGTAGCACTTTCATGCTTGGCAAACTGTGGAAACAAAACCATTAAAGGTTGACATACAGGAGTACTATTACTATGAAATAGAGCTGAATTTTGTCCATAGGTATTCCTATTATCCTGTTATGTTCTTCTACATGCTGTAAGAATTTTGGTGTGAAAGAGGAATGTTTTTTTTTTTATTTTCTAGGTGCCCCAGGTATTTAACCTCGAAATGGTGAATATACAGATGATTACAAATGTATTCTATGCTTGATCCAAAGTGAAGGGCAGTCTGTGGATCTGATCAGTCCATAGGTCTAGGACTTCTATCTTGTACTTACTTCAGCAGAGAATGTGTAGACACCAAAAGGAGTTCTCGGTTCTTCTTACACTAACATGTCTGTGAAACGTCTATTAGACTAGGAAGACTTAGTACAAAAGCGTCATTGTGGAAAAGTTTGCTGTAAGAAAAGGAAGTAGTGCTCAAATTGTCAATAATTTCTAAACCAGAGAATGCAGCCTAGGACCTGCTGGCTTTAATAACTTCAAAAGCTTCTGGTTTAGCTTTTGCACTTGGTAGCACAAGACAGCCTTCAATTAATATTGTCTATCGTTCAACTGAAATTACTTTCATCATCATTTCATACCATTGCTAGTGGACGATGGCAGGTTTTCTGACTGATAGCTCTCCTCAGAGGCACTTCTAGTCAGATAAAATCTTTTCTGAGAACTCTGCAAGTATGTTATGAATACAAGCAAACACTGACAAAGAAAATTGGAACAGTAGTGGCTACATGAAAACCTGCATTTTGTCTTTTTAGTTCAATCTGTGCCAACTGGAGTTTGTATAAACACAACCACTTAACTATCATCTAGAAATATTTTCAAATATATTTGAAGAATATGAACCTGCAGGGATAGACTGCTTCAATTTGTTTGCTTGAAAAGGGCTGCATTTGGGATAGAAATATTTGCATTTCTACAGATTCTGATTCCACTTAAACATACACATTTCCAATCACAGTCAGTCAGATATGCGTATGTGTATTTTAACTAGAAGTGGCACTTTGATACTGACATACCAGATGCGTCAGTAATGATTCAATAAAGTTTCAATCCAAGAATTGTATGTTTGTTTTCTGGTAATTTGGCCATTTCTGTCTGTTGAGATTTTTTGAGATCTGGGATAATTATTTCTTCTTACAAGTACTGTATTAACAGTAGATGAGCAATAAAACATACTGCTTATTCTAAAATTATGAGTTCTGTGGCTTTGAACTCTTTTCAATTATAGCCCATTGATAACTGACCTGAATTTCCAGAGACAAGTCCCTGTAATGCTCTGACATTCTTGGAATTCTTTGAAGGATGGCAGAATTACTTTCTCAGGGATGGGTCTTCATGCTTCAGGTAATAGTTAGCCTTAAGCGAATTTATTTAAATTTCCATTGCTTCAGGGAACAGCTGATTTTGCTCAGAATGTATTTTCCAGTGCACAATATGTATCATGTCTTTCATATATCAGACGTGTGTAAGCATTGTTTTGAAGTGAAACACAGACTAAAGTGTGTAATTAATTAGAAAAAAAGTGTACAAAATAATGAAAAAAACATTTAAATAATTTCCTTTTTGTTTGTAATTCCTGGTAATTATATCATATAGGAGCAGTGTTATTTGTTTAAATGAATAATGAAGCTTTGTGGTTAAAAACACCTTTTACTGTATTTGTAAGCAAAAATAAGAGAAAAATGCTAACTGAGTGAACTAAGAGAAATTGCAGTTTAATTGAAATCTGTGAAAATTTCCATAAGCTGCATTGTCTTGATAGGTAGGTAATATATAATATTTTCATCATCATTTCATACCATTGCTAGTGGACGATGGCAGGTATATATAATATAATAGGGAGGTAGATATATAATATAATAGGGAGGGGACATTTTTAATGTGACAATTAGTAGGACTTTGTTTCTCAAAGAATAGTATGTTTTATTTTTTAATGGGAAGATGCAGATTCTCTACTGTTTCAGTGCCCAGTCTGGGACATACATACCAATTGCTGTTACATATCCACCATGACGGGGACTCCTCAGATATTCATCCAGCTGAAGGGACTGATTGGCAAGACGTGAATGGTAGCAAATCCATGTGAATATATTAGGAGAAAAAAAACGAAAACCAAGCACAAGGAGAAATGGGAAAAGCACCGGTCCCTCTTCTGCTCTACTTTTCTGTGTGTTTGTCTCCACTTAATACCTTTTCTGCCTCTGAATTTATATCTTATTCTTTGACAATCAAAAGACTTCATGCCTTCTCTTAGTGTATAGTGCAGTTCTACTATACTTGGTAGTTTTTTATATAACTCTAGCCATAGAGGGAGCTGTTCCTTCTGACCTGTGGTGAAAGCTTGCTGTGAACACCAGTTCCTTAGGAAGCACAAGAATGTAATGAGAAAGCCCCTAGATTGTAGCTAGGAGTGGAGCAGCAGTGTGATTTGGGTGCAGAGCTCATGTGTGTGCCAGAAATCTCGTTCACAGAGGTCTAAATGTTTCACCTACTTACTGACACCTGTCCCAGTAAGATATACCTGACAAAATACACATGCAGCCCAAGCTGGAGAATTGCTGCCTGCCTACCAAAGATCTTTCTTTTCTGTCTTCCTGTTGTTTCTTCTGAAGTGTAAAATCTCTGCATTTTATTCAAGAAAATTGATCACTTCAGGAAGATTTTCCAGTCTCTTCTACCTCTGATCAGTAACTGTATAGCAAGCCCAGTTCAGTGGTATGCAAGTGCTGGTTTTAACTATGAAGTTTGCATGGGGCTCATAATTTAATAATCTGTATTACTCATTCATAATAATATAAAATATATGTGTTGGCTTGTTGAAAACCCATTCCCAATAAGGGCCATCTTTCCCTTTGTTACCCTGCAGTTAACTTTCCTGTGTCTGCAGTCATGCCATCATTCTGGATCACTTTGGAAGTGATCGTTAATAGCATCCTTGGAAAATTCAGCAGTATTCTCTGTATTTTTCTGAGTAATTAGAAAATTTTGACGTGTCCATACTTGTATGGTGCTGGTCAGCTCTGTCTCTTTTTTGCTGTTTGAGGGCTTTACATTTCAGTAGAGGGATGAGAGTACAATAATTTTATCGATGGGTGGTATCAGTAACAAGTGCAGTACTGTGTCATTATTATTGCTATGTTGTAGCAGTGACAACATTCTGGATGGAAACTACTTCATAAAAATAATTTTTTACTTCACCACTTTTCTCCCATGCTTTGTCTCACCTTTAAAATTTTAGTTCATTAAAATGAAGACTGTATTATATATTTGCAAAATGACAGGTAAAATAAAATTTCTCAAAATTGTAGTAATGTAAGCATTCATCTAATGATCAGATAAAAATTGTAGAATAAACAACAGAGGTAAGAGTCCACTAATTAATCAGTCATGGTAATGATTACCTACTTTATAGCTTTTCTTATGTGTATCTGTATGTTTGGGTATATACCTATTTTCTGCAGGCTACTGATGGCTTTCTGAAATTGTTAATTACAATATTCCAAGGCTCAGTTTGCAGAAAAGGAAGAGAACTCGATCCACTTACAAAGACAGGTTACAGAAGATTACAGTAAGGATCTGTCACAAAACTACTTTTTCATATCATAATAGGAACAGACCAGAGTGAAACAGAAATATGTTTTTCTTTTAAATATATACTCTTCTTTAAATATAGAATCTTCAGCATTTCTGCTGGGGCCTCAGGCAGAAAGTAGACAAGGACATGTTCCTGGGCTGCCAGATCCTCATAGTTCACCACCAGACTCTCTCTGTTCTTCCCCTTCTTCCTCCTCTTCGAGGAGCCCCTTGGTCCCCAGGAGCCCTTCAGACTCATCCTCGAAGGGGGGCAGGTCCCAGCTGGGGCTGGACCTGAAGGCATCACCCCAGCGTGAGCTGCGCACGGGGCTGGTGGCCACTGCCTGTGACTCAGAGAAGTCCATCATCACCGCCGCCTCTTCCTGCCCAGCCGGATTCCGGATATATATATATATATATGCGTATTATCTTCTGGTAGTCATATAGAAACCTAATCATTTAAGCAAATTATTCATCACAATCTGAGGAAATAAACCCACAAGATGCTACTAATATGTATGGCATGGACAGATTTTCAAAAAAGGAGTGGGTTGACTCTTTAGCAATATTATACCAAGCTGCATAATTCATTCTGTGATTTGCTCAATGACTATGAAAGCTACAGATCTCTTCAGGCACATACACCAATGTCAAAGAATAGTACTGGTAAAGCAAAGAAGTATAAGGAAAAGTTATCTGAATCATCATATATAATTATGCAGGATATCTATGATATATTTCTGTAAAAATAATTTTAGTTCTAATTATAGGATAAGATACCTAAGTGAAAACGGAAAGACTGGAAGAGTGTTGCAAGTCACTGCAGAATTAATAAATTGACTGTCATTTCCCTAGCGTATTTGTATAAATTGTTCAGACACAAATGCTTATTTTGGAATAGCCAATTAAGCACTAAGGCAAAGAGTACTGTTCATTGAATACTGCAAATCTAAGGAAGATGAGAATCAGAAGTATGTATTGGAAACCACTTCATAACTGACCACTGGAAAAGAGACAAGTGTCAAGAAATCATTATTTCATAAACTAACTTAATTCTGCTTCATGCTTTTCCAATACTGTTTGCAATCCAATTTTAATTGTATAAACTTTTTTTTTTAAAGCCACTTTTCTTCCCTTGTCATTTTAAAGACTACTTGTACTCTGAGGTCTCTGTTTTTCAGCCATCTTCCTCGCCTACTTATAGTCATAAAAGCAGGATATTAGATTTTTCAGTTCTACTTATATGGGTTGAGCTGAAGCCATCAAGTTTCCAAAAAGCTTCCAAACATGCTTTAGTCTAAGAGGCATTTTAAGTATTAAGTACTATTGTTCCTTTTTCATTCTGAGAGTTTAAGAATTTTTAAAAACTTTTAGTTCTCTAGGTTTCATTGGGTTTTTTACTATTATATGTTATGATCTAATTCTCTGCATATGTTTTAAAACAACTTCTTGGTTGTTTGCCTGCTGCATTACAGGCTTGTACATCATCTTCCACCCAGGTACTTGTCAAGCCCAAGATTTGCACTTCATGTGAATTTCAAGTCGTTTATTTACAAAATGCATCTACTTCAAGATCAGACATTCATCAGGAGATTCAGTTCCTTTCACTTCAGAATTTTGCTTCAGACTTTTAGTCTGGGTTAGGTGTTTAATCTTAAATTTTCATCTATAGATGCAAGATAGGTTTCATTTCATTTAACTTCAGATATTTAAAGTGTCAGGCTATCATTTAGGCTCTTCTTATTTAGCGATAGACACCTGCAGGTGATGATTCTTTTTTATCCTGAGATCTTTACTGATTTCTAGAAAAAATATTGACAAATACTTTAGAGTTTAATCTTTTGAATGGCCAAAGTTAAATGATGTGACTTCTGCCGTCCTTCAGATCTTAGCTAAAGGGTCATATGGGTGAATTCATTCATCAAAGTCATTCTTCTTTTCAATTTTAATTGCTGTTACAGTTCTGATCTATAACAAGACAGAAACAGATTCAAACAGCCAAAACCCTGTCTAAACTCTGAGCAGTGTGACTATTAATGATCAGGTATGTTTGAATGTTTAGAGCAAGCCACAGTTAAACACGAGGGAGCAGAATTTTAAAAGCATTCACATCACCAATGAATTGTGCCGTTGACTTGCCTGCCTGAGCTAGGTACATAGGATTTCCCTAAAATTGGTGTTGCACAGTAAAAATGAGGCAACAAAGGTCATTTGGTTTTCATAAAATATGTCATAACTCTGGACTGTAGTTAGCTAACTGAGATCTAGAAACTCTGTTCTGTTCTTGAGAAATGCACGTGAAAAGCATAATAAACCCTCCTTGATGAATACACTTAGGTATATGCAAAATCTGCAAATTAGAGCCAGCGTGAAAAGCAAGCATTTCCTTTGATGCCCTTTTCTCCTTCATACATATGAGCACACAAGTAAGTGCATACAGCATACAGTTAGCTGCAGTAAATGTACTTAATCAACTATTTAAAAAAAACACTTTTACAATTCTCCTTTCCTATTAATACTACAGTAAGGCAACAGTGCAACAGTGAATGTTACTCCAAAGCTACTGGTTTTGTCTTTTTGGACTTAGTGGACTTGTGCAAAAGCTTCAGCACCAGAGAGCAGTGCATTAGTTAGTGACCTTCTATACTGTTAATACCTTCTTGTGAGCACTGGAATTGATTTTTTTTTTGTCGTAGTATGTATGTGGTTCAATGCTACCAACTCTTCAGACACTGCCTAAGAATACAAAGTAGCTCCAGGAGAGTATGATACAGTATGAGTATCTTTTAAGATATTACTTCTTGGTAATTTTAAACCAAAGCATTAATATTAGAGTTCTTTCCTTTTCAAAATAACATTTGAAATAAAAATCGTATTTCACCCTGTGCAGCAGTTTTAATCTACTCTTTTGTCTTATTCCACACATTTTTTGGATTGAATATATCTTCGTAATATTTGACTGAGATCTTCCAAAAGTACATTAGGCAGTAAATATGTCATGCTGTCTCCTCTCATCTCTTGACAAATATAAATGTTTGGTGCAAACAATCTTTGCTTAATT
Organism: Egretta garzetta; assembly: GCF_000687185.1. NCBI lineage: Eukaryota > Metazoa > Chordata > Aves > Pelecaniformes > Ardeidae > Egretta > Egretta garzetta. The sequence goes on from NW_009258947.1 coordinate 2,614,512, forward strand.
AAGAGGAAACATAGTTCTTATGCTGTGTTTGAAAGTTTTCTTCAAAATGTTTCTATGTTTTAGGAAGTTAAATTTTTTCCTTGTTATTCCAAAGTCACTACACTACACCATAAGCTTAAGTCAGCATTACTAATATATTTAGCACACAACGACAAGTAAAATGATATCACAAGATACAGCAGTATTCGATAACGCCGTCTTGTATTTTTTGCCAACTCTGACCTCCTCCTACCCTGATAGTGACTTTCTGACATTTTTTCTGTGGAAGGGAACACAGTGGGTGTCCTTTTCCCTTCCTACTGTATCACCTTTTTGGCATTGTTGCACCCAGGCTGGATTCACTGAACCTAGACTACATGGGTAGCATTGCTGTACTTCTTCCTTTATTTTTTTTATATTTTTCTTTTTTTAAACTTTCTCAAATCTGTGGTGGTGGGTCAGCCTTAGCCAGCAGGCAAATGGCCACATAGCCATATCACTCTTCCTCCTCAATAGGAGAGGGGGAGAAAAATGGATGAAAAAGCTCGTTGGTCAAGTTACAGACAGGGAGATTGCTTACCAATTACCATCACAGGCAAAATAGACTTGGGGAAAATTAATTCATTTTATTGCCAATTAAAATAGATTTGGGTAGTGAGAAACAGAGGCAAAAAAAATTGAACCAACAGCTTCTTCTCACCCCTTTTCTGAGGCTCAACTTCACTCCTTCATTTAAAAGTGTTTGATGTAGTTGTGAAGGCTCCATTGCAATGTAGTTCAGCATAAATAGTGCAAACTCATTAGGTGGTGTGGCTGGGCTAGGAGGAAAACACCAATTCATTTCAAGGCCTAATGCAGATATTAATGAAGTTTGGGAAGACAAATTCATCAACCCAAGACTGAAAAGTGACTGCAGTCTAATTTAAACATATGCAAGGATATACTGACAGTTTCTTCAATTTTTATCATAGACCTTTTTTATCTCTAGATCAGTTGATATAGAGATATCCATATATATGAAATACATACAAATTTTAGTAGAGATGTCTGAACTATGTTTTCACATATGGTCCAATATGACTATTATACGAGTCTGTTTCAGCTTTTGACCAAAGCAAGCATGACCTGTATATGTGTGTGTGTATATGTATAGATATGTGTGTATATATATATATGTAGCTCAGCTATGTATGGCAGAATGACAGTGAAGGTCTATAAGACGTGCTTTTTTTTAGATCCATTCAACTAATTCTGGATGTATTCCAGAACAGAACTATATTCAGGAGTATTCATTCTGAATCTTGTTGGTGCATCCAAATATTATGTGATGATAGATCTGTTTAAATACCCTAATAAAGTATTGCTTTCAAGGAATGGTTTATGTGAGTTGACATAGGTTTCATGAGTTTCTGAGAATTTTGTGCAAAGTAGCTAGTCAAAATGCACAAAACATTTTGTTGTAATATTCTAATTCTATTCTGGTTTAATTTAGTTTAAATAAATTTAAACTATTGAGCTTTACCTCACTTAAAGATAACCTAGAACTTATGATTAAAGACAACGTAGAAATCCAGAATCTTTAAATCATGTGCTAAATTTAAAACAAAGCATCCAGTTACTGCAGAATTTCAGAAATATTTAAGAATAATATGATAGCTGAATCTTGACTAAAAGTTTTTCATATGTTAGTCTATTTTAATATCTATAAAATAGATCTTTATATATATCAAATAGGTTGTTATAAATGTATCTTATATATTGTGTATGTACAAGAGTTTGCAGATAAAGGGAAGAACTATCTTTGTAAGAGTAGGTAGGAGTAGCAGAGGTACCAATCATCTTCAGTCCTTAGAAAGTGATAAATAATGTCTAAAATATTGCAGGAAATAAGGTGGAGGATTTCAGGAGACATAGTTGTTCTTATACATTAGAATTCAAGACACATTGATTTGCTTTGCAGTCCTGACACACTCTTGTAGAACCTTAAAGAAACATTCTAATTTTGCTGTGCTTTAGTTCCTGGTTATTCCTACTGTGATCATCCTGAGAGGGTTTAGACGTAAATCAAAGATCATTATGGTTTTTTCCACAGTGTTTTTTTCCACAGTGAGACCTCAGGTTCTCTTGTAGTCAGTTGTCCACAAAATCTTTGACTTGAGTAGAAGACCTCATATCAGAGTACTGGGGGTGAGTAATAGCACTAGCTGTTGTATTTTTGGTAGTAAATAATTTAAATGTGGATTGAGCCTGTGAAAAACAAAGTTAAAATGCTTAAGTAGAGAACAAGAAGAGCAGAGCAATGGGGCCCTGGGGGAGGGGGGATTCTGTCCATCAGGAAAGAAGAACTTGAATGGAAATACAGGTCCTTTCTGGGAAACTTGCTTAAGCTGCACTGGTGAAAGCATTATTTTGGGTGCACAAGAGGAAGAGTTACAATGTTTGAGGTAATCCTGCATCTCATGATGTTGGCCAGTTTGGTGTCGTGCTAAAATAGTGGTCTAAAGCAACACAAGCACCAGCTTCCTCCAACTACAACATTAGACCAGTGGATACATCTACAGGAGTTGGTTGGCTGTGATTAGTTACTTTTCTGCTTGATACACGCATGCTGTGGTTGTGCTCAGATTAGAGGCCACAGGTGTTAGCATCTGTTTCTGACAAACAAGATCAGGGCTGCAGACCCTGCGTGCAGGCCACAAACAAACCAAATGCAGTATCTGTTTCCTGAGTATCATGGATATGAAACTGGGAAATACTTCTGCCCTGTAATAGGGATTGAGTTCCGTCAAAGATCTTATTTGAAGTTCAACATTCAAAAAATCTGCTTACGCAGTAGTGTGCTACACCTTTAATTAAATTCTGATGTTTTAATACATGTGTCTATACACATATGTGTGTGTATATGTGTTCCCTTCTGGTTAGGTACTTACAGATAATGAAGACAGTCGCAAAAACCAAGACTATATTTGAAACAGAGAAATGTGCATAATGTGTCACCTAAATTAATCAAACCAAATACTTAGGATCTAGATATGTATGATGTATTAATATATGTTTATGTGTCTATTTGTGTGTACACACACAGTTAATATATTACATCTACATAAACACATTTCACTAATACCCTATGCCAGTTTTATAAAATGCATTTGTTTGTAGAAGTTGTGTTCAGCTGGTATATAAAATCAGGTTGCCCACCATATTATTTATTCAGGTTATTCCGTTGATCCAAGAGTCCAATACTCTTACCCGTTGTTGGTGTGGCTTGACCCTCAAGATATTATTCATTCCCAGTCAGAAATGTTCATACTGAGTTTCTTGCAGATCAACAGAGATGTTGATTTCATTGTTAAGTAATGTGCTTTTCATGACTGGTGGTTCTATGGTTTAAAGTAGCTGTTATTTGTCACACTGACAGGTGCACCTACTGCGAAATGCTGGCGATGAAGTTACCATCACTGTTCAGTACCTCAGGGAAGCTCCATCATTTTTAAAGCTCCCATTAGGTAAGAGGAAATTAACGGATAGGAGTAATTTGTTTTCCTCTTTGCAGTATTCTCATAATAAGATGACAGTGACAGAAATAGGAATTCAGTCCTTGAGTGTTTTACAGGAAGAAATAGAAAATTGTGTGTGTGCTTTATTGCTTAACATATAAGAATCCAATGCATACTGCATGACTGCTTCTGTATGGTTTATGCAAAATAAAACTGAAAACCTCATTAAAATGCAGTACAATCATGGGTGATATCTGAAAGTTTTTCTGCAAAAGCTTTGCCTGAATACAATGAAATAGTGTTTACAAACGTTTGAACCGTACATTCACACTGAAAGGCATTTTCAGGACACTTACAAAACAAATGGATAACATTAATTGTGCATACTTCATAAATTACTTCAATATTTTGATCATTTTTGTCAGAGAGCAGAATTATGATGTGACAACTGAGTAGTTTAAGAGTAGCAATAGTAAGTTGTTCAAGAGCAATGCAGATGAGGGGGATTTTTGGTTCTTCGGGTTAGCAAATATAAATAAGATAGTCACTTGAAATCAGTGTTGCAAGTAGAAAAGTGTACATATCAACTAACTTAATCAGACTAAATTATTTTGCACCAGTTTTATCTTACATATGATTCTGGGGTAACCCCAGTATCAGTACAGGCTGGGGGAAGAAAGAGGGACTTGGGGGTGCTGGTGGATGAAAAGCTGGACATGAGCCAGCAATGTGCTCTGGCAGCCCAGAAGGCCAACCGTACTCTGGGCTGCATCAGGAGAAGCGTGGCCAGCAGGTCGAGGGAGGTGATTCTGCCCCTCTACTCTGCTCTGGTGAGACCTCACCTGTAATACTGCATCCAGCTCTGGAGCCCTCAGCACAAGAAGGACATGGACCTGTTGGAGTGGGTCCAGAGGAGGGCTACAAAAATGACCCGAGGGCTGGAGCACCTCTCCTATGAGGACAGGCTGAGAGAGTTGGGCTTGTTCAGCCTGGAGAAAAGAAGGCTGTGTGGAGACCTGATTGTGGCCTTTCAGTACCTAAAGGGGGTCTATAGGAAAGATGGGGAAAATCTTTTTAGTAGGGCCAGCTGTGACAGGACAAGGGGTAATGGTTTTAAACTGAAGTAGGGTAGGTCTAGACTGGATATAAGGAAGACATTCTTTACAATGAGGGTGGTAAAACACTGGAACAGGTTGCCCAGAGATGTAGTGGAGGCCCCATCCCTGGAAGCATTCAAGGCCAGGTTGGATAGGGCTCTGAGCAACCTGATCTGGTTAGCAGTGTCCCTGCTCACTGCAGGGGGGTTGGCCTAGATGATCTCTAGGGGTCCCTTCCAACCCAAAACATTCTATGATTCTATCATTCTCTTTCCAAATTAAGCAAAACGGATTTAAAATGTCTTGTTTGGGTGATTTAGGTAAGTTGGGCTCAACCATGTACTTGTTTTCTTGATTTCAGCAGAATCATAGGTCTCATAGGTCTAGCTCTCATCATAGTATCCTTTCATCTAGATTCTTAAACTTATTAAAAACAAACTTGACAGGCCTGCACTAAGTGGAACTATACATTTAATGCTAAAACCTTTATTTCAGTTCTTACTGCATATCATTTCCATTTGAAAATTGAGTCTAAATTTGCAGAAATGTTACATTTATATTTGCAGATCTTTGTCTGATCAATGTTCCTTATAACACAACTTCAGGTTTTCTATCCTAGGTCATCAGACAACTATAGACTAATATCTATAATGCCTGGGATGACTGCATCCAAGCTTAGATGTGACTTTGGCAAGCTAGCAGGGTCTTACCAGTAGTTTCTTTGTTGTAGACCATATTCATTTGTGGCTATGACAGTTCTACTAGCAATTTTACCTCATCTTGTTGACTGACTTCATATGCACACTTGGACTCTATTACTCGTGGTTGGTTAACCTTGGCTAAGAACCAAACTCCCACCCAGCCTCTCTCTTGCTATCCCACCTCACGCAGAAAAGGGGGAGAAAATAGCAAGAAAAAGCTCTTGGGTCAAGATAGAGACAGGGAGATTGCTTATTAATTATCATCATGGGCAAAATAAACTCAACTTGCAGAAACTTGGTTAAATGTATTTCATATTAAAATAGATTCAGGCAGTGAGAAACAAAGACAAATAAACTGAAACACACACACACACACACACACACACGCCTTTTCCCAGGCTGAACTTCATTCCCGACTCCTCTGCCTGACTCCTCCGCCTCCTCTGCAAGTGGTGCAGGGGGATTGCAAATGAGGGGTTGGGGTCAGTGCACAGCATTTCCTCTCTGACTTTTTCCTTCTCACACCTTCCCACCAGCTGCAGTCCTTTACAAACTGCTCTAGCATGAGTTCTCTCCATGGGCTGAAGTTCTTTGGGAAAAATCTGCTCCAGCCTGTGTCCGCCACAGGCTGGAGCTTCTTTCAGGGCACATCCACCTGCTCCAGCATGGGGTCCTCCATGGGCTGCAGGTGGGTATCTGCTCTGACCTGGTCCTCCATGGCCTGCAGGGGAATCTGCTCCAACGCCTGGAGCACCTCCTCCCTCTCATTCTTCAGTGACCTTGAGGTTCACATGATATTTTCTCACACTTTTTTCCTCACTCCTCTCTCCACTGTTTAGCATTTTGCCCTTTCTTAAACAGTTTCCCAGAGACGCTACCAGCTTGGCTGAGGGGCTCTAGCTGTACCCTGCAGTGTGTCCGTTGGATCTGGCTGGAACCGACTGTGTCCAGCACAGGGAAGCACCTGACCATCTCCCACCCCTGGAGCCACCCCGCCACCCAAGACCTTGCCACTTACACCCAGTACACTCTCTGTGTGAGACAGCTGCCACCTTCCCAAGGAATTCATGCAGGACCAGGAATATTGATGCCCTCTTGGTACATCATGGGAGAGAAGAGGAACTTGGCTGACTCCTACATTGCCTTTCTCACCAGGAGGCACTGCAGCTATTCCTGTCTGGGAAGCTGACATCATGGCAAAGTGCTGTGTCTGGAAAGAGAAAGGAGTGATTAGCAGGGAGACCAGACCATCTTCTCTCTCCATGTCACCAGAGGTGCGTGCAAACTTCTATAGGTAAATAGCCTCCATGAACACTCAAATCAGGAGCTTTAATCTTCCAAAAACCTCCATTCTCTTTCAAAGGGTCTGTTCCATGACCTGTGGCCAGCTAGCACCATTTGGAGTCTGTCCCTGATTACTGTTGTTCAAAGAAAACCTGTTTGCCATTTTATACAAGCTATTACAGACTATCAACAAGCACAGCAGAGCAGCAATGCTTCTGAAATGAAGGAGGCATCTTGGAGACAAACTGCTCATTTGGGGCAGCTTATGAGACCTGCATCCTTTACTCAGAGCATGATAAATCTTTGGCAAGCATTATACTACCCTGCCCAGTCCCATGTATGATCCCATGCCTTCAGTCATATAGCACATGCTCAGCAAAAGGACTTGCTAAGTATGATCAAACAGCTGAGGAACTTAATTACCCTTTGTCTGAACTGAACCTGGACCTCAGCACAGAGCTCACCTGCTTCTCTCCAGGATGTTCTGTGGAGCCATCCAATACAAGCTGATAGCAAGCTCAGTGAGTGAGATTATCTTTGGTAACTGACTTGACATAAATACTCATTCTCATGGTAATGAAATAAGCAAATAATGTGTAGAAGTTTATGGAAAAAGGATCTGGTTTAGGGCCATACACTGAAGTTAAGAAGAATAGTAGTGGTGGGACAAAGCACCCCATTTCAAGAAGAGCTTTTCACGAGCCCATGCACAAAAGGTAATTCCAGTCATGAAGCATCAGTGACACATATAACAAGCTAAGTACCAATTCTACTATGCAATAAAGGACTTCCCAGCTCACACTGCAGGCAAGATTTAAGTGCATACATGCATAAATCTGAAGTATCTTTGCCTTTGCTAGCATCCCAGAAGATTCAGGCACATGGTCCCCTACCTTCAAGCATTCAGTCAGATCAGCTGCTGTTCTGGCAGTTTTAGTACTGTGGTGTGTTCCCTTTAAATGCAACTGTACTGTCTCATCCTATTAACCAGTATTATTACTATTTCTTGTAAGTACATCATCAGAAGTAACATCTGCCCCCTCTTCTTTCCCCACATTTTTCTGGTTACTTCACTCTTTCATGCGTTGTGAACAACAAATACAGGATTCGGTATGGGTTTAGACATGGATACTGGTTAACTGGCACTTAAGGACGAGACAAGGACTGCTTGTTTCTGTGTTTGGAGGAGGCCCTAACCCAGGGTGCTATGCCAGTATTGATCTTTGTCTCTTTCACAGCTACTTGGGACTCTTGGCCCTTACTAGACTATTATGAGACCGTCCATAATAGTAAAATAAATTATGGAAGCAAATATTCTCTGCTACAGGAATTTGATCAGCAGTTTTATAAAATATTGCAGAATGCTTGGCATGATTTTGCATGTGGCAAATACTTCTTTCTCAAAAAACTATCAGTCCTGAATCATAACTTAGCATGACCAGTAGGGTCATTAACTGTCTGCTTCAGTGGTTTGTCTGGCTCCATGGCTGGGATGATTCCTCATCCCATGGCCTGTGGTTTGCTCTAAGGTCACTGTCAGCTAGAGAGAGGATAGATTTGTATTTCTGGAAACCCAAAAAAAAAGAATTTTGGTTTTTTGGAGCTAGGTCAGGAAGTTATTAGTGGCTATGATGGTTATTTGTTAGCCTGTTACAAAACAATTATGGCATCAGCTCTTGGGTATTGTCATTAAGGATTCTCTGGAGCTAAGTCCGTTACCCATCCCAGAGTTGAGCAGGGCTTGTAGGACCCTTTTAGATAAGATTCACTGCTTCTGGGAAGACTCTTCAGGACATTTTATACTAAAACACACTCTCTTCAGAATTTTTCATTTTGATAGTTATAACAAATTATCAGAATATTCTGAAGTTGCAAAGCTTGAAGTGTAATTAAAAATCACCAGAAGTGCTTCCTTTGATTTTAACCTTGTGGTTATTCTGGAATGGGCTTTTTGTCTATTGGAGGTTGTCTATGACATAATTAGCAAGTTAGATAAATGAGATTTTATTTATATACAAGAGGTCTCCATTATCATTTGGCAATGTTGATCATAAGACAAATTGTAAAGGATAAAAACATGTCGGCTACTTGCCGTACATTGATCTGCTGTCCTGCATTTTGGGAGTTTTGTTATTTAGAAATTTAGTGTAATTCACTGACTGAAGTAAACAACCACCAGTTGATTGGACTCTACCAGAACTGTAATAGAGACCTTTCCAGGTCTAGCAAGCATAATGGTTTTAAAGTTAAAAATAAAATCCAGGCTGTAGTAGAATACCTAACTTTTTAAATTGAAAAATTTCAGTGATTCTGTCAAAAAGACTATAAAAGGATTTATAAACCTGTACCACTGCAAATGAGTTCTTGCTTTCGGTTTCGTGTCAGATAGATAGCTTGGTGATTTCCTGAGTTACTGCTAGCTCCGCAAAATCCCCTGTGATCCTTGCAAAGTTTCTTTCCCTCACCTCAGAGTTCTGCCTGTCTTTTTCTTGCTACCCCCAGGGGCGTCTCAGTCTCTTTTGTGAACTGCAGACTCCTATATCCTTGTGCTCTCTCTCTCTCTCTCCCTCTGACCCCTTCTCTCCTTACAGTGGTTTAAGTGTTTTTTTCTCTGAGCATACTCAGCTATTGCTCAAACAAAGATCAGGCAAAGATCTTCTCCTCTCCCACAGGACCCTTCCTGACCCAGCCTTCTCAAGAGAACAAAAATGCCAGCTGAGAACAAGCAAATTAAACAGGTGAAGCCTGTCATAGTGTAGGTTTGCATTTCTCATAGGCTGGCTGTCTAACTATGATTTGGGTGGGGTAAGAGGCAGCTAGGCAATCATGATGCTGGAAATATCACAACATACCAAGTACCATTTTTCTGGCATCAGAACCCATCAGGATACTGTATTGTGTTCATGGAGGGGGGTGTTACCTGTAGCAGATGTTTTGTTTTACGTAAACACTTTGTTCTGATAGACTCTCTCAAACTAATGTTCCAGAGTTAGGACTGGTACCTAACACTTGATTTGGAGTCTCATCTACTCGGGCAAGGGCTACAGCAGCAGATAATACAGGACTTACTTTGTGTTAGTATATTTTGTGTCATGTATGTCATGTGTGTGTACATACTGTGTTTTGTTCTAAGAACAGGGAGGAAAGACTACCTGATTCCTCTAGGGCTGCCATGTGGGGAGGCAAACAGAGCTCCCTGCAGAAACAAAAGCTCTTCACCTTCCATGGAAGCAGTTGAGCATATACAGTGGGAGCTTCTAAAATGCTGAATGAGGCCATGAAGGACTAGTCCATGAGTGAGGCAAAACAGAGAGTGAGCAAACTAAACAACTTGTGAATATGCTTGCAATCAAGTGGTGGAGGTGACGTAGCCTGAGTGAGGCTGTGTAGTTTGTTGTGACTCAGAAAACCAGAGAAATCTGCTGAACTGAAAAGAAAATCTGCAGGGACACTGTGGGAGGAGGGAAATTTGTTCCTTAACCTTTTGTTCTTAGCTTTCCCATGCAATAGGTGTCAGTTTTCTCTACTTTAAAAAAAAAAAAAAATCTAATGTAGTATTTTGTATTATGGTAAAACCTGGATTTAGAGATTTGAAAATACCCAAATTCATGTCTTTTGATATGCTCATATTGCTGAAGAGTTGGCAAATTCCACTTTAAGAATTTGATTGACTCATGGACCTTTCATAGTTGTCTACTGCTAGACAAAGTGGCATTCCCCAACATGCAGACTCTTCAGTAGAGAATTTAATGCCAACTTTTTCATTTCTTTATTTTTATTTAAAAAAAAATAAATATTATCTTCTGTTCCAGCAAGTCACTTTGGTCATCTGTGAGTCTGAACATAGATTTTTGTGGTCTGCTGTACAAAAGAAGCCAGCTACTGAAGTCAGCACTTGGGTTAGACCCATACAAGCAAAGCATAATGGTCCCTTCTGCTGGCATCATCTAACACTGTACAGAAAGGACTCCAAATGCTGAAACTTCAGAATTCAGGGTATAATTCTGAGACCTCAGCACTTACCTGACAGAGATTTGTTATGGAGAAAATGAGCTTTTGTTGAATTAAGTTCCGTTTTACTAAATCTTCCAGGTACGTGGAGTAGTTACATACAAAAATTTATGACTAAGAGTGACTTTTTGACTTTTGTGATGTTAGCCTCGACAGACCTATTAATGTGAAATGATTTACAGGCAATTTCAGGTGACTTCTTCAAATGGAAAAATGAGTTTTCAGTGATGATTAATATAACGCTGTGAAATTGATTTTATGTGCTTTATTGATAAGACCAAGTGCTGTCTGACAGTAGTTGTATATTATTGGTACTACCTGTTAATATTTTACATTTAAGCAAAAATTATACACTGGTGTGACTTTGTGCTGTTTCCATTGCTGTATGTTGCAAAAGTATTAAGCTTTCCTAGAGTCACTTTAACTACTAAGGCAGGGTCATGGTGCATAACTGCTAAAGGAAGAGATATCTTGAAGAATATAACTGTGTAATCTTAATATATTAACATAGTATCAACATTTCTCAGTGACTGTTTGCTTTTAATTTCTCAGTTTGAGAAGGTGCATCATTTTTGAAAGTAATTGGCATTTTAAGAAAAAGATATATCCATTAATAAAGTGTATGTATGTGTACAGTTAGTACTTGCCTGAGATTTTCTTATTAGCTTTGTTTATATAAATACAGTCCATGGTTATACTCTAAGGTGAGACTTTCAACACTCAGTAGGAGATGTATTCATTAAATTAATGGTATTTGTGTAACTGAATTTCCTTCTTGGTTTTGGATATCTCATTCTTAATAAAAAAGGCATAATCCTGCAAATGGTTAAGCATGCAAGTAGTTTCCATGAGCACAGCCTCTATAAAATGACATCTAGCTATCTTTTTCTTTCTAGACAGAAAGTAGAGCATATGGCCATTTTATTGGCTGTCATTCTAAAATGCAAGTAGTACTGCTGGATTGGTTTGGTGATTTATATTAGAAATTCTTCCTGTTTTACAGCTGAAATAGATATTGCCTGATGTATAAATATATTTTTAACATAAGCAATTATTTTTGATTATATGATTTCCAGGTTCCCCTGGACCATCCAGTGATCACAGCAGTGGAGCTTCATCACCTCTCTTTGACAGTGGCTTACATTTAAATGGAAACTCAACTAACACTGTAAGCAAATGAATAATAAATACATGGTGTAAGCTGTGTAAATTCTTTTCCCATTCAGAACTTCAAAATGCTAGGGTAGGACTGTAAGACTACCTTCTTTTTTTTTTTTTTTTTCTATTGTTTGTTTGATTGATTTTAATTGCATATACTGTAAAATTCTGTTCTTACAAAGTAGCCAACATGGGGCCCTGGGCTGCTAGGTTCTTACTCTGAGGCAACTGAGAAGTTTGTAGGAGTGAGCACACTAAGATTCAATCATTGTTTAGGCATGAATTCCTGTGAACTTTTGTCATACTTTGTTGAATTGTAGTATTGTACTATTGAACTTAGTCCAGCTACAGATGCTGATATTTACATGGAATTCAGAACATAATGTAAAGTGAATTATTGAAGCAAACTTTTGTGATAGGAAAGAAAGTGAGAAAAGGAGAAAGAAATAAAATGGGAAAGCAGACTTAGGGTAAAAAAAGGTCCGATTCCTTAATCCAGAGGATATTCAGGGTTTTTTTTCTGCAATGAACAGCTATGATTGAATTAATTGCAGCATTGTAGGGGAAAAAAAAATTCCTTTCTCCAGGAAAAATACTAGTCACCAAAGCCAAAGAAGATAGGATGTCTTAGTAGGTGTCAATGTTGCTCTTTTAAAAATGAATATTGAGGATGTAAATACTGGCTGTACAAGGGCACGGACCTTCATGCTCAAAACTTGTTTATCTTCTAAGAAATTGCAGCTGTAGTCTTTCAGTTGGATATTAAATTTTACAGAAGAAATGCCTAGTGAATGGAGTGAAGGCTTCTCCTCTCCTCTGTTTTTCCTTTTCTTTCCTCAGCCAGAGATGTCAGTGTCTGCTGCTTACTGTACTTCTCCCAAGCGTTGTACTTTTTTGAGCACAGTCTCTCTAAACTAATCCTTAAGACTTGTTTTCATCTGATAAATACAAGTATATTATATACATTTGATAAATAGATAGAAATATGCTTTTCTGTGCTGATACCAGCCCCTCAGTGCTTGGTGTCCAATCTGAGCATAGATACAGAAGGTGTCATGTTTATTTGTTTTTAATGATCCAGATAATTATTACCTTTATTTACTTTTTATTGTTGTCTTACTAAAGAACCCCAATCTGTCTTCAGGGTCCAGCATTCTGCAATGCCTGTCTACCAGGTGCTCTGCAGACAAACAAAGTCCATTCTGCAAAGACCTTACATTGTAGGAAGAGGGCTGTGGTCAGATGATTGCCTGTGATTGCATTCACATGTTTTAGTAAATTAATGTCTAATAAGTGCTAGAATGAGTGTGCCCTAATAACTTTCAATAATCATTATGACTGTACTGTGGGAATTGCACCCTTTGAATTCTGCGTATTATAAAAGCATAAATAAGTGGCTTGGAGTTTTGTAGACTTGTAACAGAGTTCAATTTGGAGTTCGTTTCATAGAATCATAGAATGGTTTGGGTTGGAAGGGACCTTTAGAGGTCATCTAGTCCAACCCCCCTGCAGCGAGCAGGGACACCATTAACCAGATCAGGTTGCTCAGAGCTCCGTCCAACCTGGCCTTGAATGTTCCCTTGAATGCAACGTAGCACACAAAAGACTCTGTATATGTATATAAGTGGAAAACCAGGAAGTAAATAAAAGGGGAATGCTAAGGTACTTGCTTTTTTACGGCACTTAATTTTTCTGAAGCTTGACATAAAGTCACATGAGGAGCTATGTAGGCACCAGACACTATGACCTAGAAGTGAAATAAAGCTAAACAATCTACCCTATATCCAGCCTAGTAAAAAACTCATGATCTCCCTTCATAGGAAACAAAATGAAAAATCTCCAGATTTCTATTGTGAAATGCAAAAGCAAGGTTCTAAAATAGTCTGAGCAGGAGGGACTGGCTTTTGAGATGGTCCACTGGAGGTGCGTGGTCAAACTTTTGTCAAGTGAAGCTGTGAGCGTAACTGAGCTGTGATCAGATCTTCAGAAGCGGTTATAAATATGTTTCAACTACCAGCTAGTGAGTGCTTCTACTTTTTTAAATTAGATATTTTCATTTTTATGGTAAAGGATGAGTAGGACTGACATTTCCTATAATGATATTGCCCAGTAAGGCTCAGGATATTTAAATCCCCTTTTAATGTGACCTTGGTAGGGGAGATCTGACTCACTTTGAATATTGTGTCTTGCGAGTTTGTGTTGAACAATCTAACCACAGTCAGATCCATGCCATATTAGAGAATGAACATATATTTATGAGTGGAAATGGTGCTCCAAAAAGCGCTCAATGTAAAGGCCAGGACAGGAATGAGAGGTGAGGAATTACCATTACGCCAGTTTTACCAAGTTGTCATTCTGCATGTCTGTTCTGAAAAACAATAACATAGGGGTGCTTGAGCTAATGCTGTACTCAGGCTGTAGCATTCACGTGACACAATAGAACATGTGGTCGTGATACTAGCTTGTATCATATAGACGGTAGTTTAACCATGTTAACATCAAGCTGCTTCTGCGTAATATTATACCATTTTCAGTTCTGGTGCTAGGTTGCCTCTGTTAGATATATCTTTATCATCTCTGCTGTGAAGCATCTGTTATATGTGACGTGATATCATCTTCAGGATTTATATACATCCTCCCTATGATATCAGAGCAGTTTGCAGTATAGCACTTTAACAGGGTTCTCCAGAACACAGAGAAATGAGCTGAAGTGCTCTTTTCACACCTAAGTATTTTGTGCTAGGGCACTGTGACAGATACCATAGGGATTGGTAGGGGCTGATACATTCATCTGTATCTTGTAAGTGGTTTATGAAACAATGCGAAGTTTCAGAGGGGAACATAAAACATTCAGAAGAGGTGGTCTCTAGGGTAGTGATTACAGGTTGTTTACCTGAAGGATTCTAACTACAAAACAAGGAAGCAAATACCATAGAGGTATTCTCCTAGATATCCAAATATCCTAGATGTCCAGGCCAGCTCTCTGGAGAAACTGGGGGTGAAAAATTCCTGTTTAAGACACCATTGAATAATATAATAGTTACAATGCAAAGGGAGAATGTGGTAGGTTTTCATTTGTTTGAAAATCCAGCTTCCCTGAGTTGTCTAAAAGTGATGTTCTAATAAATGAAGTGAGACTACAGTAAATCATGATTTTCTGTGTGTTCATGTAATTTAAGAACTCTAATTTAATTTTGATAGTGTATGTTTAGTTTAGTTGGTTAAATGAAACTAAACAGGCACTTAAAATTTTCTAAATTGCTTTAAAATGTTTTTTTTCCTTGGTGGCTTTGTTTCATCTGTTAAATTAAAAAGTTTTTAAAAAAGACGTTTCCTACTTCATCACCAAGTGCAGTTTTTAAAAAAGAAAAAATACAGATGCTCAGCTCTTGGTGTGACCAGTAAGATGCTAAATCTTTAATGTCTGTAGTAGTCCTGGTTCCAGAGTGAGAGAATGATATGACTCAATCCCAAGTGTGTAAAGGCCAAAAGGGAAGAGAATCCAAGACAGGGGGGTGGACACCCTGCTATTGAGAGTAAAAGCCATTCTGATAGATACTTTAGTGGAGTGTGTCACCAGACCATTGAATTGAGATTGAATTGATGCCCTACATCTGAAAGCGTCAATAGATTTATCTTTTTAATGTACCTGTAGTGTCTTCCAATTCAGTATAAACACACTATTGATAGTTCTTAAGTTTTATTTTATTCTTCATTTTCTTCATCCTGTATCTCACTTCAAAGAAGAAAAGTTTCAGGATTTCAGACCAATACCTTTCCTATTAGAATAGTTTAGCATGTGATACCAATAGACTCTGCCAACTCTTGATCTGAAAATCCATAATTTTCTCACGGAATATGAAAGCAATGTAACTTTAAATTGACTTCCAATTCAGTGTATCATTTAGTAATGTAGGTGCATAAAATGTAGTTAATGTAATAAATAACAAAAAATAGCTCAGAGGTACAGTGCTGGTTACTCTCATGAAAGTAATCTTCACCATGTCTTCCATTTATTTGCTAAAGAGAAACTTGAAATAGATGAACACAGCAGCTACACCTAAATATTTTGGACTGTTGCTGTGCTGAGGACCTTTATGAAATGAGATAAACACAATGCATGTAAGTGTACTCCCTTTTCTCAGTTAATAAAATATGAAGTGACTGTCCCCTTTCCACCTACAGTAAAAAATATTCCAAATTTTCTATTCCTGATTACACCTCTCAGAAATCATAGTAATAGAAGAAAGCCTATTAAATAACACCTTCCTACTCCACTACTATAGAATTATTAAGGAATTTTTTTGATATTGAGTATTGAAATTGTTTATTTTAGATTTAGCTGCTCAAAATTACCATGTTTTTCTAGTTCTGATTGAGTTGAGAGTTGATTGGGACTTTCACTATGACATTAATGAAGTGAATAAAGGTATCTTTAAAAGTCTTATCTTTTAGTTGTATTGATCCCCACTGTCACTGCTAATCCTTTCAGCAGACTTATTGCTTCTGGTATTTAACATTTGATTGATCAGGTTGGTCATTTCTTCTGCATAGAAATTAAACGTGTTTAATTTCCCAGTAAAGTTTAAGTCAAATATTGTTTTAGGATTTAATTTTTTTAACTTAGAGCCTTAACGAAAGCTGGTGAAAGGAAATATGGCATTAAAAACACAAAGAAAGTCTTACTAACTGCTAAGTAAATGAACACTGAACAATATTTGCTGCTTTATGACATCTAGTACTATTTTTTGAAGTATTCACTTGAAACACTGAAAATTAATCTGATATTCACACATTGTCAAAGAAGGTGGTTTCAATTTTTTAAGTGGGGCTGGCCTAAATACAAGTCTGTTTCCACTGGAAAAGAAGTCAAAGACCAAGAAAGGTCAGATAAAAGATTATGGCTTTGTTCTTTATCTTTCAGAAAAAAGTGCAGCAGGATCACAACAGAACTAATATGCCAAGTAGGAAACAGTAACCTGCATGGTTTCATTTTTTAATTATACGTATTTTTTCCCATACACAGCCCTTCCATGCAAATGCATTGTTTCTTACGGTTCTTATGAGTCTGTTCATTTTAGTTTGCAGCAGAAGCAAAAAGAAAATAGCTTAGGAGATAAAGCCCAATTTATTACTTTTTTAATAATTTCTGATAGAAAATGGGATTTTTTTCTTTATTCTTATGTTTCCTTTTTTTTTATTACACTTGTGATTAAAATATTTTGAGTCCCTTTGCTTACTTGATGGATTGAAGGGAGCAATTCATCTGACTAGTAACCAGGAATCTGCTGTAGGAAGAGTTGTATTGCTCTATAGGTTGTACCGAGTGCATTGAGTATCTTTCATTTGCACAGACAGAAAAAGGAGGTTTGGGAAGCGATGTTATTTATTAATGAATGATGCTCTTCTGTTTGGCCTGTGATACTCAGGAGTGCAGAATGAGAGCTGTGGAGGAATTAAATTTGCTTTTGATTCTTGGACAAAATAATCTCTCTTTTTTCTCTTATTATCTGTTCTCCTGCCTATGACTACAAAGGTGCAAAATGGACTACTGCAGGTCAGAGCTAGATAGTAAAGAGAAGTTAGAAATTTGAAACTCTGTTGTATGAGTAAACGAAATCATGACCATTCCTCACCTGTTGCCAACAAGGTGAACAGAAAGAGCAGCTGTCTTTCATGTGTATTAGCAGGGAGTATCAGAAGTCCTTGGTTAGAGGGAAATACATGTGGGAGCATTCATGAGGTTGAAGACTAAATGAGGAAGATGAAGTGTTAGAAAAAATCAAAGCAAGCTTTTTTCTTTTTCTTTTTTTGTTTTTAAAGTAGACTAGATGCATCTACTCTTGCCCCAGTTAGTGTTTGGTTACTGTTCCAAATACCAGGCCCTGGTAATGATCAGAGTGGAAACAGAGAGGCATACAGTGATGACCTGTTTTTAGATTTGATGTTATCATAGATTAACTCCAGCAGTTCAGGTGCTTGCTATCAATGGCTTATAGTGAAAAATGATAGTAAAACTGAGGCAATAAGTTCTCTCACAAAACTGCATCCACTGTTGCTCCACAAGTTGCTGCAAGAAATTGACACTTACTGAGCACCTGGTTAGTGACACAAGCAGGAATCACGGCTCAGAACTATCCTGAGGGATGTGCAGACTGCATAGAGTTCAAAGAATTTCCCTAACCTTGAGCTAATTTTTCTAAGCAAGGGTAGCACACCCCATTTGGGGGTATGAAAGACTGCCAAAATTTGTCTGTAACAGCTGAAGTTTGGGTACACTTGCATTTACAGTGTAACACCATACTAATCTCAATATTATCTTTTGTTCTACTCTTTTCCTTATATACCTTTAATGTTGGGGTTTGATTTCTGATTGCTGTTATAGTTTGGAAAGAGTCATAATTACTTCCTGCTTTTTGTGCTGAGATTTAATATAAACTACTCTGGCCCCTGTCCCCTACCGCCCAAAGGAAGAATATATCTGGAAAGGTGTTCCAGGCAAGGTTGTTGAGGTTACTCAGGAACCAATTACATACTAGCCCGAGGGAAACAAATTAAAGGAAAAGGTGCAAGATTCTGTCAAATAGTCCATATGTATTCTCTAAAAATATCTTAGTCGGGCTTGTACCTTATTGGCTCATTAAAAAAATAATAATGTAATAGCACCTAGCAGCACAGCTGTAATGAAATATTCATTAATATTTCCATTGTAAATCACTTCTAGAGAAACTTATGTAATTGAAAGGTTTTTAATTTGTTCCTTACCAGTAGGATAGTAATCCCATTGATTTAAATGTATAGCTGCTGCAGTGAATAAGGCAGTGTAAGTCCCTAACACGTATTGCTATACACACTCTCCATGTGAACACCACATATAGGTGCTCAGTGTCTGCAAAACCATCCATTAATTAAACAGCATTAAATATCTTCATGAGCAGACATTAATCTTCAAAACCATGCATGTGATGCAGCATTAGAATTAAAACAGTGTTTCTTTTCTGTGATAGAAAGGAGGGGTAGTATCATTGTTCCGCATGCTGTTTCACCTTCCTCCCGTTCAAACAAACAATGCCTGACAATTAAAATAATGTAGACTAGAGCTGTGTAATTAAAAGTTGCTGCTTTCACTGAATTTTAAAGACATCGAATTACTTGTCCAAATCGTTACTTTGTCTGGAAGAGCTTGTATCCTGTATAGAAGCCTTTATCTATTAAATTATTTGGTTATGCATACTTTACCAGGTAATTACTGTCTCCTTAAAGCTGTCACAGAATTGTGCACCTGCATCTAAGAATTCCATTAAAAATAAATAAACACAGACCCACTCCTGAATTGATTGTGCATCAAAGGAATGCACAGGTATTTTGATATCGTCATTAAATCCCTCTGAATTCTGAGACAAGTCGAACGCTCTAATTGACTCCTATTTACAGTAGATATCTCAATAATGTGTTTCTTTAGCTGGGCATCACAAGAGTTTCACTCATGTCTCTACTCCTGGCTGAACACTTGTTAATTGTGTTGTTCCACGATTAAGGTAAGCTAATGAAAGACTCTTTTCCTGCTAAATGGATCAGTCTCATTTTCTTCCACAACCAGTCTACAGCCTCTGTTTCCTGTCAGTCCCTGCAATAAGTATTAGCAAATGCTCAGCCATATATTGGTCAGATCAGTTCATTGACCCACTGAAAGCTAATCCTACCTATATATGTATAAATACATATATTATATATACACACAAGATATACATATGTTTCAGTCACAGACCTGACTATGGAGAGAGCTCATCCAGTTCACTGTGAGCTGAATGGTTGCCGGTGCTGTTGCAAGAAATTTGTAACTCAAATTCTCTTCCTCCAAAATCAGTGTAACACAAATCTGCCTACTTTGAAAAGCATATTATATTGAGGGCTTTCTTTTGAGTATGCTGTGATATTTTTATTAATGGTGTTTTGCCGAGATGCACCCCAGTTTCCACCAAAAAGATGTTAAGATAGTATTTACTAACCTAGAAGTTTTTACCAAAATCCATTAAAATTTGTTGGCCGAAGTTTTCAGTTATAGATTAAGCCATTTTTTTTGTATTTCAGAGTTCAAGGACCATCTGGACAATGCTCTTAGTCATACAATTTAGTTTTAGGTAGTCCTGCGAGGGGCAGGGACTTGGACTCAGTGATCCTGATGGTTCACTTCCAGCTTGAGATATTCTATGATTTCAACCTCAGAGTTGTTTTAACTAGGAAAATATTCAATATATACACATCAAATGCATTAATGTTGCTACAATTTTCATATACATATTTTATAGAGAAATATTTTATATTCTACTCAGAAATTCTCAGCAATGCTCATAAAAGCAGAAATAGCAGAAATACCTTGAGACATAAATAATATCATGATAATCATCTCTTTCTGAACCAGTATCAACAAAGACAAAGGAAAACCAATGGATGTCATCTATCTGGACTTCTGCAAAGCCTTTGACACGGTCCCCCACAACATCCTTCTCTCTAAATTGGAGAGCTATGGATTTGATGGGTGGACTGTTCAGTGGATAAGGAACTGGCTGGATGGTCGCATCCAGAGGGTAGTGGTCAATGGCTCGATGTCCGGATGGAGACCGGTGATGAGTGGTGTCCCTCAGGGGTCCATACTGGGACCAGTGCTGTTTAACGTTTTCATCAATGACTTAGACAGCAAGATTGAGTGCACCCTCAGCAAGTCTGTGGATGACACCAAGCTGAGTGGTGCAGTTGACACACCAGAAGGACGGGATGTCATCCAGAGAGACCTGGACAAGCTGGAGATGTGGGCCTGTGTGAACCTCATGAGGTTCAACAAAGCCAAGTGCAAGGTCCTCCTGCACCTGGGTTGGGGTAACCCCCAGTATCAGTCCAGGCTGGGGGGAATACTGCGTCCAGCTCTGGAGCCCTCAGCACAAGAAGGACATGGACCTTTTGGAGTGGGTCCAGAGGAGGGCTACAAAAATGACCTGAGGGCTGGAGCACCTCTCCTATGAGGACAGGCTGAGAGAGTTGGGCTTGTTCAGCCTGGAGAAAAGAAGGCTGCGGGGAGACCTGATTGCAGCCTTTCAGTACCTAAAGGGGGTCTATAGGAAAGAAAATCTTTTTAGTAGGGCCAGCTGTGACAGGACAAGGGGTAATGGTTTTAAACTAAAACAGGGTAGGTTTAGACTAGATATAAGGAAGACATTCTTTACAATGAGGGTGGTGAAACACTGGCACAGGTTGCCCAGAGATGTAGTGGAGGCCCCATCCCTGGAAGCATTCAAGGCCAGGTTGGATGGGGCTCTGAGCAACCTGATCTAGTTAGCAGTGTCCCTGCTCACTGCAGGGGGGTTGGCCTAGTTGACCTCTAGGGGTCCCTTCCAACTCAAAACACTCTATGATTCTATGATTCTATGATATACATGTGCTTGGTAGAAATACCAACATACAGAATAGGCTCAAGAGTTTAACAAATAATAAATCCTTTAAAGCAAAAAATGGATAAATCCCGAATGATCAGTAAAAGGTTATATTCTTTTCCTAATGGGTATCACACTTGATTCTTATTTCATGGAATGGTAGAATCATAGAATCATTTTGATTGGAAAAGACCTTTAATATCATCAAGTCCAACCATTAACCTAACACTCCAAGTCCACCATTAAACTATGTCCCTAAGCACCACATATGCACATGGGGTCTCAACCACTTCCCTGGGCAGCCAGTTCCAATGCTTGACAACCGTTCTGGTGAACAAATTTTTCTTGATATGCAATCTGAACCTCCCCTGGTGCAATTTGAGGCCATTTCCTCTCATCCTATTGCTTATTACTTGGAAGAAGACATCAACCCCCACCTCGCTACACCCTCCTGTCAGGTAGTTGTAGAGGATGATAAGGTCTCCCCTCAGCCTCCTCCAGACTAAACAACTCCAGTTCCCTCAGCCGCTCCTCACAGGACTTGTGCTCCAGACCCCTCACCAGCTTCGTTGCCCTTCTCTGGACACACTCCAGCACCTCAATGTCTTTCTTGTAGTGAGGGACCCAAAACTGAACACAGCATTTGAGGTGTGGCCTCATCAGTGCTGAATACAGGGGCATGATCACTTCCCTCATCCTGCTGGCCACACTATTTCTGATACAAGCCAGGACTTGGCCACCTGGGCACACTGCTGGCTCATATTCAGCTGGCTGTCAATCAACACCACCAGGCCCTTTTCTGCTGTGCAGCTTTCCAATGCCTGTAGCGTTGCATGGTGTTGTTGTGACCCAAGTGCAGGACCCGGCACTTGGCCTTGTTGAACCTCATACAATTGGCCTCGGCCCATCAATCCAGCCTGTCCAGATCCCTTTGTAAAGCCTTCCTGCCCTCTGACAGATCAACACTCCTGCACAATTTGGTGTCGTCTGCAAACTTACTGTGGGTGCACTCAATCCCCTTGTCCAGATCATCGATAAATATGTTAAATAGAGCTGGTCCCAATACTGTGCCCTAGGTGAACACCACTCATGACCAGCTGCAAACTGGATTTAACTCCATTCACCACAAAGCTTTGGTCTTGGCCATCCAGCCAGTTTTTTACCTAGCAAAGAGTACGCCTGTCCAAGCCATGAGCAGCCAGTTTCTCAAGCAGAATGCTGTGGGAAATGGTGTCAAAAACTTTACTAAAGTCTAGGTATACAACATGCACAGTCTTTCCCTCATCCACTAAACAAGTCCCCTTGTCATAGAAGGAGATCAGGTTGGTCACACAGGACCTGCCTTTCATGAACCCATGCTGACTGGGCCTGATCACCTGATTGTCCTGTAAATGCCATGTAATGGCCCTCAAGAATATCTGCTCCGTAACCTTCCCCAGCACCAAGATCAGACTAACAGGCCTGTAGTTCCCCAGATCTTCTTTCTGGCCCTTGTAGATGGTTACCACATTTGCTAACCTTTTATTTCCTTTTAGATTGTTTTACCTTTCAATCTTCACCAAAATAACAATTAATTAAATTTTTTAATTCATCTAAATAAAAATAAATTAATTTAAAGTTAAGTTTACAAGTGTATATCTTACTAATCTTTTGAAACCCTCAAACATGCAATTTAGCAAATAACCGCAGAAATTAAGGAGTTTTGATAGAAAATCAAACTCTTACAGAACAAAGGTAAGTCTTCTGTCTTTCTGCAAACCAGATAGTATTTTTAATATGAGGTGATAAGTATATTTCAAAGCAAGTTTAAGCATGCTGATCAATATGACCCTGCATATTTCTGACTCCGAAAGTGAATTAACCCAGCTTCAACCTGCCTGAAGCTCACGTTTAACAAAAAAGCTTTATGTCAACCTAAAATATCACTGTGACTGCTTTCAAGGTGCAACCCTAGCAGAAACTGCAAATTAAATTACTAGGGACAATTCAGAAACACTTCCTTCTGAGGACATGACATTTTTTTGCAGAGATTTAGAATCACTTACAGTCTAAAAAAAAGTAAGGTAAAATAACTGAGTTTCCCAAGCTCTGCAAATCGTATGTCACAAAAAGATGAAAAATTGACAATCCCAGCCAGCTGTGATCTTTTGCCTTCCTTCTTATGTTCTTAGTGGAAACTTAATTATAGAGACATATCTGATTACGTCTCTCACTTAGTGGAGGACTTTTGGGACTCATTCTACTTATGGGAAGACTTCTTGGTTGCCCCATAATGAGTTATTATGTAGTTGTTCAAAAAAGCAATAAAGCACTTGCCTACATGTCCTCCACAGGGCAATGTTTGCTAATGGAATACAGAATCAGACCCTTCTCCAGGTCAACAGTACACAGTTGTCCCAGGTGGGCAGTGATAATGTGTCATTACAACCTGATCCCTGTTCAGTGTTCTGTCAAAAATGAGGTTTTTGTGTTCAGTCCATTTCTTAATGGACAGGTGTTACAAACAAATTGGCATTAATTGGCAACATTGTTGGTCTCAGCAGAAAGCCAAAGGTGTGGAATGAACCAGAGGATAAAAGGTGCTTTGGCAGAACGGTGTGGAGAGTTTTCAACACGAGCAGCAGCAGCTGCTCAGTAGACAGACGGCTTGAAGGTCAGCCAGCTCAGTGCGCTGGGTCGGACTACCTAGCCAAATAGCTTGTCCCCAGCAGGTGCCCTCAAGAGAATACAAGAATAAAAGAAATATGTAAATTATTTATAGGGTGTATTTCCTGCACCTCCAATGATTTCTGGCATAGGGGGTTCCTGAGCTAGTTTGTTACATGGAAAAATACATTCTTTGTTTTTATGCTATTGTGTGTTACCTCTAATCAATACCCCTGCTTCTTACATGGAAAGGGCAAGTGAACCACTGTTTCCTAATCCCTTTCTCTTTTATTATGTTTTTACATACCTTTGTCATACAATCCCCTCGCTGCTTCTTTTCCACTCTAATGAATCTTTGTTACTTAATCATTATTTGCACGGAAACCATTCCATTCCTTTCAACATCTGCTTTTCCCACAACAGCAAGATCTTATTTTTGAGTGTTAATCGCCTGTTCATATCCCATTACAGTATGGGGAAAGTTAATATTGTCATTCCTCATGTGCATTACTATACGTTTATCTACTGTATTTTTAGAAGTCCTTTTATCTCTCAGTCAATCAGTATCATGAGCTCCTTCTGCAGCTGTTTGCAGTTTGGTTTTCTTTATATCGTTCTTCGTTACTTGTTGTGCGTAATAAACTTGGTCAGTCTGGTGTTCACCATCTTGTCAAGATCACTAAGCAATATTCTAAACAGCGTATGTAGCTGTGAGGGTCCTCTGATAGTGCCC
Source organism: Egretta garzetta (assembly GCF_000687185.1). Taxonomy (NCBI): domain Eukaryota; kingdom Metazoa; phylum Chordata; class Aves; order Pelecaniformes; family Ardeidae; genus Egretta; species Egretta garzetta. The sequence continues at coordinate 2,639,046 of NW_009258947.1, forward strand.
CTCCACAGTGAGAACTGGTGCTTACCTGCTGTGTTTGGCTTGCTGTATTTTAGCAAATTATTAATTTGTGTGAGGATTTTGCCTTCTTTCACAGCAAATTAGTTAAGAAAATTTTGTGAGGGACAAAAGGTTTTTGGAAACCCAAGTATGCCTTAGCAATTGTTTCTTTCGTATTAATTAACAGTTTTAGTCAACTCTAAAAGATTTGTGAGGCATGACCTCTGTTTGCAAAAGTTGTATTTACTTGCTTCTTCCCCAGTTTTTTATTTTTATCAATGTGTTTAGAAGGGGGTACATTAAAGAATCTGTCTCAGCTTAAAGTGTTAATACATATAGGGCAAACTGAACAAAGTTAACTGCTGGTCCTATGATAGTATTTTGTTTCTGTGCAATGGTCTTACGGCCATATATATATATATATATATATATTCTCTTTAGTCCTCAAGAAGATGAAGAGGGGTCAGTCCACCTTTCTGCTCTACCATAAACTGGTCAGTAGAATATGGCTTAGGAAGAAACAGACATTTGAAACTTGAACCAGTTTGACCTCTTCATATCCTTTCCCTGTTCTTGGTCATTAATGTTCAGATGATGCAATAGGGTTTCTGTAAGTATGAGTAGTCCAGAACTGGGGGGAAAAAATAAATTACTCTTTCTAGCGTGCTTTTCAAAACTAAAAACTTTGAAATTGTCTGAAGAAGCCACATTTTCTTTACAAATTTACATCAGTTGTAGCAGTTTAGCATTTTGGCAAGAATATTTCTGTACTGTTGGATCATAACTTTGGGGTTAATAGATTTTGACCAACAGGTTTTGGCCCCTTTTTCCTCTTCAATTCATGAATCTAATGAATAGCTTTGATGTAGATTTTCTAAAATTCTGATCTTTACTTACATTGAGATATTCTTTCTTTACACTAGTATCCTACTAAAGCATTTGATTGAAGTGTAACGGACCAAACAGAAGCATTGAATTGCCAGAGTGACCCACTCATGAATTTTTTTTCTGCCAGAAGTTCTTAAAATGCTTAGAATATTACAGAATATTGTTCAACAGCCTGCTAAAAAACGTAAAGATAATAGTCCACAAGAAAAAGACAGGGTTTTATGTTTAAATTGTCTAGATGTTTTCTGTATCTTGCGAGTTGAGAGAATGGGAACAATAGGTGAAGGTGCTTCAGGAATTTTTATGTTCCTTTATTTTCTGATTCTTGGATTTAAATTCAGTGATCATATTCAAGCATTTATGTCTGACTGTAATAAGCTACCTTCTGCTTTATTCTTAGACATTACACTTTCCAGACAGGCACATTAGATTATGTTGATCATTTTCAACTTCAGATTGCATGTCGTTCTTTCAGTTATTTTAATTTGTACAGAATTCTAAAATATGCATCAGATTCTTCACTACGATATTATTAAATTTATACTAAGCTTTAGAGACACCTTAACCTTTTGTGGCTAATTCTATAAAACAGAATTAGTCTACGGACTTGATTATGAAATATTCATACTGCAACAGCACCAGATCTCAATCAAATGGAATCTGGATTGTTCTAGGGATTGCAAATACTCGAAATGAAATTCCTTTCCCCAAAGAGATTGCAGTCTAAAAGATTCTGTAGTGTTACCAACTCCAGCCAAATTTTTTGTTTACTAGAAAAGTGACCCTCAATCGCTAACTCTCAGTCATCCTGTTAGAATGTGACACTCACTATTTTGATTTCTTTAAAGAAGTAAACTGTAAGAAAGAGCTTGGGGGAGGGGGGGAGGGAGGGGGAATTAACCCTAAATCCTTACAAGCAAGAAAAAGAAATAGAACAATTCCCAGAATGCTCTTTGTTCTGAGTAAGTTTCATGGCTTTTGAACACCTGGGCATGACAGAGTTGAAGCTGGGTCATTCTGTGGTTTGTTTGCTTTTGTAAGTACTACTCGGTGCGTATTTACAGCCTGTATAAAAATAACCAGCTTTCAACTCCCTTCTCTACTGGAAAGTTCTCTGTACAACCTGGGATGAATAATTTTGGTTCAGAGACAGCACAAATGCCTAACTTTGATCTAAATATCTATGTTTGTGAATCCTTCTCAGCTGCCTCTCTGTAAATAGCATTGCTGTCTTTGTAAAAGAGTGAAATGCTCAGCTGTCATGGTAGTGCAGAGGTATAAGACCAATAAAAACTTTTCAATTTATCATTTTTATGCATTCTATAAGAACGTCCTAGGTTGTTCTATTGTTTATTTAATAAGCATTTTTTAAGCTTATAATCATGCTCATAAATCTGGCTTGGTACACTGCGCAGTGGTTTCCAGCATTTTCTAATCTGTTTTAATTTAATTGATTTTTGCCTGTAAACGCTATTTTAAAATCATTTGCAAACAAAACAAGCTACCATCTTTTTTTTGACAATTTTGGCATAGTTCTGTATTTTCAGCCTTTGGTACAATGATGTAAACCTATGCATATTCTTTCACAAGGAACAAACTGCATATTGTGCAAGTGTATATCGACTAAGATGTGTATCTATCTGTAGTTTCCTGCATGTTTTAGTGCTAGTGGTTCTGTGAGAACTTTTAAAATTTCATAGATATTTTCTTTTTATCATGTTCCATTCTTGGTGTCTTCATGCACTATTTGGTTGCAATACTTACGATGCTAGATATATGAGCAAGCTGAACAGTATGCATATAAGCTCTAGTTTAGGTTTGAGTAGACCCTTTTATCAATAGCTATATATCCAAGCTAATTCCCCTAACTTAATTTGCATTTGCACACATTTGATTTAAGGTTATTTTCTTTTGTATGCCATAGTTACATGAAATGAGTAGGTTGTAAAATTATATATTTTCACTATTCTGATATCTTGTCATCCTCTACTGCTTACATAGTATCAACAATCTTGCCTTTCTAGCAGAAGCATTTGAAGGAAGACTTCAAAGATGAACTTCCAAAATTCATCAGTCCATATATGGATAGTGATAACACAGAAAACAGAATTTTAAACCTACTATTAAATAGCATTATGGATAAAAGTCACAATGCACAAATAAGAAACCTGTATTATATAATGTAGTCTTTACATTAGGATATTGTGTCTTTTTCTCTGATGATTGTCTGAGACATGTAGAAGAGTTGCACAGACCAAATTAATTTAAACCAAAAATGTATTTTATGTTGCATTTAGAGAAAATTCACAACATTTATGACTAAAAATTATTTTATTTTTATTGGCAGTTATAAATATTAATAAAAACATAAATATTTTTAATGTTAAGGCAATACTGAAATTAAGTCACAAGCATGATATCAACATAACTAGCATTCCTTTCTACATGAATGCTTCTTTTTATTTATCTACTAAATCCAGAGTTTCTTGAATAGTTTTATTGCTATGATTATTCAGTTCTGAGACAAGCAGAGTCAGAGATGCATATGCATTTTTTTTTCACTATATTGTCTGATAAACTGCACTTACTGATTCTCATTTATTCTGTGCAGGCTCCATCATCACCTTCTTCACCCATAGCTAATGAACCAAAATATGAGAAGCGCTGGCTAGACACCCTATCAGTTCCCCTGTCAATGGCTCGAATCTCGAGGTACAAAGCTGGAACAGATAAATTAAGGTTTGTAATCTAAAAGGGGGAGCTAGCTGTACCTAATATTTTGCTGTGAAGTGTTGGAAATATAAGAATTCTTTGATTGGAGATATGAAAATCTTCTTATTAAAAACTATGCAGTCCATCTTCTCTTGAGATTAATGGTGATTACCAAAGATAAAGTAAAAAAAAAGGATAATAAATACAGCTGCTACAAATACATTTCTGTAATCTGTTGTATCTTGGGAATTCAGTTAGCATCAGCAGCTACTACGGAGATTAGGCTTGGCATTACTTGAGTTATTTTTTAAGGTACTACATTTCAGTCCATATTGCTAATAGAATACTTCTATATTCCTAAATTCTAATATTGTTAACTAACTGTCCTTTTACTTTACAAATGATAAAATAGTTCACAATCATCATGACTATGCTACATATCACTGTCATCTAGAAACTCAAAAAGAGATCTTGGCAAAGTGCATGGTACAAAATACTGTATTTTTGATTGTAGAATCTTTTTGCATCTCAGATGCCTAAGTAATGGTTCATATTGTAGCTCTGGAATAAAATGTCAGAGATGATTGTCCTGGACTTCAGGAAAGATGAAAGCAAGAGTGAAGTTTAATAAAGCTTCAGTAAATAATGTGCTTGAGAAAGATTTAACACATCGCAGCATGCATCAGTTTTTTTCTGCAAACCATTCTGCGTGGTATGACTGCTTCAAATCTACCAGTAGTTGTGGTCCAAGTAGTCCACAGTTATTCATATGTATGAGAACAGGAGTTCATTCACTGTTGTTATTTTCCACTTTCTTTATGGGTTGCCCTGTATTTGTTTGCTTCTAATTCTTGTTACTGAGAGAATTGGAATCTCTATTGAAGCATCAACTATACAGGTAGAATCATAGAATCATAGAATCATAGAATGTTTAGGGTTGGAAGGGACCACTAGTGGTCATCTAGTCCAACCGCCCTGCAGTGAGCAGGGACACTGCTAACTAGATCAGATTGCTCAGAGCCCCATCCAACCTGGCCTTGAATGTTTCCAGGGATGGGGCCTCCACTACCTCTCTGGGCAACCTGTTCCAGTGTTTTACCACTCTTATTGTAAAAAATTTCTTCCTTACCTCTAGCCTGAACCTACCCTGTTCTAGTTTAAAACCATTTCCCCTTGTCCTAACACAGCTGGCCCTATGAAAAAGACGTTCCCCATCTTTCCTATAGGCCCCCTTTAGGTACTGGAAGGCCGCAATCAGGTCTCCCCGTAGCCTCCTTTTCTCCAGACTGAACAAGCCCAACTCTCTCAGCCTGTCCTCATAGGAGAGGTGCTCCAGCCCTCGGATCATTTTTGTAGCCCTCCTCTGGACCCGTTCCAACAGTTCCATGTCCTTCTTGTGCTGAGGGCTCCAGAGCTGGACGCAGTACTCCAGGTGAGGTCTCACCAGAGCTGAGTAGAGGGGCAGAATCACCTCCCTCGACCTGCTAGCCACACTCCTCCTGATGCAGCCCAGAGTACGGTTGGCCTTCTGGGCTGCCAGCGCACATTGCCGGCTCATGTCTAGCTTTTCATCCATCAGTACCCCCAGGTCCCTCTCGGCAGGGCTGCTCTCGACCCTTTCTTCCCCCAGCCTGTATTGATACGGGGGATTACCCCAACTCAGGTGCAGGACCTTGCACTTGGCCTTGTTGAACCTCATGAGGTTCACACAGGCCCACCTCTCCAGCCTGTCCAGGTCTCTTTGGATGACATCCCTTCCTTCTGGTGTGTCAACCTCACCACTCAGCTTGGTGTCATCCGCAAACAGGTACCAGGAGGTACCAGAAATTCATATGTATACATTTCTTGATCTATGCCAGGTTTGTTATCTGTTTCCTGAAAATGACCTGAAAAACATTATTTTTCTAGTAGGGCAGTTATGCTGCTTTTAACTTAGAGCAATTAGTCTCCTAAATCAGTTGGCAACTCCTCTCCCAGACTTTGTATTAAAATATCACAGGTGAATAATAATAAATTGTCTGGAAGTTGTAGGTTCTTCCACAGTCTATCTGAACTCTTACTTCCATTTTATTTAGTCTCTCATCACTTCCTCCACCACTTTCTTCCTTCGTTAATTGACCAGCTCATGTGGTCCAACCCTTCCCAGTCCGTCACAGGCCTCCAATCATTCAAGGCTTAGAAGTTCTGTGAATTAAATGAGCAAATGTCTGTGTGCACATTTATGTGTCAGCTCATCATCAATGTATCATCAGTGTTCTTAAATTTAAAGGATAAGTGGAAGAAGATATAACATCTAAACCTCTGAGTTCAGTTATCACACTGACAGTTTGAAGCAGTTTCACTCCTGTTTGGTGCACTCTATGCATTAGATGGAGAATTGCCAAGGGATTCCAGTTCCCAAAAGTCTTCCTATTCTCTCTGGAGAGGGGTGGGGGACTGAGTGGCAGTGTGGATGCTTAACTGCTGGCCCAGGGTCAGCTCAACACAGATATATTTTTATTGCAAGGATTGAGGAGTTTAGCACTTTCAGTTTCAGTCTTGGAGACTTGCTCCTATATATATTTAGTATGCACAGAACTCCTTTATTACTGTTTTTTTTTTTCTTTTTGTTGTGAACACTCTAAAGGAAGATGAAATTGTTCCATAAAGCCTATCACCATCCCATGATACTTTAGTTCTACTAAATGCTTCTTGCTTGTTTTGGTAAACCAACAAGAATATCTATCTGAGTATTAAATACCACCTTGAGATTAACTGTGGATAAGGTGTTTCCCATGTTCTTACTAAAGGTGTTTATTTTTGCCTGAGGGATACCAGACTACTCTTATCTTATTCTCTCCTCCTCTGAAATAATGTACGTATTCTTGCTATTATCCCACTTGTATCCTTTCTTTTACATTTCCCCATGTTTGTAGAAGCATAAATTCCAATATTTGTCTTCAGTAATTGCTCTCTAAAATCAAGTGTCTGCTTTGCATGAAATAAAACCTACAAGCAATTACAAGTATAAATGGTGACATCAGTCTAGATAATAATATTCCTTTCAACCATACCTACACATCTCTGCTCCCTTTCACATTTCAGTCACCAGTCTAAAGTCATTTGAAAGAGTCCAGGACAATCCCTCTGAATGTATCATGGATCCTGCTGACTAATTTGCTAATTCTGCCATTCTCTGAATATTTACTTGAATCACAGAATCATAGAATATCAGGTTGGAAGAGACATCAAGGATCATCTGGTCCAACCTTTCTTGGCAAAAGCACAGTCTAGACCATCTTAAAAGTGTCCAGCGTTGATGAATCCACCACTTCCCTGGGGAGGTTATTCCAATGGCTGATTGTTCTCATTGTGAAAAAATTTTCCTCTTGTGTCCAATTGGAATCTCCCCAGGACTAACTTGCACCCATTACCCCTCATCTTTTCCACATGACTCCTTGTAAAAAGGGAGTCTCTATCCTCTTTGTAGCCACCCTTTAAATACTGGAACATGGTGATAAAGTCTCCCCGAGCCTTCTTTTCTCAAGGCTGAACAACCTAGTTCTCTCAGCCTTTCCTGATATAGCAGGCTTCCCAGTCCTTTGATCATCTTTGTGGCCCTCCTCTGGACCCTCTCCAGCCTGTCTGCAGCTTTTTTGTATAGTGGGGACCAAAACTGAACACAGTATTCCAGGTGTGGCCTGTCAAGTGCTGAGTAGATGGGGATAAGTGACTTCTTTATCTCTGCTGGTGATGCCCTTGTTGATGCAACCCAGCATCCTGTTGGCTTGCTTTGCCACAGCAGCACACTGTTCACTCATATTGCGCATGTTGTCCACAAGGATCCCCAGGTCCCTTTCCATAGAGCTCCTCCCTAGTCAGGTAGCACTCGCACTCCTGGATTTTTTTTTTTTCCCATGTGCAAGACCTTACATTTGTCTTTGTTGAACTTCATAAAGTTCTTGTTAGCCCACTCTTCCAGCCTATCCAGGTCTTCCTGCAGGGTGGGTCTCCTTTCCGAAGTGTCCACTTCTCCACTCAGTTTGATATCATCAGCAAACTTCATCAGAGTACACTTGATTCCATCATCGAGATCACTTATGAAGATATTAAACAACATTGGGCCCAATATCAATCCCTGGGGAACCCCACCTGTGACAGGTTGCCAGTTTGAAAAGGAGCTATTTATCACCCCCCACCTGGGTGCCACATGTCAGCCAGTTACTCACCAACTTGTCTAGGCTGTAATGCATCAGTTTCTCTGGGAGGAAGCTGTGGGAAACTGTATTGAAAGCTTTGGAGAAATCCTGGTTGACAATGTCCACCATTCACCCCACATAAACCAAGCAAGTTACTTTGTCATAGAAGACAATCAGGTTTGTCAAGCATAATTTGCACTTGGTGAATCCGTGCTGGCTTTTTTTTTTTTTTTTTCTGTATTTCATCCTTCTGACCTTTTGTCTCCCCTGTGTTCTTTGTCATAACTTTGGTCTGTTGCAATGCTTCATTATATATTTTCCTCTAAGTTATCTCAGTTGGTCTTGAGAAGGCGCACTGGCACCAGAACAGCCAGATTACTTTTCAAGTCTGTGTTGTTGAAGTATTTGAACTATCTTCTATAGTGTCTCATACACAGCTGTGTGCCTTCTCTTCAGCTAGATGGACTGTATGAAATACCTTTCCCCCTACTCCCTACCTGAATTAAATTCAGAGAGGTCTGTATCATTCTTCCCATCAAAATTGTCTATATCCCTTTGGCTTTTGACATTCCCTTGTAACTATGCAAAATGTTATGGCTTGGGAAAGGTTACAGAAGCCTGTATGATTATTTTACTGTCTAACCACTTACATGTAATGCACAGTCTGCTTTCTTCAATCCTTCTTTTCCCTGATAGAAAAACAGCTTTTTCACTTGTGAAATTCTTACAGTTGCCTACAGCAGACATCACATACTTTTGTTACTAAATCTATCACAGATTGATTGTTTTAATATATAGTATTTTATATTCTATGTATAGTATCTGTAAGTCCAAATGCTCTTGCTGTTCTGATTTGGTAAGCTGCTGTCAGCCAGTCTGGGTGGCCCCTCTGACCTCATTCATGTTTCTTCTCCATGATATTGAAGATTGTTTCATATTTTCAGCATTCTTTTTCTGGTGGTGTAAATAACCTCCAACTTTCATATAACCTTAGGAACAACAAAAAGATTGTCTGTCATAAGGTCAAACAGAGTCTGATATGTTACTGAAGGACATCTTTTGTTGCCTTTATTTTAAAAAATACAGTGTATGACAATGTATGACATGTCAGCATCTTGCTCAATATTTTTGACCATTTTTCCATTACAAACATATAGCTAGAGTTGTCTGTCAGACTGTGGTATAGTTTTAATTGGTTGAGATCAAATCTAGTCTAGTCTAATTAGATTAGGCTATATTACTTTGGTTTTAGTTAAACTATGTGGCTTAAATTCCTCAGTACTTCATTTGAATTTTCCAGTAACTTTGGCAAGAAAGGACATACTTCTAGCTCTTGTGTCGTGAGATGGCCAGCAACACCTGCACCTGTTTGATTGTTATTCTTTTTTCATTATAAGCAAAAGGAGTCCCCTTTGACTTTTCATTTCACTTGGCTTTTCGTTTTATTTTTCCCAGGAAGTCTCAAGACTTGTGACTTAATGACACTAGAGTGTATTTTTCATGTATTTTAGATTTTGTGTGCACCATCAGTATTAACAGAAACAAGGGAGAATGGGATAGATTTTTTTTTTCCTTATATATGAAGAAGAATGAATGAAAATACTGCAGAATGGGACTGTGAAATGTGTTCAACCGTATCACAAAACAAAAGCAAAGAAATCCCCCAGAATATGTTAAAGAAAAAATAAGAAATGTCATAGATGTTCTTCCTCTTTGCAGTGCAGGATGTTTCCAATTATATCTTCAGAAGGTATGAACATGGAAGAGAAGCACTGTATTAACTACCAAAATCACCTTTAATTAGTATATTTCATATTGTTGATATGATTGGAGTCTATCTGAATATTTCTATGCAGCATCCTGATTAGTCTTTTTGATCACTTATTAATTCAGTAGCTTTTTTATTCACTTGCCTTTATAATATAGCACCACTACTTCTATCATTCTCCACAATGTAATTTTTCTCTGTAAGATGTAAGGTAATATATACAGTGAGAACACTGTTCCTGTGAATACTCTTAATTGCTAGCTGGTAATGGAAACATTTTTTGACTGTTGAGGATAGAGTTGGTCACTAAATGTGATGAAAGTTTAACAGAGAAATAATGAGATCAGTAAGTCTTTCTCATGCAAAGGAATTTGTAGTTCATGGCATAGTATAGAATGCTTTTATTTTTAAGATAGAAAAGTAAAGATAGGTAGTTAGTAGAAGTTGTTCATTCATTATAATCTTTCATTTTTCCTATGGAATGTCTAAAACCTTATTTGGAAAAAATGTGTAGATAAGAATTTTCAGTCCTTACAGCAGATACTGAAAGTACTATATAATCATTTCTATTTGCTTTGTTGACTGGAGCTTTAAGTGAAGGTACAATAGCTATAACCTCTTGAACATTATGAGTTTAGAGACTGAAAAAAAAAATTGCTTATCAGGAAGATGGAAATTAAATTGAGGAAATGAGTGGACTGGAAGTGATTCCAGCCCAGTAGCTATGAGCCCATGTAGCTATGATCCCAATTACAAAACAACTGAATTAGATTTAGGTATTAATTTCTATTTCTTGGTATTCTGGCCATTCCAATTACTACAGAGTATTTTGTGATTTTTTTTTTTAATTGGCTCACTGGTTTCTTAACACAATCTTTCTGAAGGATTCTATTTTCCATTTAAACATCTCAGTAAGTTAACAAAATGCCTTTAATTAGATAAACAAATTGGAAAGTAAGAAATGGAATAAACTGTGTTGAGAAAAGTATAGAAATTAAACACAGTCTCTCTGAGTTACAAAAACTGAATAAGTATTTGCTCACCGTTTTCAGTAACAATTATGTTGAACATGAAGGTAAGAAGAACAAGTATGTACCTGAAAGATATCAGAATCAAACTGTTTTGGAGCAGTAGGATGGGAGGCAGTGACAGAGAGATTAAGGTCTGATAAAAGGTAAGATGAAAAAGAAAGTATAGGTTTGGAACGATATTATTAACATGGTGCCTTAAGGGCTATTTGACTGATGATGCAGAAAACTAATTAAAATCATTGGTGACACAGAATCAGCATCATCAGTATAGAAGGGGAGCACAGTATGTTATGAAAAGATCAAACTGTTGGAAATGGGATGTACAAGGTGCAGGGGGATGACATTAAGGATTCTTACTACAACAGGAAAACCTATGAAATAGTTTTTCATGGGAGCCTAGAGGAGCCTTTTGGTAGGTGGCAGCAGAGGAAGTCAGAGACTGGGTACAGTAGTTAGGCAGAGAATAGTTCTGAAACACTGCTGTCCTGCAGACTTATGAAGGAGAAATAGATATTTTAGAGTATAGCCAGGGAAACACTTTCCACAAGTAAGAAGCATTAAAACCATTACACAAACACTGCTAATGCCCCATCTAGTATCTATGTACAGTTCTGGTTATTCAAATTAAAACAGAACATTTTCTATTGGAAATTTTACTTTCTCAAAAGGTATTGCACTGTCTCTTGCTGTTCTTATTTTTAGCTGTAGTATTTTAGGATTTGGCAATTGAGGTTTCCTTTGGCACTTAAGGAATTTCAACTTTTTTTTTTTTTTTCCATTCTGCATAGAGTTGGAAAGTGATACTCATTTCCAATGGGATTTAGACCTGATAGCCTTGTAATAAAATTGATATATTTCACTGTGGGCAATGTTTTGTGATTTCTACCACGTGTATTGATTTTTTTTTTACTATAGTTACAAAGTACTAAAGCTAGCTTAGCATCTGCCTGTATGGGAGTCCATTCTGTAATTTTTGTACTGAACCTGATGAGCTTTGGAGCACTCAAAGCACTGTATTATCTCTTTAGGAATACGAGGCATGGGACAATGTATTGGGTTTTACTACATCGTTCAGGTGATACATAAAAAGAACAAGCCAGTGGATTTCTTTAAAAAACTGTGCTATATACAGTTTTTTTAAGGACTGTCTGAAGACTGCTATGTGTGTTTTTCTTTAAAAGCATCATTAAATAAATGTTTCCAGTATGTTTTTCACAATTCTGCTCAAACAGCAAGACATTCTGGAAATCAGTTGCAAGGGATTAGGTAAATTCAGGCTACAGAATAAAATCTGCTCAACAGAATGTAAACAGAAAGATTACCCAAGAAGGGACCAGGCATTGTGCAGATCTCTCCACAATAAGACACTGACTTACCCTTGGCTAGAATAAGCTGCTACATTAGAGAAAAATCAAGGTATAGGCTGGAAAAAAGAAGCTAGACAGGAGCTGTGATACACAGAATAAAAGATCAGTACTGAATGTTGATTCTTAAAGATTAGCACCTATTTGGTACCTGTTCCTTATGTGAGATGTGACCTAAAATGTTTTGGCCAGAAATTAGACATACTTTTGGATGCAATATACTTGCATTCTAAAAGTGTATCAAAAATCAGTGACATGAAAACTAAGGAAATTGCTCTTTCTTTGTGCTCTAGGGCAATATATTCACATGCTTAAATGCATCCTTTTAATTCTGCACAGTAGCACGAAGCCAACATAAGGAGAGTGACCTGGTTTATTTTTGAATCTTCATCCTCACAATATTTAGCTTCTGGTTTTAAAATCTGCACTGCAACTAAGTGCATGGGCAAGAAGGAAGCAATTTCAATTTTTTCAGGATGTGTGTACTCAGGAGCCGTTTCCACTTTCCCCCAAAGATGATGTGGTGCTCTGGAAAACTGATGTGACACCTCTTCACTCTTGTTTATTCTAGTAAATAGCATCCCTTAAAAGACAGAATGGTGGATCCCACCATGGCATATTGCCAGCAAGCAGAGGAAAAGGCAACATAAATCCTGTCCCCTGCAAAATATTATTACTCTCAGGGAATTGTTCATGTTAATATTACCACTGAGTTCAAAGGATTGTTACTTCTTGTTTGTTTGTTTCTGGAGAAGTTGAGACTTATTTTGTCTTTTCTTCTGCTTGCTGACAAAATACTAAATTCTAATCCACCAGGATTAGCTCAGCAAGACTCTACCCCCACATGTCTTCAACAAATGCCTCAGGATAAATAGCCCTGAGTTTCAGCAGCAGACCTGCTTGCTTGCCACTAACTTTGACACCAAAAAAAAAAAAAAAATTCTGGAGCGAGCTGAGTACATTGAAGCCTGTGATGCCCATTACTTAGTTTTATCACTGTTATTTTACAAAATACCTATTTGTTCAAGAAATACCTATCTTCAGTGGAGTGTTATGGGGAAAAAAACCACCTGATTTGCATTGTGTTATCAGTA
>NW_009258947.1:2652138-2673205 GCF_000687185.1 Egretta garzetta
ATTACTAAGTGCAAGTTGAGCACATGGACATCTATTTTTCCTTAACAAACATGTCTGAATTTCATAGACAGCATAAATTGGATATTTAAATCCTGTGGATAATTGAACATCTTGAAGAAGTAATCCTTTGTGTATAATTTAAATATAATGACACTGATGATCTCTGTAGTTGTGACAGAGATTTGTTGTCATGAGCTATAGACTCTCCTCATGTCAAAAGACTTACAAAGCCTGAACGTGAACCTAAACTGGCATTACAGTGACAACCAGTCCAATAATTATAATCCGAATATGGATTTTGTTAGGTGTCTTATATGTGTCAAAAAATTCCTAGAGACATTTATGTTTTATGTTGGAGATTGAAGCCATTGACATATCAAATCAGCTCTGAGGACATAAGATAAATCCAGTTTTCCTACAGTGGATACTGTGAAATACAGTTGGGTGATTTATTATTTAAAACTTTAACCTCTCCTGCAGACTTCCATTGTACTTAAGGAGCAATTAGAAAATAATGTGCGTCTTTGTTATCTTAGTGATTAAAATAAATTGTAAATGCTTGCATTAAGACTTTTTAAAAATACAACTGAAGGGTTTTTAATTATAATTATTTTGCCAATGCATTCAAGAAGGTAGTGAAACTGATCTGGTTTGATTTGCTAATTTATATTTTCTAATATTTTCTTGTACTTCCTGAGTGGAATTGACATGTGGGTTATGCTCTGAATCTAAACAGACATCTGTATGTCAATAACTTCAGGCAAAATTACATTCCACCTAAATTCCACAGACCATTCACATGCTTAAAATCTTTCTGGGATTGGAGTTCAATGGATGAAATTCATCTCACCTGGCTGTAGACATCTAACAGTAGACATCTAGCAGTCGTTCACCTATGAATGTGCTAAATCCCTGGACTCACCTTGGAGTCAAGGGAGAGAAGTAAGCATCTCAAGAGAATGATCCAGCTCACCTATTTTGCTTATGATGAAACAAAGTAGTTCTTGAGTTTAGCACGACTCACTTAGAGAATTACCAAATAATTCAGGCTTGAAGGGATCCTGGAAGTCACCTCGTCCAGCTCCCTGCTCAAAGCATGTCTAATGAGATTATATTGTTCAGGGCAATCTCTTGTCAGTTCCTGAACACTTCCCATCATGGAGATTCCACAACCTTGCTGGGCAACCTGTGCCAGTATTTGATCACCTTTGTTGGGGAAAAAAACAAAACAAAATCTAATGTTGAACTGAAATTTGCCATGTTGCAGCTTTTGTCTGCTGCCTGTCATCCATATGCTTAGGCAACAGAACTTGATGTGACTGAATGGGGTGAAATCCATCTCACTTGAATTATCACTAACTGATAATTGTGCTGGAATTATAAAAAACATACTAATAAGTATATATACACTCCACCACAGTGGCTGGTCCTACTACACATTCTGCACTCAGGACAGTAGTACACCGGTACTGCATATAGCTTTCAATCACTCAAGCTGCTCCTATTACCCTGAAAGACTCCTCCACCTCTTCCATACAAATAAAGCACTCTGGGACTGTAATTCCTCAGATTTTTCTGTCTGCAGCAAAGCCAAATACCTCACACCTGCACCCTACTCTCCTTTCTCTTTCAGCTGGCGATATTGCCCCTGTTCTTTCTCCTCAGCAGTGCCGGCGTAACTGTCTGACTTCATGGGGAAGAGAATAAGAGGTCTCATGAATGCTAAGACTGTCCCTTCTCCCACTACCCTTTTCTTCTGCACAAGTTATTACAAATCTAATGGAATACAGCTGCTTCTACTGCCACATCAGTTAAGAAAATATCTGTAGAAGCATAATGTCTGTGCTGCTTCAGTTATCTTACTTCATTACTCCAAGTTTAACACAAAATAAACCAGTTACAATACTGGAAGCAAAATGTTCACCAACCCCCCCCCCCAAAAAAAACCCAAACATGAAATACAATCCAAGTTTACGTTTAATACTTTGATATCTTTTCAGCTACATAGTTTCTGTTAATAGCCCAATTATATAAGCAAATTTGAACATTTTTTTTTTTAAGATAAGAGGCTATATGTCATTTACAATACAAAATCCCATAATTTTTAACACATAATTTCAAAGAGATTAAGTAATTCAGAGAATTCTTTTTTGGCAATTTCCATTCAGATCCACCCATAGTCTACAAAACTTAAGGCTAAATAGAAAATCTAGCAAGAGGGTCATATAGTGCTATAAGCAAGCCACTAGAAAATGCTGTAAGAAAAGCAATAAAAGCTCAAGTCAGACAACAAAAAATCATACCAATGGGAAGGAAGACTGATTTAGGAGCAGGGAAGATGCAAAGCTGATCAAATCTGTCTGTCTGTATCAGCACAGTAGTAAACTGCAGGTAAAAGAACTGCTGTCAGACAAACATCTAGGTTTTTATTAAGGAAATAAAATAAAACATTGAGATAAGTCTAATGGAAAGATGGTTTCACATGCCGTAGATACTGAAAATCTTAAAATATATTTTGCTGAAATTCTTAGCCTCTAATAAAGTACAAATTCAGATTTTCCCATATCAGCTGGCACTGAAAATACATTTTCTCTTACAAAAGTCTTTGGATTTAACACCTCTCTAGTAGCTAACTGCTCGTACGGTAAAATATGCATTATTAATATTAATTAATATTAATTATTTAAAAGTGTTAATGTCAGGTAGAAAACGTAAGTCTACCAATGCCCATCTATCATTCTGACTGCTATTCTCACAAAGACAGGGTCTATTTTATTAAACGAAATTAATGCAGTAAACAAAATCTAAAAGAGACCAAGAATGCAGGCCCATTCATCATTTCACCACAAAAGTGAGATAGAGGCTGAGTATAGTGAACAGTGCCTCATGCTCCTTAGAGGAAATGCTCAGAGGAAACAAAGTTAGAGATTGGGAGGCAAATCTGAAAATAAGAAATGTGGGAGTAATTCAGCTCAAATTTCTAGAATTTAGGAAAAGCAAACATTTCTGGTTCTAGTTGCTATATTTAGTACAGTAGCAGCAGGAGTGGAAGAGATGGGAATTTCCTCTAACTGTGTTTTAAAATTGGCTAGCAGCCTCAGAGAAAAAAAATAAGCCAAGATATGTCATCTTACTTCGTGGCAATGAGATGACTTCATAGCATCTTGAGACTGCTTAAATGTACTATTTGGTATTAAACGGAAAGCTCATCCTTGTCAGCTAACAGGAATAGGTGCTTAGCTGTGCCTCTATTTTTTTCTTTTCTCTGTTTTGAGGAAATGGAGAAAGGCATGGTATTTAAGCCTCTAGAACTTATTGTCTCCTGCATTCCAGTGCTGTGTTGGTGCTTGCATTGATTGTTTCACTTAAAACAAAACCAAAACCATTCCTTTTGTTAAGCTTTTATTTTTAGTTTGGATATTTGTTTTTCACTTGTAGCCTTAAGTACACTATGCTTTTCAGACCACAGTGTGATACGTGTAACAATATATTACAAGATCTATAGAGGGAAACTATTGTAACTGAAGGAAAGAAATAATTATAGTGAAGTTGAGTAAGGCTGAGAGCAAAATCACTGTATTACTAGCACAGACTTTGTGGCTGGAATCAGTAAACTCTGAAAAAACCCTTGGCTCCTTCTTTTCCTATTTCATTTAATGCCCTGAGCTGCTTTCTGGTAAGACTAGCTTTCTGCCTGAGTCAGCACAGTGGAGACAGTGGTGCTCCAAAGGTCTCCGTCCCCTGTGCCAAGCAGAGTGGCCACCTCTGGCACATCAGAAGTCTTGAATAAGACAGAGCTCCTGGGGAAGGATGTCCTGGTGCCATTCTGCAGGGGCAAGGGAGCAGCTCTGCAGGAAAGGGCTCGGGGATCTTGGCGGACACCACACAGAGCATGAGTTGGCTGTAGGCACTTTCAGTGTTGAAGTGTAACCATGCATGGGGCAGCATTAGTAATAACATAGTCAGCAGGTCAAGGGAAGTGATTACTCTCCTCTACTTTGCATTCCTGAGGCCACATCTGAAATATCTGCATCTAAAATACCATGTCCAGTTTTGGTCTTCCTGTGGAAAAGAGATTTTTATTTTAAACCAGTTAGTGAGATGGCTGGAGTAGAGGTCTTGCAGGACCCCTCACGCCCTATTTGATTCTGACAAATATCTTGTCAGTGAAGTGTTCAGATCGCTAGACGCATTCGTGTGAATCTTGTTAACTGTCCTCCATAACCGATCAACAGGATTTTTAGTATAATCTACACTGTTGCCAGCACCATGTTTCAAATGATAAAAGATTGGTTAATTTTTATTAAAAAAGTCATTTTTTAAATCTTAATTGCCTGTGTTGGTTGCATTGGTTGCTAGCTGAGGAGTTCCCTTCTATGATCTTTCATCAGCCGCGTGTATAACTTTGTGCCACGTGGCTGCAGGCCTTTATGCATCTACTGAGGCTGAGTTAGTGTCTAGGTGCCCTGTGGATTCAGTGGAGAGCACGTACTGCTTCTTGGCTCTGTTAAATGCTCTGGATTGTGCTCTCTGACTGTGTAAGGATTCTAGCATCTTAGCTTTGATATTTGAATTTGATTTCCCAGTTAGGCATTGTGAATGGCTTCCCTTCACGGCACCAACTTAAGTCTACTTCCTTGCTCCACCGTGTCTCAGTGCACAGGGGATGACAGATCTTCAGTGTCTCAGTGGGATGTCGAAAAGATCATACCATAAGTCATTCCATTACAGCACTGTGGGGATCTCTGTCAGAGCCTTAGGTAAAAGGAACAGTATGCTTGAGAGGCGATTATTTCACTCAGTTTACTTGAAGACAATAAAAGGATTTGTTTTGACCTTTTCTTTCTTTCTGAAGAGGTGAAACAGATATACTAAAATGAAAGTAACACAGAATTGTGCCATTGACATCAGGTTTTAGTAGTTACCGTGATGATTCAATCATGAAAGGAAAACAAGGGAATACGCGGATATATATATTTAAGTCTTCAGACCAAGAATATGATTTTTGTGAACAGCAAGTATAATGCTTTACTACTCTTTTAACAGTAAAGCATAACAGTTAATGTATGTATATCTATTAGGATACTTTGTCTTGTTAATAGTGTGTGATGGGTGTTTTATATGACCTTTGTTAGCAAGTATAAAGTGCTCAGTATTCATGTTCACCATCAACCTCCCTACAAATGACAAATGTTACATTAATAACTTTTTCAGTAAGTCATGAACGAATGTCATGAGGCCTATTAACCTCTATGTGTCATTTTGAATGCTCATGTTGACATATATCATAAATTAAGCAGTAGAGGACTTCACCTTCAGTCAGAGAATCACAATAAAACCCAGTAACTTCATAGGGCAGTATTCTTGATTCAGTAGTTTGCTTTCTTCTAGGTTAGTACCAAAAAGAAAGAAGTACAGCATATAAGTATAAAGATCTAATTTGTAAATGTAGAAGGTAGCAGTGATATTATCCAAATTATATATGAAACAAACATATGCACAATTATTCAGATAATTATGTCTTTTGCAACAGTTTATGACTAAAATCTAATTCTCATGATGCTCAGAGCTTTCTGAAGTTTAGTTGCTGAAACTATTGCATGTCACATGTTTTAGATTTAGACTTCCATGGCACTAGTTAATGAATTTTTGTTGTTCCTATTGAAAAATTTCATAGCTAAAAAAGCATATCCCACCAGCATCCAAGTGTGGGTGATTTCAGGGGTACACGCACAGTGCTTAACTTATCAGAGATACTAAGGAAAGCATTGGCATTTGCAGAATAAAATTGTTATAAACATGTAAAAGATGCATAAAAAATGAATAATATGCAATTGCACATTAGCATGTGTTGATGCGGCCTACATTCAAAAAATATTTAAAGAAACTTCTAAGTACATTTTTCAAATTCCTATGTTATAAAAGAGCTTAAAGGGAACATTGCTTAGAATGTTATGTAGAAAAGTAAAGGAATCCAAGAAATTGAAGCTAGGGAAGGCAATTGTTTGCAACTTAATACATTCCTAGTAAATGAAACCAAAATGCAATAAAACAAATAATAATTTTGGTTTAAAAGTTTTTTACGTTTGTTCAGGACGATCTAATGCATACTTCCTGAATACACTACCTTAAGCTCAGAAATTATGAACACAACATGTGTACTCAAGTGAAGTAAATGATTAGCAAATCTATATGCTGGTACAGAGAAAGTACTTATTGTATGTGTTGCTCCTGGTACTGCCCATTATTATCCTTCTTTTTGTTGCCTTTCTTTTGATTTGTAAAGTTAAGACTCAAAACTTGTCAAAAGGTGTAAAAATCGCTTGAACGCTGACAAATTTTGGGCAGTTTCAGAAATGTGACATGTCTTCCTTTACGGATATATTTCTTTTTACTGCAGATCTAATGCATTTGAAGTGCTGGCACTCGATGGAGTTAGTACTGGGATACTTCAGTTTTATACAGCCCAGGAGAGTGCTGACTGGCTGAGAGCAATATCAACTAACATCAGTGATTTGACACTTCAAAATGTATGTTGCTTTCTGCATATTTTCTTGTCTCTGCTATTGTAAAATTATTTCTAATTTTCCAAGGGTAGAAATTAATTCACATTTAAGATACAATATATAAAACACATGTGAATGTGGAAGGAAAGGAGAAAGTTAAGAGCAGGGAGAGGTTGTCTGGTCAGTCAAAAGCATCAAGAAGTTTTCAAGACTTGCAGTGTTGTTATAGAACAGAGAGTAGTAGAAAATCAGAGTGCATTTATTATTTTGAAGACTTTTTAAGGCAAAATATTTATCCTTTCTGGTCATTTCACAGAGCTTTACATATGACCAAATATTTCATTTTTACATTTTTATAATTAAAATGTGCTTTAAATTAGTATTTGTAGGCATGAGGAAATTCTGTAGCTAGTGAAGTGTGACTTATGGAGGCTTATTCAGAGACAGTATTTTTACCTCTCTTAAGTTGCCTAGGAGTTGATTTATTCGAGGTCATATTATTCCATCTTTCTCCCTAGAAGTATGAAGCTGCTTATGCTGTCTCAAGTTATTCCTGTAAATTTGCAAGTAGCATTTGCTATTGCAAGCAGAAGTATTAAATAATCCCTGGAGAAACAGAAAATTATTATTTGGACAGCAGATTATTATTCCACGAAAGAACAGCTGAAAACTATTGAAGATTCTGGAATGAATCATAAAGTTAAATATGGAACTCAATCATGTACAATATTGAAAATACATTTCAATCTTTTATGAAATGGTAGAAATCAATGATGAAAACATAAGAGCACAGCTGGCCCTGGAAGAATTTCCTGTGCAGGTTTTTAATTTTTTTTTTTTTTCTTTAGATGTGTTCAGACTGTAACTTTTTTTATAAATTATGATTTAGTAGCAAGTCTTTATTTTATACTTTGTATTCTAGGTTAATTGTTGCTTAGTTCTTCAGATTATATTGTGTAGAATTTCTATTGGATTTCAACATAAATCTTTGGTTAAAACAGATCATAAACAATTTATTTTTATGATCTTCAAAAATTACTTGAATTGATCACAATAGTTCATTTATTACATTAATCCTTTTTAAATATTCAACTGTTTAAGCAATGTCTTTGACAAAATTGAACATTTTTGCGTATGGTGCATTCTTTATAAATGTTGTCCATTTTTCTATGTAGTGATTTACATCATTTACAGGGTATTACTATTTGGTAATTCTAAGAAAGCAATGTAAATTTTTCATGAAGTTTCATAATTCCTTCTGTGTGAATAGCAAAAAGAAGTGTATGGTAATATTTTAGAGCAATTCCAGTTCATAGTTACTAAGCCCAACTCTTTTGCGTTCTAAAGAAGTCCACTGAATAAAAGCCACTCCAAAGATATAGGTGAATAAGACAATAAAAAGTGGCTGTAAATGCAAGCGGGTTTTATTAGTCATAAGGTTTTAGTCTGCTTTTTCAAATGCACTGTGTGTGGTAGCATGTGTCCTGACATAGTATCTTCACTGTCTTGTGACCTGTCTGCAGCAATATTTTATTATTTACGGAGTACTTGGTCTTCTCTGTTATCTATCACAATCATGAATTCTGTAAACAAAGCAGTCCGTTTGGTGTTCATATAGGTGGCTGTTCCAGGGAAGGGTCTGAGAAACAACAGCTGTGTTAAATTCACGTTTTGTGTTCTTGGTGAGATACAGCGCAAACTCTGTACAGATCATAGGAGAAGCAAGCAAGCTTTTTTCTTGGAGTTAATGCTTTACAGGTTTTGTCAGGCATGTGGCCTGTGGTACAACTAGAAAGGTCTGGCCAGAGCATAATTTTAATTACTGATCATCAGAACAGGAGATGTACTAGTCAGTGAGAATCCCTTTTACTGCAAGCTGGTTTTGAAGACCAGGGCTGTAAGGCTGGAGTGCAACTGAAGCGCACAGCGTAAGAAGGCTGGAGAGCGCTCCCTGCCTCTGGGCAGCCAGAGGACGCAGGCTGTTTGACACCCACAGTGCTTCGGGCAAAGCCTTTGGATTAATCTTCTTGAAAAGCCATTTTACATGCTTTTTATTGCCTTAATGCTATCATTTCACAAAATGATTCTTTTCTTATCATACTTCTGTAACTGACATTAGGGAATAGATCTGTAATTCCTCAAAGCTTTTTCCTGTTTCTGCACTTCTCTGCTTCTGTAAAGTGTCTCCCCCATTCTCCCAGAGTACCTGACGATAATCACTACTCGTTCAGAGAATAATTCAGATAATTCCTTATCTACTTACGGGTTAATTTATTGAGTCCTTGCTGACTCTAAGTTCAATTGCTTCTCCAAATATTTAAACTATTCATTCCCTGTTCTGTCCTATGCCATCATCTTTGTATGTTGCTAGATACGTGGTCACAATGGACCTTCTTGCTGGTACTGTTGGCATAAAGAATGTCAGCATTCTTACCTGACCTATTACTAAGTTCTTAAGCAATACTTCCCATTGTTCACTTTTTGCCTCCACACATTTTTAGATTTTGTTTGTGCTGATACTTAGTTCCTGACTTCAGCAACTCTTCCCACACCTTAGTCATTTTTACTTCATCTGTGCCTATTCACGCTACTCTTATATACATCCTTTGTTGTCTGTGTTTGCTTACTGTCTTGAATAATTTCTTTTAGAATCTTAGTTCTTAAAGAGCTCCCGATACAGATTAATTGTTTTCTTACAGCACTCCCCATCTTCCATGTATCACTTTACCCTAATAGATTTTATTTTGCTATTTTACCCTGATAACAGTATCGTTCAGCAACTGGCAGCTCTTTGTCAGATCTCCTGCTGATGCCAGAAGACAATCCTAAGGTAGGCAGTACAAAAATAGCTCTGCCACAAAGTGACACTTCTGCTAATGTCAGAGTACTCTTTTGAAGTACTGAAACATCTCTATACAAAGGCAAGTTCTCTGGGGATCAAGTGTAAAGGAGGAGTCATCTTTCAATAGTGAAGAAGTGAGAAGTCATCACTGCATAAGGATGCTACCCCTGGATGTTAGCATATCTAGAAAGTGTTACTCGATAGATGAGAAATAATGATCCTGGTACTAACCTGGAGAGAGTTAGTTCTTAGAAGACAAGAGAAGCACGGGGAATACTGCAACATGGAGAAAGATGTAAGGGTATCTTTTCAGCCCTCCTTACTGATCTATGCCTTGTATGATTAGCTCGGAAAGTCTCCTAGTAACTGTCAGCTTTACAAGCAGTATGGATTACTTCTTTTTCTAAGGACCCTTATCCCAAATTATTCATCTCTCTGTTCATATTCTTGTTTTCCCCATACTGTGTGAAACTTCCCTATCATCTTCCTTTATGATTCAGTCCCCAGTCTTCTCAATGTTCTCAAAGCTCTTCACATTTAACTTTGGCAGAAGAAAACAGAGGTGAATCAGCACCTTGCATTTATTTATTCGTACACCTCTTTTCTCACAGGAGGTACAGTTGGAGAAACTGAGGGGAGAGAGGGAGCAGAAACTGGCAGCGAAGCTGCCCTGATGAAACAAGCAGCACAGGGAGCACATTGATCTGCATTTGCTTCTCACTGCTCCTGTTCTTAATTTGTTCAGCTAGGGTTTTTTTTTTTTGTAGGCTGAAGTGGCAATGCTGTGCTGGAGATGGTTTTTTAGGAGAGATTTTTTGGAATAATTTATATTTCTCTCTCTGCTTTGCACGATTCAGCCTGCTGTTAAATATGTGCAGCCTGTCTCATGGATCTTAGTTATTTTCTTTGAAACATAAAACTGAACATTAATGTAGTCACAATCAGTAGAAACACCTAAAAGTATTGCTACCAGTTCATTTACATTATAGAGACTTGTTTCTTATATTTGTAACATTCTCAAGGTTTTAGTTTTTTCCCCAGTGTATTCTAAAGGTGTTATTAAAAAAAAAAAAATCACAAATAAATGAGTAGTTCATAAGCAGGTGAAAGAACAAGTTAAGTTGCAGTTGTTCCACTTAAACATTATTTATGATTTTTATAAATCATTCCAGCAGTTTCATTGGAGGATGGTAGAAGCTTAAAATTTGGCTTCAAAACAGGGTTATTAAACCAGGTCATATTTATGCCTTTGACAGCTTTTTTAATTGTGTATGACATAGTGTGTAAACCTTTTCCTTTACACCTTCGTTTACACATATATCTGAGTGATACTCCAGATCACAGTGAAGTGAAATTTCTGTTTGGCTAGGGAGAGATTCATGAAATACAAGCTTTGAACATGCATATAAAAAAAGGAAGAGGATTGAGAAAGTCTTGTTTTCTTTACACAACAGAATGTGAGGTACATGTAGATGGAAACAAAGTCCTTGTGTGTAGGAAGCAATACACAGATTTGGCTGTCTCAATGATTATACAAACGATTCTATTCCCAGGGTGAAAATACATGATATTTCTTTGCTGTTCCTTTTTTTTTTTTGCTTGTTTTTAAACTCAAATTTCCATTTGAAACCACCACAGTTCAAAACATTGAGGTTGTAAAGGGAAGTCAGTAAGGGTAGGAATCACATCACCTAAATTTAGCCAAGCAACAAGCAGTCACATAGGATCCTCTTATAGACAGGAGAAAAAAAAAACAAACTGGTGCCTGTCAAGATCCTTCTCTCTCTCTGCTGTCTGGAAAGAGAATATAGGTATATTAGATGCATAACTCTTTCCTTTTTTGGCTTGCCAAAGTTAAGCGAGATAAATCCCGGCCTGGGAGGTATTTAGATTTAGGTATATGGTTCTGAATCATTTCATCCCCATTCTGCTCCTGCGCCGTATGTATTCATTTAGAACAGAGTATAGGAATTACAATTGCTTAATAGTTCCTTTCCAAGTTGCCCGCAGTCTTTGCAGATCCCGGGTTTTGGTTTTAGTTCCCCTGCTGCCTCCAGCTCCCATTACTGTACCGCAGTGCAGAAAGCTCGTGCGCTGCCTGCACGGGTTAGCATATCCCATTTGTATTCCTGTCTCTCTGCACCAGCTGTGGAGCCATGTAGGGAAGGAACATGTGGTGCCAGGTGAAGTGGAGAGTGCGTACTTCTCTCTCCTCAGCCCCGTGACATAGCGACGTAATGTGATGCAGGAGAAGATCTTTCCTCTCCCCACAGTTACATCAGGGCTGCAGCAGTCCCTGCTTTGAATAGAGAATGAGCTAAGGCTGTGCAGGCAATAGCTGTGGAGTCCAAAGCATTCTTCCCTATTGCCCTTACCAATGGGAAGCTGGACTGGTTGTAAGGATGCTCTTCACAATACCCTCGCTCTACAGAAAAGCTGCATGGACAGTCTCACACACGTGTTTCCAGGCACATCTGAACACGATAAAATAAAACATAGGATAACAAACTTAATTCCTATCATATAGAAGCTTAAGTAGTTTGGCTGAACCAAAAAGAAAGGTGAAAGGAGACAGGATCCCTGCTAGCCCTGTTTATTTGCACTGGTTTATGCTATAGTAATCTTATTATTCAGCATGTCTTTGGCCACCTGCAAAGAAATAATATTTTCTGTGTGTATAACACGGCTTCTGTATAGTTACTTTGTGTATGTATTTGTCTCTGGAGCACTGGAGAAAGATCAAAGCTGAATATGGGCAGGGTGTGACGACATTCCTACTGACAAAGTATCCCAGGTGTCTTTTCATTACGTCCTGCACAATGCTCAGGATTAAGCCTATTACTGAATCAGACTGGTGAGGTCTGCTTCCTTCTGCAACACTGGGCATGTCACCAATTTGTTTTATCCAAGTTACAGAGTGGGGTTCTTGAGTTCTTGCCTGTTTGTTACTGTTGAGGCCCCAAAAGCACCAAGAAGTTCTGCCACCTCTTCCCCCTCCCAGGGTGCTCCAGGCCACCTCTGTCACAGTGCAGCCATGCAGCCTGGGGCCAGGCTGCTGTAGGCATTGCTGCGTGCAAGAGCTGTGAGGAATTTTGCTGGGGGCCCCCACCTCCACTTGGCAGCTGCATGTCAGCTCCATTCTCATCATCAGTCCTTGTCTGTGTGATGGTGCATGTGCCTGTGCCTGCAGGCTGTGACCCACCTCCTGTTGTGGTGGTCCCTGTTCCTCCCCTGGGGTGGCAGGAAGGTGATGGGGAACATGGCAGGGCCCCCCCAGGGGGCTGGCAGGCTCTCCCAGCACTCTACCCCAAGGTCACCACCAGGCCTGGCAGATGCCTGAGGCTCCCAGCAGGTCTGGCCACCTCATCTGTAGAGCCTCAGTCACTCCCAGCTTTCTGACCCACCAGCACACCTGCAACAGTTGACCACACAACTAAATTCAAACAGGCTGCAAAAGTGAGTGTAGCGGGGAGAAGGAGCCCTGATGGCCTATGATGGGTTAGGACTGACTAGTGAGCTCCTAGAGCCCTGAGCCTTGGTATCACCCTGTGTCTGTACAGTCCAGGCTCCTGCTGTCATCCTGTACTCCTCCACATCACATCTTATCCTATGGTCATTTTGTTTCCAGTCATAGATCACTCCATGCAGAATAATTACTTGTTATTGCCATCCCTTAGCTACAAGTGTGTCTGTGCGTGTGTATACACACTTTATATACTTTATACATATATATACCTCCAGCTTTTATGTATGTATAGATCATTACCTCCCACAGCTGTACTTTGCTAATATCAAGTAGGCAATAGTCTCGTGGTCATTAGATGTCTATGTGATGGCAAAACAAGCTGTAATACATCTCCAGATAGTCCCAGACAAGTCCAGACAAACCCTGAGGCCTGTGTCATTAGCATAACATGAAGCCTGTTGGCCTCTTACAGGTGTACTTAGTCGGGCTGGGATGGAGGTAACTTTCTTCATAGCAGCCGTACGGTGTTGTGTTTTGTATTGATGGCTAAAACAGTGTTAATAACATACCAGTGTTTTGGCTCTTGATGAACAGTGCTTGCACAGCATCAAGCCTTTGACTTTTTCTCACTCAGACACATGCCCCCACCCCATAAGGGATGGGCAAGGAATTGGGAAGGGACATAGGTGGGACAGCTGACCCAAATTGGCTAGAGAGATATTCCATACCATATCACATCGTGCTCAAAAATAGAAGTGACATAGCTGACAAAGAAAGTGGCTGTTGCATGGAGACTGATTGGGCATCAGTCTACTTGTGGGAGGCAGTGGGTGGTTGCCTTTATATCACTTGGGTTTTTTCCTGTTTCCTTCACTTATTAGGCTCTCTTTATCTTGACCCACGAGTTTTCTTGCTTTTGCTCTTCCTATTCTCTCATCCTTCCTGCTGGGAGGAGGAAGGGAGTGAGCGTCTGTGTGGGTGCTGGCCACAGTCAACCCACCACAACAGGCAATGGCATCACCATATTTCCTGAGCTATATGGCTGCAGACATGCTCTGCTTCCAGAGATTATTCACAGATTTGATCTTACGAAGCTGGTATGGCCGGGATACAAGCAATAGCCCTGGATTTCTTCTGCTCTTTTCCTGTGGCAATTGTAGATTTCCCTGTGCATAGCTATAGCTTTTGGTCTTCTATCACAAGTCTTTCATTTGTTATAAAATGGACTTTTTGACAACAAGATCCTTTGGAAGTACTCACCAACTGTAGGACAGTTTGCGGCTTATATCCTTGCATACAGGGGAATCTGTCTTTCATTTAATTTTTTTCTGTCTAGATTCCATATTGTTACTACACTTACTAATACTGCACTTTAAAGAAGTTTTTCACTTAAAATAAGGGAATATCTGTTAGGGTTTGTCCATCACTCATCTATGCAAACTGTGACTGCCAAAGGAAAGCCAAAATCAACAAAACTCTTCACTATCTGAACTTAGAGGAAAAAGAAAGTTATGTAACTTCAACTTGAAGAGTAAACTAAAGGGAAGGCCTAAACAATATTCCCTTCATCTTTAAACATGTCTCACACTGTGACCTTCAGTTCACAAGTGCTTAATCACATGCCTCATTTATAGTTCTGCTTAAGCAATTGTTTAACTAAGACCTAGGGGAGGTGTCCACAGTACAGTATATTTTCACTCAGAGTGGCAAAGTTACATTCATGAATGCAAATATTGATGAAGGATTTAATGAAAACTTTGATAAAAGTCTTCCTGTCTTTTGAGTCCTTGGTTTTGTAAATTTAGTGTAATAGTAAAAATCTAGTAATTTGTGCACTGATTTTTTTAATTTCTTAATTGGAAGTATTCATACAGTATTCAATAACCAAGTCAATGCTAATTGCATCATAGCAACTCTTCAGCATATGAATAACTCTGTGTATTCTTCCACCTCTCTTTCATAGATGAAAATGGCAAATAAATGCTGTTCTCCCTCAGACCAGGTAAGACTTTCACTATATTATCCAATTTGTTCTGTTCTTGTTGTTGAATTAAGTTGCAAAATTTCTAGAGCTTACATACACACATTTAGTCAGTTTGAAAATTCTAAACCCAAGCCTTCTATGGTTTGAAGTTCTGAAATTACCTACTTAATACAGTGGATTCTTACTAATCCACAGCAATGAGTAGGATCCTTCACTGTTGACCTAAAGAGTGGATTAGATGAAGCCATGAAACAAATGAGAGGGGGACAATAGAATTCACAACCAGGTCTTGGAAAGCATAGTGTATGTTTGCATGTGATATTGCAGCAGTGAGTCTGACAAGTGACTCTGTATTTACATCACGTATGGTGCCAAGGAGAGTATTACAAATCGAATTTGTTTTGCATGTGTTGTGTTGTGTAGACTTCGTTTGCCATGACTGTTTGTCTGGGACTTTTGGAGCTCAGGAGCTTGATGAGATACTTTTTCTGCTCCAACTAGCCACATATCCTGAAGACCCAGATAAATTTACTGCATTGGGAAGTATTCTTACTTCTTCTAGCATTGCAAAGAGTATTTAAATTTACTTTGTAAAATATAATAGTAGCATTTTCCAGCCTAATCCTTTAATTACGGGAAGTGCTTTGAAGCTTGTATTATAAAACTAATGAGTTTCACTTACATGTCCTTTCATTGCATCAGTCTGGCATTGAATCATTACCCAGAAACAAAGAGCCCAGACCCTGCTGTTTCCATAAATGCTGGGTTTGTAGACTTTAGAAAGTAAAAATTAGGCAAGGTGACTTTTATACTGTTTTACTGCAGAAATTTATTATGGAATTTTTTTACAGAGGCCAAAGACTGAGTCAAAAAATTCTTCATATCAGGATCAAATAAATTTTTATTATTTTGACAGCTTGTATATTCGTTCATATGTCACCATTTCATCATCTTATTTGTAAAATGTAATTGGACATTTATAGACTTTCCTTGAAGTTCTTAAAAATGTTTAACCATTGACATACTCTCACACAGGAAACTGTTTTCTTATATTTGGATTAATACTTTGAAAAAAAAAAAATACACCTCAAAACCCACTACAGACTTTAATTCTATGTATAGTAGATAATTAACTTACCCCAAAACCCAAAATAAATACTGTTCTGTATAAGAAGGGAGGATTTAATTACTCTTTCTGCCTTGGCTTTTCATTATTAATTAAACTGATACCAAAAACAGGTGACTATGAATGCCAGGGGAAAAGGTATTGAATTTGGATATCTTTTGTTGGATGAACTCTATACTACAAGTACTTTAGTAACTATTTAAAGTTTATTCATATCTGTTTGGGCACACATAATGGGTTTAGTTGAAAAAAGGAAGACATATTCTTCCTCAAATTTTAAAAAATATTGGGGACAATCATACAAACTATCAATTCCTACCTAATTTGATTTCCTAAATAAACTGGCTAGTCTCCATAAATTGCCTGGATAGTCAGTGCAGAAAATTATTCTGTTCCAGAGAGTTGCTTGTATGTTGAACTTAATATCAGAGCTTTAAATCATCCTTTGTAAGTGTCTCTTTTTCTGTCTTGACTCTACTGAGGTCCTCTTCACATATCATCTGAAGTAGGTGCCTAAAGTTAGGCAGTACAAATCTATACCACTTTTTCCATTCCAAATATGAAAAGAATGGAAGATACAATTAGGACCTTAATTTCAGGAGTTGAAAATGTAACAAACATTGGATTGTCCTCTGCCAAAAAGTGAGAAAAAATGAAGTTTATAATGAATTTGGGCAGATTAAGTAAATAAAACTAGCAAACATAAAAATTCTAAAGGAGCAAATGTGAAAAATTCAGACTTTAAAATATACTATGAAAATTTGCTTTAAAAGCAACCAAACTGTGAATCTCACGTATATATATCTCAAAGGAATAAAATAAAACTTAGCAATGATAACTGAAAACAGAAGAGGACTTGATCTGCCCTTGACTGAGGGAGGCTATTAATGTCAATTACATAATGTTTATACAAACCTGAATAGCTCTTGTTAATGCAATTGATTTAAAATTTGGAGAAAGGGTAAGCTTAAGAGATTGAAGAGCTGCCTTGAAGTAAAATTGGTGATAGCTGCAAATTTATCTTCGCTTTTGAGTACGGACAATCCTGAAGAATTAAACAGGTCCTTAGAGTTTCATTATTGTGTTGCCTGTGATGAGTTTTCTTCATTGCCTTTAGAGTCAAACTTAATGTTTCGTAAAGGGTTGACATTGGATCAGGATAGATTTCATAGAATCATAGAATCATAGAATGTTTTGGGTTGGAAGGGACCCCTAGAGGTCATCTAGTCTAACCCCCCTGCAGTGAGCAGCGACACTGCTAACTAGATCAGGTTGCTCACAGCCCCGTCCAACCTGGCCTTGAATGTTTCCAGGGATGGGGCCTCCACTACGTCTCTGGATAACCTGTTCCAGTGTTTCACCACCCTCATTGTAAATAATTTCTTCCTTATATCTGGTCTAAACCTATCCTGTTTTAGTTTAAAACCATTACCCCTTGTCCTGTCACAGCTGGCCCTACTAAAAAGATTT
Organism: Egretta garzetta; assembly: GCF_000687185.1. Classification (NCBI taxonomy): domain Eukaryota; kingdom Metazoa; phylum Chordata; class Aves; order Pelecaniformes; family Ardeidae; genus Egretta; species Egretta garzetta. Next base: position 2,669,533 of record NW_009258947.1, read on the forward strand.
TCCCCATCTTTCCCATAGGCCCCCTTTAAGTACTGAAAGGCCGCAATCAGGTCTCCCCACAGCCTTCTTTTCTCCAGGCTGAACGAGCCCAACTCCTTCAGCCTGTCCTCATAGGACATTTCATTCAGATTCTGTTTTTCATAGGTCATTAACAAACTGGGATTCAGGGTTAAGAATGTAAAAAATTACTTTGCTAAACCTGGCTTTCTTTCTTGTCTTACATATTGCCCATGATGGGTTTTACTGGAAACTGAATCTCCAGAACATGATGAATTCCAGGGGCATACAACTAAGCAAATTGGAAAGTGAAAGGACTGAGATATTGATTCCCAGGTCTAAAGCAGTGGTATTTATCGGTATCTTTCCCAAAGGAATATGTTAAACAAAAAGTTTGGACTTTGCCCTGTGTCTATGATCCAAAGTTAGAAAGAGGTAGTAGGAAAGGTAGTAGTAGTTGTAGTTATTATGAATATATTTGTACTGTTAAAATAAACAGTACCAGGTAATGAAGCTAATTGGCATGGTCTGGCTACTTCCACACTTTTAAATTCTCTTCTCCCAACAAAGCAGGGTGTCTGCATTTAAACTGCACATTGGAAATTATTCCCACCAATGCTTAAGTCCTAGACTGTCCTTGGGAATTGTTTGGAGAGTTCTAGTTATCCCAGGGCATGTCACTCTAGTTAGTCCATGTCAGGGACTACAAGGTTTTAACAAATATGCAAGGATTACACTAATTTAAAGGTATTAAATAAATACCACTGATGAAGCTCTGGCTCTAAACATATATATAACTTGTGTAGGTGACAAAGCACACAGCATCTACGTACTGGATACTTTTAGAGCATATTGGTGCCCCACAAGGAGAGAGAGGGATTGAGACAGTTTGTACATTATTTTATTGAGTGTGGAGGATGTTTATACAACTTTCCATTCTGCTTGATATAATTTATTACAGTGATCTAGAGACTTGAAAGCACTTGATTCTGTGTTATCAGTAGGCAGTTAGATTTGAGACTCAATTTTCAAACAGATACACGCTGCTGTATTGCTCTATATTTTTTATGAAACAGTAAATTAGGCAGTTCTCTCTGTGTACAGAAAAACTACTTGCAAGGTTTTTCATTTTGTTTGCTGGGTATTTTTTTTACATTTTTAAGACTAATATGACAATTTCCTGTCCTCCGCTAAAACAAGACAGTTTCTTCTCAGTAGAAATAGGAAAATATTGATCAGATATTAATCAAGACTATGTATATTTTTTCTTGTGATGCTGAAAAACAGATTTTCACTACTTCCTAGGCTGTCTCTTCCCTTGTTTGTTTGGAATTTTTGCATTGACCTCCAGAGTAAATCATACAGAAAATGAAATCTAGAGACAACGATTGTAAAAGCATAGCATGTGATAGTAGTAGGAAGGTGAGGACACAGATTAAGATGCAACCATCAAGGGAAAGATGGGTACAAAAAATGACCCTCTAATATGAAGAAGACAAAGGAAAATGTTTGTCTTCTACTCAGCATATCGGAGGTCAGCCTTCACTAAAAAGATCAACTGCAAAAGATTGTTATTGCAAATAGTACCGGCAAAACCAAGTAAAATTTCAGATTACAATACGAAGGGAAGTTTTGGTGGCATGTATGCTTTTAATGCCTGGTGATATTTGAAAAACTGGTCAAAGTAATCTCAGAGCTGTTATCACGATATTTCAGGGAATTTGTGTCTGACATATCAAAAGATTAGGAAAGGGCAAACATCACGGCTGAAAAAGAAAGAGAAGTTGGAGAATTAGAGCCTGGTCAATTTAACCTCAATCTCTTGAAAGAAATTTGAAGTAAATAAAATATTTGTATGCAGCTGCAAGATAACAAATGAATGACCGCCTTGAAGGTTTTGTCAAGAATACATAGTGACAACCAATCTAATTTCCTCCTGTGATAGTGTAACACATCTTGTGGATGGGCGACAGGTTATTGCTGCAATGTATCTTGATTCCAGTAAGGCTTATGACATTTCTTGACATTACAACATCTTAAATAAGTATTATACAGATTTGGTTGTACAGACTTGATTGGATGATCCAAAAATAGGTATAAATAGTTTGCTTTCAAAACTGACATATTGTCTAGAAGTCCTGGAAAGGTCTGTCCTGGATCCAATTCCCTTGAATACTTCCTTTATGGTATATTGGCAAAAGTAAGCCTGTTGATTTTTGCAAACATGAAGCTTTAAAATACAGTGTTAGACATAAGAATGATCTTGACCTATTGACATCTGCTGGAAAAGTAGCATGGTGAGCTGTAGGCAATCCAGGAAATTCCTCAAATGCATTGAGGATAACTTCTTAAGCCGAGTAATAGACACCCCTACCCAAGGGGATGCAATACTGGACCTGATGGTCACCAGTGCAAGTGAGCTCATCAGTGATGTCAAGATTGGAGGCAGCCTGGGCTGCAGCAATCACGCATTAGTGGAGTTCACACTCCTGAGCGGTATGGGAAAAGCAAGAAGTATAGTCAGGATCCTAAATTTTAGGAAAGCAAACTTCCAGCTCTTCAAAGAGATAGTCAGAAGCTCCCCTTGGGAAACGTTCCTCAGGGACAGGGGAACAGAGCAGAGTTGCCAGATCTGAAAGGATGCGTTCCACAGAGTGCAAGAGCTCTCAGTCCCCAAGTGTAAGAAATCAGGCAAGAAAGGGAAGAGACCAGCATGGCTGAGTCAAGACCTGCTGGTCAAACTAAGAGCAAGAGGGAACTGCACAGGCAGTGGAAGCAGGGACAGTTATCCTGGGAAGAGTGTAGTGATGCTGCCCGGTTGTGTAGGGATGGGGCCAGGAAGGCCAAGGCGCAGCATGGGATGCAAAAAATAAGAAGGACTTCTACAGGTATGTCAACCAGAAAAGGATGGTTAAAGAAAGTGAACCCTCCTGATGTACAAGAATAGTAACCTAGTATCAACCGATGAGAAGACTGAGGTACCCAACAACTTTTTTGCCTCAGTCTTCACTGATAACATCTTTCTTCACCCCTCCTGAGTCGATGCACCACAAGATGGGGACCAAGGGGGTAAAGCCCCTCCCGCTGTAAGAGAAGATGAGGTTCATGACCACTGTAGGAACCTGAACATACATAAGTCCATGGGACCTGATGATATGCATCCCAGAGTCCTGAGGGAATTGGCTGTTGTAGTTGCCAAGCCACCCATCATAATATTTGAAAAGTCATGGCAGTCAGGTGAAGTTCCTGGTGACTGGAAGAAGGAAAATATTGTGCCTATTTTTAAAAAGGATAGAAGGGAGGACCCTGGGAACTACAGACCTGTCAGCCTCCCTCTGTGCCTGGGAAGATTATGGAACAGATCCTCCTAGAAGCTATGTTAAGGCACATGGAGGCCAGGGAGATGATTCGAGACAGCCAGCATGGCTTCACCAGGTACAAGTCCGGCCTGACCAATCTAGTAGCTTTCTATGATGGAGTGACTTCATCAGTGGACAAGGATAAAGCAACTGATGTCATCTATCTAGACTTCTGTAAAGCCTTTGACATGGTCTTTCAGTCCTTAAAGGGGGCCTATAGGAAAGATGAGAACAATCTTTTTAGCAAAAATGTTTGATTTATTTTTTTTAGTTAGTCATTTTGTATATGAAAGGACTGCTTTTCCGCCTTCTCCCCC
>NW_009258947.1:2673282-2734768 GCF_000687185.1 Egretta garzetta
CTTTTCAAAACACAGGTTTTAGAAAAGACAAAAAAAAAAATACTTAAGCTACCTCAAGATGTACTTCTCTTTGGTCTCTTAATTTTGTGGTGTTCCATTGTGCTTCATGGATGACACTGGTTCTTAACTTGCAGGCCAAGCTGGTGTCTGTTGTAGATTTTTATTCCACTTTAGTTACATAAGTGTACTCATCTGTTCTGACATGTCACACATCAGAGATCTGCTTGATTTTCTTTCTTCATTTCCCTCTGGAGTGTTTTGCATCATTTACTTTTCATAACTATTTAACTAAAAGTACTGTATAAAAATGTACTGATTGCTTTATTAACTGTAACACATGTTAAGTTTCCAGTCATTGCAGCATCTAGATGCTTTATTGCTGTAGGAAAACAATAAGTGCAAATAAGAACTTTCATTTGTCTGCTATGATTGGATTACATTTCATTAGTGACTTGTTTTATCTCTTCTTAATGAGTGCTATTGCTCATTTTGTTCCTACAGGAACTTTTTGGAAAGCATATTAGAATGTGTTAGAAACTTAATAATACCTCGATGATGTATGGGTAATTTTCTAGATGTATAGGTAATTTTCCACACAGTTCCAAATAGCAGTCTAAAGCTGATTATGCAGTATGGGAATAAAGTGGTGAAAGCAATGCTGAGAATGGGACAGTTTGTAGTGTTATGCCCCATCAGCACTCCTTAAAACTTCAAAGGGCAGGTTTCAATCCAAATAAGAGAACAGTTTTCATCCCAGGACTAATATTCCCACCCACGTTCAGTTAAGATCTTAGTAGCCTACTTATGAACCACAAACAGCTTGTTGTTGTGTACCAACACTTGGTTCCTTTTGTTCCACAGAATCTTTTGTTGAACTGAATAATTATTCTTTCTCCATTTCTATGGTCTAAATGACCATTAAATAAACCAGTCAGTAAGAAAGATGTGTCGAAAGAAAGTAAAAAATATATTAGATTTTTAATATCTCTATTAAAAGATGCATAATTTTATTATTTTTTCAATATATGCATAATTTCATGAAACACTGATTCTGATAAAGGAAATTCTTCTACTTTCCTTCTTTACTTTTTTTAAGACTTTGTGTCTTTATAGGCAAGTATACATTTGGAATCCTCTTTTCTTTATGTTTTTTCCTCCCAAACATTTTTTTCATTGATTTTCCCCTCTTTATATACTTGTATGGTGTCTTTCCTTTTGTTCTTTTCATTTTAATGTCCTATTTTCTCCAGTTTCTTTATTTTTGGTCTTGCTAAATTGATTTCTTTCTCCTCCTAAATGTCTTTTGCTTTGTCTTTTCCTCTTTCTCTTTCATATTCATTAGTACTTACTTTTTAGCTTGCTGTCCTGTTATCCCCAACCCATGCAAATGACAGCAATGCAGTTCTAAAACCACCGAGCTCACCACTTACCTTCCAGCAGCAATCCTTCTTCAGCTGCCTAGCCCGAATATTGCTTTTTTCCCAAGAAAGTATCTCATGCACGCTTTTCATATCTAGTGGAGCAATCCATATTTAAATCAACTCAACCCTCGCTTTTCTACTAAATATAAAAAAAACTAAAACAAATCAACAAACAAAAAGCTTGGTGTCTTCTAGCTGCACTATATTTCTCTTCCTAAATGTATACATGTACTGAGACTTCATTCAGATACTCCTCCAAATTTTAAAGCGTGATCTACAAATGTGCTACTTGTTGAATTTTTTCACATCTTCATAAAAAAATAAACAGAACAAGTTGATTAGGCATTCATTTATAGGTGTCTTTTAGAAAGTTCAGGAAATGCAGAATTTTTTTTACTAGCAGCTTTAATACTTAGGTGAGTATTTTATGGTGCTAGCATACAAACCATAATCTTGGGATTTAAAAGACTTCTGGACAGGTTTGGTTGGTTGGTTTGGGGTTTTCTTTTTTTTAATGACATTGAACTATTATATGCTAGCTAGCTTTTCCATATAAGTTTTTATTTTCTTTTGTGAGGTACAAATCAGCAGACCATTTTTTCTTATTTCTGCTGTGAGGGATATAATTGTTCCTTTGTTCCAAAAATTATGTTGACAATGCAAAGCTAAGTAATGGTTTTAAGGAAAATTAAAATGGAAAAACTTTTAATCAGTTTCTGATCTATCTTGGGAATTATAATCAAATTTAGAAGCAAAAAGGGTCTTTTTATATTTTTAAGGGTTCTAAGATTTTCTCTCTGATGATCTATTATTTGCTTTTTTCTCATTTAAATTCTTTTTTTCCTGAAATTGGAGTTTTGTTAGTCGTTTCAATCAAGCAGAGTAATATTCAGTGCATTGTATTCAAAATGTAACTGAAGTAGTACGTTTGGGTTTGTGTAAACGGATGAAATGAAATGAAATGAATAGGTGGCCTTATCACAATCCATATAGATTAAGAGTGATATTACAATGTTTTAATAATTCAGTGAGTAGAAAGAATGTTCCACGAAAGTTTAGTTCAGTGAATGTGCGTTTGTATCATCCTTTTCTCTCTGAAGTTGAAAGAGATTTCAGCATACAGAACAGCTTAACATTGAGTTTATAGCTGTTAATAATTATAAAAATCTGTTTGTCGTGTGGAGAAGGGTATACTTCAAACCAAGTCTCTTGATTCTGATCTACCACAGGTAGACCGGTCACAGTATAGTGTGACTGCAATAAAAATAATAATAGTACAGTTCCATTTCAGTAAAACACTTAGAACACATGCCCAAAAAATACATCTGCAGCTAATTAGAAAATGCGGTTTTGTGTATGTAGCTAAATACATACCCAAGAAAATTATCCAGAAGATTAAGGGCTACATTAAATCAAGGCTATAACATTTGGCACTCCTATCATATCTTGCAGCCATATAGATAAGAATACAACAATGATATGGCCTTCACATGCATTCCATAAAATAAGTAAAGGAAATTATTCCTATTTCACAGATGGAAAACTTTGACATAAAGCACATTTTAATTGAAAAACAAATCTCATTTTATTTCAGTTGGAGAAATTCAGTGCTTCTTTTCTAAATTTAGAATTTTATTCTACTACTGTTGATACTTAGGACCGATGCTTACAGGCCAACCTGTGGTTTCTGTCTAGATAAATCAACTTTTTCCTGTCAATCACAGGAAATCACATGTGTATTTTGCAGTGAAAATGCAATCTTGACAAGTGCAATTCCAGTCTTCTGCTACCATCCTGCCTTGAGTTTCAACTAAGAACTCCATATTTTCCTTCTTTATATTATATAATATATAATTTATATTCCAAAATAATATATAATATATGTTATATGATATATAAAATGAAAATCTTTCATTTGCAACAAGCTATATAGTTATATTTCTCAGAATGTGATGTGTTTGCTTTAATATATGATGTTTGACGAAAAACCTGGGCAAGCTGCAGACTGTATCTGTGACTTAGTTTTGCCATTTGACATCGTGGATAATTCCAAAATTATTTGGTGAATGCTGCTGTAAGAACAAATGCTCAAGATAGTGATGATGAACAAAGAACATAATAGAGAGCCATATCCTTTGCTCATCAATTTATCAATTTAATCAGTAAATTACTTTTTTGGTAAAGATTATCATACTGTTACAGGTTAATAAATGGTGTCCATTTTCAAGGCAGCAAACATGATTTCATGAACGTAAAGGACAATCTTGTGTTGCTTGTGCCCTGTGATTTGGATGTTACTCTTTTTGTCTGTATTTGATATTCTATTACCATGCTGAGAAACTCAATATATAATATAGTTTGTAGTAGATTATCAACAATACTGTAGTGTATTTTCTTAAAGTAATTAAGTGTCTGAACATCCTGTTTCTAAACCATTGCTGACCACTATAGAAACAATGTTATGGTGAGAGTTATTAAATTTACACAATAGCAAAGTGAGAATTGGAAAAGTTACTGTATTTAAAGGGGACAATCTTTTTAGAAGGGCCGATTGTGATGGGACAAGGGGTAATGGTTTTGAACTAAAACAGGGTAGGTTTAGACTAGATATAAGGAAGAAATTCTTTACAATGAGGATGGTGAAACAATGGAATGGGTTGCCCAGAGAGGTGGTGGAGGCCCCATCCCTGGAAACACTCAAGGTCAGGTTGGACGGGGCTCTGAGCAACCTGATCTAGTTAGTGGTGTCCCTGCTCACTGCAGGGGGGTTGGACTAGATGACCTCTAGGGGTCCCTTCCAACCCAAATCATTCTATGATTCTATGATTTATTGTGCTGTTTCTTAGAGCTCCTTAAAATGTTAATGCTGCATCTCAGAAGAAGAGTATAGAGAGGATTGTGTGGCTTGACATGCTAATTTATTATTTATTTCTGAGTAAGTTGATTGGTAAGAGACTTAATTGATACACTAAATAAAAAAAATAAGAAAACAATGTGTGAGATTTTCATGATATAAGAGTGTGAGCATGCATCTGTATTATTAGCTACTCCCTGTCCATTCTTTCCACCTTTGTGCTTTGTTGGTAATAACCACAGGTATGCAGCTGGGCTTTCAACAGAAAAGCATTCCTGAGATCATAACATTTTTCGGAAATATCTCTGTAGAACAAATGCTGAATTTTTCATGCAAATTAATAAATGCCGCCTTCAGGCTGCTTCCACTGCCTTCCAGCAAACTTCTGTTGGCTCAGTATATTCACAAGTGCTATGACATTTCTGCCCCTGCATAACTCAGTTTTTTCCGTTAAGTGTTGCCTTAATTGAAAATGAGCAAGCTTATCAGCAATAGGTGTAACTTCAGATTGGTGGATCACTCTACATTCAAGTGCCTGTTTCAAGGGCAATGTGTTCCTCTTAATGTATGCAAAGTGAAGGCTAAAGTGTTTATATTTGTTATTTTTGATGGGTAACTACATTCATGATATTCTACTACCACACTATGGCATTATTCCTTTATAAATTTGCATTTACCTCAAGAAGGAAGCATGCAGTCTTACTTCTTAATTTTATTTTTTTCTTAAAATGAACTTATCTGACATATAGACATGTAATACTGATAGATCAAAGTTGTGTGACAACTGAATTTGACATTTAATTCTACAAGAACATAAATCGTCATGAGGTAAGTGTATATAAAAAAGTATATAAACTCTGAAAGACAATCAGTGTGACAAAGACACTTTGTTAACAATGGTAAACATGAAGCATGCAGAAGGCTGTTCGATTTCAGATAAATCTAGTGATTTGTTCAGATGTATTTCTTTAGTGGTACATTTAACAGACATTTCAATATGTCCAAGTTTTGACTGTGCTATAGATAATGTAGGCTCATGTTTTTTATAACTGCTGGCTGAACTATTTCAGTACACCTAGGTTTTGTACCGGCTCAGGTGAGAATCTGCTAAGACATATACAGGTGGCTTTTAAAATGGTGTTTATTTCAGGCAAGATTCAACCTGTACTGTAAGTTTAAGTCTCTTCAAGGACTTCTGACACACTGTCATGATATCATCCACTTCAAGAGTATGGTAGTGGTGGGAAGACAAATGTGAAGAAGGGGATGATGCATCCTATTCTAGTATGATCACTCTTCCTTGTGGAAAGACTTGTCCTATTCAGATACATCTTATGCTCTGCTGAAAAATAGAGCTCTAATTTTCATTTATTTTCTTTTACAGGTCATACATATGGGATGGGTAAATGAGAGACTTGAAGGAACTGATTCATCTCAGCTCTACAAATTCAAGTTTCTGGCACTGAAGGGTTCATCCTTCTACATTTTCAGCACTCCACCGGTAAAATAATATTTTTGTGACAGTTTCATGGTAAATGAAAATCTGTTTTTTTTCCTTACCAAGTGAAGTTGTCAGCTGAGATTTCAAAAGAAGTTAAAGCCATAGATGCCACTGAATTTCAATCAGCTTTAGATATTTAACCTCTGTGAAGGTCCTCGAAAATCTTACCATAGCTGGATAATTCAAAGAATCCTTAATAGGGAATAAGTGTTCTACTTTTTAAAGTTGTTAAATCAGGTTTTTCTCTGGTTGTTTAGACCCAATATTTCTTACCTTATTTATTCTAAAGTATTTTGTAGATGTAATGAGCTGGTAGTTACTCTGTTTTCTTAAAGACAAGATACATCATGAAATACATCATCCATACTATTAGTAGACACTTGTGGATTTTGCACACAGGCAAGGGATTGAACTGTTACAGAGAATCCTGTGCTGATTGTACAGACTGAATGAATGACATCATCTTGCTTTGATAATTTGCATAGGTAGTAATGAGAATTCATTCACAACAAATAACTTATTTAATATGTCTCTAAAAAAACCTAATAAAAATTGATTTAAAGGAATGAAACAGAAATTAGTTGTAGAATTCTAAACTCTTAAAAAGTGACTCATATCATAGAATCATAGAATCATAGAATCATAGAATCATAGAATCATAGAATCATAGAATATTTTGGGTTGGAAGGTCACCTTTAGAGGTCATCTAGCCCAACCCCCCTGCAGTGAGCAGGGACACTGCTAACCAGATCAGGTTGCTCAGAGCCCCATCCAACCTGGGCTTGAATGTTTCCAGGGATGGGGCCTCCACTACCTCTCTGTAAGCTGTTCCAGTGTTTTACCACCCTCATTGTAAAGAATGTCTTCCTTATACCCAGTCTAAACCTACCCTGTTTTAGTTTAAAACCATTACCCCTCGTCCTCTCACAAATTGACCACATGGTTTTGTTTTATCCTTTCTTTCTTTCTTTTTTCTCTGGAGAGCCTTTACTTTAAACATACCAAAAAGAATAAAATGCAGACTTAGAATGCAATTTCAATTATACAGCTTCCTTACGGTTTTGCTCAGAAAGTTGGTCAGTCTCGCAATTTCTTCAACTGATTGAAAGCAAATATGATCCTTTACACGTGTACCATCTGCAGTACCTTTAGGAAGTACATACTCTTCCAACCTTTTTATGAATGAGAAGCAATCAGCAACATTTTATATATATATATATTGAAATTCTAAATCCAATGATTCCTATTAACTTCAAACATTTTTAAATGGCCAGTAGTATTCTTTTTAAAATGAGACAACACATCTGGGAAGAGGGTTTTTTTCCCCTCTGAAATAGTACTTGTCTGTATGTTAAGTCAAGGATCTAAAATTTGATTCAATTACTACAATCGAATTAAAATGCAAAAACAATACAAAAATATTAAACGAATAAATAAGACACCACATGAATGCTTTTCCTTTATAAATTTTAATTATTGTTTTGAGACCTGTTTTTGAGGAAAAGTTTTTGATATAATTAAAACTATACATCTACATGATACTAATTGGGGATAAACTATTTCATTTATCATGTTCAGCACTCTACTAAGAACAGACAAGTGAGGATGAATGTTCGGTAGTATTCATACCATGTTACTTGTCAGTATCTACTACACTCTGTTGTGTTTCTAGACAATTTTTTTTTTTTTGTAGAAACAGTGGCTTTTCGAAAAAATGAGCAAAGGGGACCCCTTTGGTCAATGTGTTATGTCATCCCAGTAATCAGATATACCAGTAAGTGTGACAGAGCCTATAAATCATAAAACCTGCTGACCTGTTTTCTTGCTATGTAATCATTCCACAGATGTTTTATATCAGGGGAGAAAAATAAAACAGGAAATTGGCGATTTCCAACAACCACCCACTCGGAGAATTCAAATCTGGATCTAAAGCCATGGTTCAAAGATGATTATCAGTGTTCTGAGGGCACCTCCAGCCCTGACTGTCCCTGACCCTCTTCCCTGAGGCTCCCCACATCCTTCCCGCAGCCCAGGACCCTATTGCAGCCCCCCCATAGCCATCGGCCTCTGCCCCAGCAATGCAGCAGGGCCAGTCTCCAGCTCCTCACAGCCCTGTCCTGCCCAGCCATGGGCCGCAATGAGCTAGGCTTACCCACGGACCCACGTCCAGGCCCAGCCTCAGGGAGGTGCCTGGTGCCTTGGCTGGGGGCATGTACTGGGCCTGGCTGGGCTGACGGTAACTGTATTCATAGCAGCCCATACAGCAGTGGGTTTTGTGTTTGTGACTAAAACAACGCTATCACACCAGTGATTTGGCTGTTGCTGAGCTTTGGTTGTACAGCGTTTCTCTGTTTCTCACACTGTTCTCCCTGAGGGTGGGCAAGAGGTTGGAAGGGACACTGCCAGGACAGCTGTCCCAAATAGGCCCAAAGGGATATTATGTACCATAAACCAACATGCTCAGCAATAAAAAATGGGGCTTTCATCTTCAAAAGTAGCCATTACTTGGAGACTGGCTGGGCATTGGTCTGCTTAGGGTGGGCAGAGTGTGATCACATTTGCATCACTTGGTTTTTTCCTCTTTCCATCACTTAGTAAACTCTTTATTTTGACCCACGAGTTTTCTTGATTTTGCTCTTCCTATACTCTCCCCCATCCCACTGCAGGGGGGCGGGGAGTTAGCGAGCAGCTGTGGGGGTGCTTAGCAGTTGGATGGAGTCAACCCACTGCAGGGCGATGGGATGGGTCCTGGCAGGCAAGGAGCCTGCCCTGCCAGATGCCAGGGGAGCTCCCACAGCACCCAGGGAGCCACCAACCCACACTGTGCCCTGACACTGGTTCTGTGTCACATGTCCCAGCTCTGTAGCTGGAAATGCAGATCCCCCCACAAAGCTGTGCAGAGACCTGTTTCCCTGGTTTTAGAGGTATTTAATGGTACTGATCTTAAACTGACTTTTTTTTTCACTCTGATAAGTGAAACATTAAAAAATGGATAGTTCTATCACAAAAATACAGATGTTTTTACTTGCTTGATCTTTAGAAGATAGGAGTTTAACATTATGTTTTATTTCAGAGTTGTTTCTATGATGTTATTGGTATTTGCGTACTGAATCAATGTAGTGTATCAGCGTATCAAAGTAGCGTGCACAGAGTAGATTACCTACAAGTCATGCAGTTATCTTTAGCTGTAATGACCTTACCCATAACTTTACAACTGCTTGTGAAAGGATCTGGTATAATTTCTACTCTTTTTCTAGTTCACTGTTTGTAAAAGATGATATGAATGTAAATACAGCTGCTAACTTTTGCAAGAATGGAAAACATGGGCAAAAATAAAGAAAATTGTGGAAAAAAATGTGGATATTATAACATGAAAGAAATTACTATGGCAAATAATATTCTATTTATACTCCGTTTCAACAATACCTCAGATGGTGTTTCCAAAAATGTAGAAGCTTCACCATAGAAGTAAATATCAAGAACAGTGTGATTAACAGAGAATGGTCTTTCTGCATCCCTGAAGTGGCTTATCTGACTGTATTTAAGAAATTTACAGATTTCATTTACAGATTGCTACATTAGAATTGTGACACATCTCTGAAAACTGCACATATGAAAACACCATTGCACAAATAGAAATTATTCTTGTGTAAATGTTAATATACAAGCAGTATTTTATTATATTCTAAGCATCTAATAAATTTCTGTCACTTTTCAGGTCTTAAAAAGGTTCTGAATTCATATCCTAGAAGAAATTGGAGAGACTTTATTCAAAACTGTCATTCAAGAGCAAACTATTTTTTGTCATTGAAAATTTCCAGAAAAATGAAATATTTGGTTTTATGTAATGTGGGCTTTATGTAGTGGAGGATTGTACTGTTCAATTTTTTATATCTTCCTCCTAGTTCAATATGTTTTTTTAAATTCAAGTCTTAAAGTAGCCATGTCTTTAGAGCTGTTGTGTTACCCTTAATTACAAAACTATCTTTTTCAACATGACAAGATAAATAACACTGAAGTAATTTACATTAAGGCTGCTTATAGTTTTAAGAAAAGGAATAAATACAAGAATAATGTGAAAGTAACAGAAATAGTTTCACCTTTGAAAATCATTGCAGAGAATAAAAGCTTCCATAATGTAATTAGCACAAGCAGTGCTTTGAATGTTAGAGAGTACTGCTATGTAATTTCTAAGTACTTGTATTTGTGATTTGCATTATACAAAATGTCAATGCAACATATTAGGAAAGAGGTGGCAATGAGTTGGAGGGCATAGACCTGACTATGAATGCTTTTGGTGAACTTTCTAAATTCTACACACAAGTCTTTTTTGATTTTGTTCTATTTGTTTTATTTTGACTGCTCTTTAATGCGTGTTTTGTACCAACAAGTTTTTATTTTGGACAATATAAGGCTTCTTATACTGATATATTACAGTTCCTTTCAAGAATGTTTCTTGATATTTTTTTTCCTTTTTAATATATTTTAATTTTTAAAAAAAATATACTTGGCTCATTTTTTCCATTGACAAGTGAAGAGACCAGTGAAATGAATTACTCCTAACCTAAAAATATTTCATCTTTTGCCTAAACCCATTTAGTGCTTCTAGGTGGGTTGGGTGCTACTGCTTAATTGTCAGATCATGCTTCATTCTCTGTATTCCAGGAACAAGTATTACAGGCACTTTGATTTTTTTTTCATTAAGTTTTACTCTTTAAATGTAATCAATTTTTTTTTTAGTATTTTGGGGGGCACTTGAGATTTCTAGAATAAGATTCAGTGTTCATAGAAAGTCAAAGAGTATATTATGTTCCCTTTGATTTTAGTGAGTTTTGAAGTGTGATTCTCTTTTGCATGTGCCCCATATTTATTTCTCATGTCTAGTCAATCCTTCAGTGCTGATCTTCGAATAGGCATGAAAGTCTTTCATGCCTATTTTGTAATTGCAGAATTCTCTTCTAGGGAGTAACTTTTTTCAGTTTGTTGTTTACTACATGTCCATGTCAAAATGAATTTAACTTTATTGTTTACTCTCTATTTTAAATCATAAGTTTTTAAAGAAAAATCAATGACTAACGCACACATTTAAAACTAAGTATATATGGAATATGAGCCTAAACTGATGCTGAGATCACTTGGTCTAACAAAGTAAAACTAGATTTTAGTAGTTTGTTTATTTTTGGAAATCCTGTAATGCTTGTTTTTAAAACCTGAGGAACTTACAGAAGCTCACGCTAGAAGTAAAAGGTACATCTGCAACACTTAGCACTTTTAGTAACTCTACATACTTATTTCAGTCTGTCATCACGGACTTAAAATTTTAACTTCAGGTTCCTATTTTTTTATCTGTGATCAGTGTTATCTGTAAGTTTACAAATGTGTTATTTTACAATTTTTCTGAAAGGATGAAGATAGACAGATATCTACAAACCCAGGTATTTGATACATCATATAATGCATGGAGTTAGCTAAGGAGTTGGTCTTCCAATAATAACAGCATTCAGTTACTGTTGGTCATAAACTCATGAATTAGACAAACAAGAATTAAATTGGCAGCTCAGTGAATGCTAATTGGTACTTGCATGTATTTTGATGCTATTTTTGATGCTTTATCACAACTAAATTCACATGAATGAAAGTATGTCTCATTAAGTTACCCATCCTGAATATACCTTTTTTGAAACATTTTGTCAATTGATTTGCTAAAAAATAATTAACTTGTAGTGCTAAAATAAACCAAAGAAATTGCAATGTATAGAATACCTACAGGAACAATTCCAAGGGGCAATAATGAGAAAAACTTTTTTATTGCCTTAGGAATATATTTCAATATCTCATTTATCTTAGTTACCAATCATTACCCAGTTATTAAATGCGTGATGATGGATAAGCCTGCAATAAACTGAAACATCCTTTAAAGCAAATAAAGGATATTGCACTTTTTGTGAACTTTTCTGATTCTTTCCAGCTTTTCTCATTGACTAGAAGTACATGGTCATTTGTGGGTTTTTTAAAGCAATGCAGTTTATAACAATAACATTTTAAACTTAGACATACTATGATAGTCCTGAGAAAACTATAAATCATGTCATCTGTCTCTTTGGATTTTAGCATTCCTTTATAGTAAGTTTGTCTACCCTCCTTAAAATCCCTCTCAACATGTCATTCATGTTCTCCCAATGACCTTGCATACTGTGATATTCAGACTGTTTCACTCTTAGCTTTAAGTATGGTAGCTTTTCTCTGACATACCCAGTAAAAGAAAATCTTGGCTTATATAGGTGATGACAGTTATCATCATCGCTAGCTATCTCTGCTGAAAAAGTCATAAGAGGTTACAGAGAGTCAAGGGATGAAAGAGATGCACAGCATAATGGGGAGAAGGCTGAAGTATTCAGAGTGAATTTAATGGCACAGCAGTGTCACCATTGTCCATGGTAGCATCATTAATAGCAGCAGAGGACCCCAACAGTTTAAATTAATCTTCAGGAATCAAAACAAATGATATGAGCAAATGAAAGTTCAGTCATGTCTCAACCGCTTTTAGGTTATACCTGTGTCACTAAATTCAGTTTCATAAACAGCAGATTAAGTCAGTGCTTATGCTTTTATATCTTGTCTACCCTCTAATGGGAATGAATGATTCTCCTTCTTTTAACTGAGATTGAAAAGAATCTTTCCTTTTGAGAAATTCAAGACCAAATAATGAACTAGCCACCATTCTAGGCTATAAACCTTATTTTGCAAGAACCACGAAGATCCCTTTTGAGGATCAACAGTAATGGGTCAAAACCTGTATTAATTTAATTATTTTCTTTTCAAAGTATCAATCAAAGTAAAGCATATTTCCCTGTAAATAAGGATTAAGCAAAGGCCTGCACTACTTTCTCTATGTGAGCACGTTTAAATGCATAATATTTCTCTATGAATCAGCTTTATAATTCCTCAGTTTCAGTTGTTTCTAAACTTGTGTTATTGCTTACCCTTAGCAATAATTAAAAAGCAAAACTCAAACAAAATGTTGAACGGACCTGACTAGAAGGAAAAGAGTAACAGAAATCTAAAAATTAGAAAGGTATGACTCTAAAACTTGCTACATTTTATGAAGTGATGGGAGGACAACTATAGTATCTAAAATGGCTTTAAATTAATTTTCTAAAAGGGCTGATATTAGATTTAAATTTGACAAAGATCTTTTAAAGTAACACTAAATACTTTTAAAAGTAGCTATAGGTAACATTTTGAGCTTTAATTTATGATGAGAAATTGCTCATAATAAACCAGAAAGTATATAACATGCTTTTACATATTCTACTGCATGCGTTGTATTCAAGCAATGCTTGTCATTTGATTGTTAAAATATAAAAACTATGAAATGGGGACCTCTAGAATACAAGTCCCTTTATAATCTGAAAAGATGTGATGATAGAACTTTGTCTTCTAGAGGTCTTCAGTCCCACTTGCGGTAGGCGATTCATCTCATCTAGACTTAATCATCTAGAAGTTAAAGATCTAACCTAAAGGTAGAGAAACTGAGCGAACTGCCTGCCTTTTTTTCTTTTTTTTTTTTCCTTCTTTCCCAGTATGGTGACATTAAGATTAGATTATTGTGTGTGCAGCTTTTGCTTTACCTATTAGACTGTCTTTATCTCAACCCACGAGTTTTCTCACTTTACTATCTATGCAGCTATTCCTTTGCATTCACCAAGAGTTAGGATTTTGCTCTAAAATATATAATCAAAATAATGTGTACTCCCTTTGTATTTTTCCTATGTATAGGTTCTTTTTTTTTCCTTGAACTACAAGTTCAAGGAAAAAAAATGGACGATGTTCTGTGCAACCTGCTCTAAGTGTACCTGCTTTGGCAGGGAGGTTGGACTAGATGATCTCCCAAGGTCCCTTCCAACCCCTGCCACTCTGCGATTCTGTGATACATAAGCTAGGTACTGTTGTTAAAAGAAAACAGTTTATCATATTATATCATGAAATAGAATTTAGGAAAAAGCTTCAACTATCATTCTAACTGTCAAATTTTAGCAGCCTGACATGTCAACAGGATAAAGTAATGAAATAAAAAGAAAATAAAAAATATGTTATTTTGTATTCATTATTAAGCACATGTTGACGTTGTTCTTAATTTCAAATTTTGCACTCACATAGTCTTATTCAGGTTTTAATAAAAATATATTAAGATATTGGTGCTTTAGTGTATGTAAACTCAAATCTGAATTTAGGAACTCATCTTGGTCTGTGGATTGTAAAATTTTTTTTAAGTTGAGGCATGGAGCTGAGCGATTCTGAGTTTGAGACTCTGGATTCTCTGCATTAGCATATTGGAAAATAAAGATGCTTATGTAACTCACCACAGAGATTGCAAAGATGTTTCCATCATACTGTAGTAATAATGGGGAAAAAAATCAAGGAAATAATTTAATACCTTTTAATTATAGTAAGACTCCTGTAGGTGCTGTTTCTGTAAAAATTGAAAGCTATTTGAGAGTCTTTCTAAATGCTGAATATTAAATGTAGTAATATGCCTATATTTAGAACATCCAGTAGAATATTGATGGGTGAAATATTTTTATTTTTTCTTCATATGTACATGATTTTAGAGTAAAGAATGTGTTGTTAATATTTTCTTTTGATATTATAGGTAAGCACACTAGACTGGGTACGAGCTGAAAAAATCTATAACCTCTGTGAGGTTCTATTTAAAATTCACAAGGTAGGTTTCCTAATGATTACAATGATATTACTTAGTTAAAGTAAGCTTGCCTTTTCCTGTTAATGATAGGCTGAAGTTTATCTTAACCAGGAGTAGCTAACGTTCATGTAGCTTATCTGTTGTTAAAAAAGCTCTTTGTGATGGCTGGTGCATTAGCTATGCAAGTATAAGAGAATATGGAAAATGGATTAAGCTCCAAGTGAGCAAGTTAGTAAAATGCTTCCGTTTTGAAGAATTTTTTCAGTATTAGAGCTGGTCGTATCAAGTGCAGGTGAGACACATAGCTAAACATAATGAAGCTGGATATTGCTTTACCCTTAGTGGCTCAGATTTTTAAGAGAATGTGATGAAGAATGCTTTTCCTGTAATTCCTGATCTATATAAAGATGCTTTTATTTAATTTCAGTAATTAGAAGTATAAAATTATGTCCTATTTAGATCATGTGCATTTTGAAAGCATTATAGTACATTTTACCTTACAAAGGGCAACATGGTGCGTTTGTGTACCACAGAATTCTTTTTTTTCCACCACCTTGAGGTTTTCTGTTTAGCTTGTCCCAGGCAAGGATTTTGGGCAAATCCTTAGCAGTCTGTTTAAGTAATTGACTTATAGAAGATATTTTCTAATAAATTGCATCAGATAGATTAATTTAGTTCTCTAACGGCTAACCAAAACCTACTTTGCAGAAGAGGTAAAGCTAGATGAGAACCTACTTGCCTAAGGAAGTAAAACCATATTATCAGGGGGGAAAAAAAAAAAACAAAAAAGATCCATCTTTCCAGATAAAATGGTGTTTCACTGAAAAATCACAAATCAGCTTTAGTTGTCTCCAACTGCTGTCCTTCTCTCTGCTGTTCCTCCTTTGACAATGTACTAATGTCATGGAGGAGGAAGGTTGTTGCTCTGTTACCTGTATAGATCCTGATTTAACGTGCTGAAGGAGAACTGCTGAAGTTTTTAAGACTCCATTGCCCTTTACTGCCCTGTTCAGCATAGAAGGGAGTTCTCTGTAGCACTAAATGACCAAATTCTTCAAAGGATGGGGCAGCAGGGAGTTTCCATGTCCCGACTGCTCAAACTACTCATCCCAAACTGATTTTCAACAACATAGGCATGTGTCCTACACTGATTTTGTTGACTGTGATTTAAAAAAAAAAAAAAATTGAAAACATGACACAGTTACAACCAACAGAGCAAGGAGCACACAGAACTTGAGAGAAATCTAGAAAATACAGCTCTCAAACATGAGCTGACCTCTGCATTTTACAGAGGTGTCAGTTCCATTAAGTGGCTTCTAAAAGAGCTTCTGCTGATGTCAGCTGTCAGTTTTGCAGCCCATCACAACCTGGTTTTCCTCTGTTGTAAGCCTGCTGTCACTGGGCAGGGGACCAAGGTGCCCATCTCTGGCAAAAGTGGGGAGAGGGCAGTGCCATGCAAGGAAAATTGCAGTCCTGGAGTTTGGGACTTGAGCTCAGCTCCAGAGCGCAGGCTGCAGGAGCACAGCCATATGTTTGTGGGCATGGCATTATTTTAATGGGACCATGTCTCCAGCTGGGTACACGCGGACAACTGCAAGTCCTGCCCATCATTGAGACAGCAGCAAAGAGCAGAGGCTCTGTCCTCAATTATTTGTTCTGACTCCTTTTTTAAAATTTACTTTTTCCTGATAAATAGGCAGCAATGAAATTTATCCTCATTATGCCTTTTGAAAAGATTTTGCTTTGGGTTTGTTTTTTCTCCTTGAAATGTTCCTACTGTTTTGAAACTCAATCCTTGCTTGAATATAATATTCTGGTAATTTCAAGGACCATCTATCCTTAAGGCAAATTCGGTGATACTTTTTCATTACGAAAAATAAGTGTGAAATAAACTACCCAAGATTCAACTCTTTAATGTTCTTGACATTTTAATAAATGAATGCTTAATTGCCAGTCTTCATGAATACATTAGCTAAAGTGCAAAAGCTCAAATTCAACACTTTAACCTCTTTTCTGTTGATTCTTTGGTATAAATGACAATGAGGCAAACTGAGCAAATCCAGAAAGATAGAAAAAAATCATAAGAGATTAAGGTCTCTACATTGCAGACTGAAAGATGGAGTTTGTCTTGTAAAACCTGCTGTTTGGTTGGGGGTGTTCTTAAGGGTTTTCAGAAGCTGGTTAGAACTAGTGCAGAGCTGTGGTGGAGAGGGCTATTGTATATTCTCACAAAAGGTGGCTTTTAAGGTGAGGTGCACTTGTTACTCACCTAATTGTAATCTTCTTATCTATGTTTATTATGACAACAGAGTAAAACATGGAAAATAAGAATCCAATTTGGAAATAGCATTTTAAAAGAAAATGTTATATTTTTGATTTGTGTGTGCACGTACATACTTACATATAAATACACACTTGCCATACACAAACATGCATATGCAAGTGTGTGAATTAAAATTCATCAATGTATCATATCCTTGCATATTCATGGACATTTAGTGGTAACAGCCAGATGATTGAAAATGTGATCTCTTTTATCTCATGTGTTTGTTCCTGTACCTTGCCTCATGCTCCATATTGTTACTGGAACCTGTGTTTTTAGAGGCAAGAATATTAGATAAATTTTTTAAAGCCACCTATCTTTAAAACATTATATTTTCCTTAGTTGCCTGGTATTTTCATACATCACATTTTCACATACAAAGTAAAAAATATTAATATGATTTTCTATGAGCCAGGGTGAGCAGTACTGACTCTTGAAGCAGATATAGGTGTAATACCTGTCGCTCCGTGGCTGCTAAACACCAGATGATACACAGGTATTTTGTTCAGCTTCCTTTTCACCAGTCCAAAGGAACATCATGAAATAACTTTGAGCTTCCTCAAGACTGTTCTCTCCTCGGGTAGCTGCAGAGCCATTTTTGACAACAAAGTGCTATGTACCCTGGTGGCATTATGTGCTGCTTCTGAAGTGCCCCACAAAACATCCATGGCTTAACATACTAGACCTGAGTAAATTGCATAACGTTACATTTGCCAGCTTTATGTGATTCAGTAATTCACCTGCACAAGTAAAATTTTCAGTTCCTATTTGAGTATGTTCATCCTAGTTGTGAATATTAGAGCAGTACACAGAGGATGGTATGCTAGCAGAGCATTTGTTTCCTCTGCTTTTCATTATTAAAAAGTGGATCTTCACTGCTGTCCTGCAAAGGCGGGTTGTGTGTGCAGCTAGAACAGGAGAGACACAAGACCCTGAACTTGTGTTTAAGCATTTATTTTACATGTATCAGAATATTTTACATTTCATTTGGATACTCAGGTTCCAGTTGTTTGTTTATTTTCATGTGCATGGAGTTTCAACTATAGCCTCAATGGGCTATGATGGACTATTAAAGGTTCTAGAAAAATAAATTCTAAATCTTTATAAGGCTTATCCTGACTACAAGATTCTAGGACTTGGGTACCACTGCAAAGCTGCATTCCAGTCTTTTCAAAGCCACCTAAGTCCAGTCAAACATGACTGCTTTTACCTCAGATCTGCTTGACTAGTGTCAAGTCTCCTAAACTCCTAACCTGGAGTGCTAGAGAAAGAAAATTCTGTTTGCAGGTGACTTTAGGAAATAAAAAATAACATCCTCTTTGCAAATTACTTCTTTTGTTCTTTCACTTTTTTCTGCCCTATGCCATCATAGAGAAATGGAGATAGGAAAGGGCCCTATCTGATAAATGGAAATTTAAAAAATGCGTAATTTGGAAATTCAGTCAATGAAAGTTCTCAGATGTATAAGGAATAGCTTTTTTATTTAGCTTTCTTTTCCTCTATATTTATGCATCAATGAAGTCTTGAAAGATTAGGGAATTTTCTTGTAAGAATTTGTTTTCATTTACAAAACATTCTGTTACACGGATTTTTTTATTATGAAAGACTAATGTGAAGTTTCTCTTCTTCATCTTGAAGGTGATGGCAGGATCTCACTTCACTCCCGTTGTATTTGCAGAGCAGCTTTGGCAGCTCTTAGGGGACATTTGAAAGCTCACACTGTCACTTCCACAATTATCCCGTGGGTGCTTGATAAATTGCTGCATTCCTTGGTGCTTAGCGTATTGGAACCCAATTAGAACAGAGTAGTTATAGTCTCCTGTAAAGCTGGTGCACAGCTCTTGAATTGTATTCAAACAATTTAGGGATTTCCTTCCTTTTCACTGTAAACAATATATTGCTACAAACTTTTAAATTATGTATGTACTGCTTACATAACTTTGACAGTATTTTGGAACTGCAGCAGTAGCTCATGTTATGTGATACAGGGTAAAGTGAATAAGAAGCAAAGAGAGAAGTTGTCTTTGAAATTATTACTTAATTTTCAGAACATTTCTTCAAGGTAATTATAAAAATAATGACATAATGTATCCAAGTACCCATCACTTACGGAAGACAATGTTGCTTTAACTGTTTGTTTTTGCTAGATGAAGAATCACATACTGAAACATGTCTTTCAGCTCTGGCTTGCTGATGATTGCTGGCTACAAGCAAACTTGTATTTAGGTATTCATCAGGACTTTGATCTTGAAGACCAGAGGCCATATTGTTTCAGTGTTATGGTTGGACATGGGAAGAGTCATTATTTCAATGTAGAGCTGGGCAGCGAGTTGGCAGTGTGGGAGAAATCATTTCAAAGAGCGATTTTCTTGGAAGTTCAAAGAACGGGGGTAAGTAATGAATAATTTAAATCCTGGAGCCATTTCATTGGTAAAATAAGTCTAACAAAATTTTAGATAACTTGGATGTTTAATAACTGCATCAGATTGATGTTCTCCATGACTAAGGATCTGAGTACACTTTAATACACTGAAGACTTCTGAAAGCTTCATCATCGCATCAATATTTGTATATCAATGACTATGTAATAACAGTCTGTAAGCATGTTACAACAGTTTGAAAATTGGAAATTGACCTTGATTATAACAAACTGGAAATTAATACATTTTACCACTGGAAGACAATTTCTGTGGAGATTCTTTAGCCCCCCATGGGCATTTTATTCCAGAAAGCTTGTTTTCCACTCACATAAGGTAAATTTGTTGTGTTTTACATAATGGTTCTGTTTTCAAAGAATAAATATTTTGCTCTTACATTGTTAATTGTAAGTTGGGATTGTCTTTGTTAACACTGGAAGAGTTTGAAGACTCAGCATAAAAGAGGAAAGTTTATGATAGTCTTAAATTCTCAAAATTAAACAGCAGATTATCACTTTCTACTAGCTAGCAAAATTTTCTCAAGTTAATGATTTTCTCATATCTGAGGGTGCACTTCCCATTAGGTGATTTTAAATTTAATATCAAATTCCTGGTATGGTTGTCTAAATGTGGGTGTCTATTAGCACTGTGGTGACTAAGTTCCTATTAGAATTAGTGAGTGGATTCCAAACAATAATTGCGTTTATCCTAAAGCAGACACTTTCTTGTTGCAACTTAAAGAGCCTCTATACTGTTATATAAACAAGTTATTTGCTGAATGTCTAGATCCACACTCCTAAGTGAACTGGACCAGTGGTATGGGAATGTAAGGATTAAAAGCATGCCTTCTCCAGCATATTTACACAGTTTAGCACAAATACAGGCTTGATCTAGTATGTTCGGATTTTCAGAGACCTCCTAAAGATATTTACAATAGCAAGAGCAATGGATCACAGCATTGCATCAGCACAGCTTGCAAGGAGCAGGAGTCCTAGCACAGGTGTTGAATCAGCTCTTCTAAATCCCCAAATCTCTGGAATTCTAACGAGGTTTGCAGGTGCTTGCTTGGAACCCTTCCAATTATCCCTTCAGGCTGATGAAGTAAGAAAAAAGATTTTATAATGGTGACGTTGGGGCTCCTGCACTTCTGAGAAGGAATGCAGTTCTTCAGAAAAAAAGTGATTCTTCCTGAAAAATTGTTGGGAATCAGGGAAAGATTAATAAATCATACTGAGTATGCATAAAGTATTTTCTCACAGGAACTCTTCGAAAAATTATGATCCAACTCTTTGACCAACCATTCAATGATCCTATTTATTATCCATATAAAAAGCAGGTACTATATAGTTAAAATTAATTATAAGAGGGGTGGAGATTATCTGGTTCTGTAGCTGATTCAATTTCTGAAGTATTTATTGTTAAATATCAAAACTTGTTCTTTTACAACCTAACAGTCTTAAAATTAAGGGACAATTCTTTGCTTGTGCAATGATCTTTTGTGATTTGAATCCAACAGTCTTCTAGACTGATATCACACAGAAGACATTAAATATTTCTTCCAGCTCTGGCTTAACCTATATGAAACCTCCAGGAGAGGCATTCAGTTAAAATCCTGATTACAGTGCTTCAGTCTCCATATGGGTGTTCCCATGTCTTAATTTTCTCTCACTCAGTCGCATACATTCAAGTTTTTTGTAAACCACTGTGTCAGTAGGATGCAAAGCACTGTGGTCACTCTCCAGCAGTGAAAAATCTTTTGACTCTACTATTTTCTTTCTTCCTTCAAAACAGAAATGCTGCTTTGAATGTCCTTCTTTTCAGAAGGGTATCAAGAGCAGCATGAATGAGGTGCAATTTAACATTACATAGATTATTTCAAGCCATAGAAAAAGAACTGGCATTTCAGTATCTAGAAAATTGAAGGTTGTCACTGGTAAGTTAGATTGTCCACAAAAATTCTTTCTTTTGGAGAAGGGCCATAATTGCAGTTGGAAATTCATTTTTATTCATAAATGACTGGGCAAGATATATGGCAGGGGTTGGATTGCACTGTGTCATTTCAGCCATTCTTATTTAAATGTGGCTTGGTTCAGTCTACTATTGAGGGTCCTTAGGACCTTGCTTTGACAGAGTTGTTGTTAACCTTATCCTGTACACGTTATTTTATGTTTGGTGTTTCTATAAGAAGAGTTATATAATAATAGTATTTCTGAGAAGATTCTGTCTTTATACCGTTTATGAAAAGAAATGTTAAGGTGCAATGGTATGTTCAAAGGTGGTTTTGAATTTTATACTGTCCATGTTTTGTGATTTTTTTTATACATTTCTTCTGAAAATGGCAGCAATGTTAAATGACAGAAAGAATGCAATAAGGCAGGAAGAAATCCCCCTCACAATATTGTTCCGCTTTCAGCTATCTTAAAGCCATATTTCAAGCTGCAAATGCTTACAAAAAGGAGTCTACCGAGAAACTGTGAAATTCCGTGGTCCTGATATGACAAATCTATTTACAAACTATTATAGGAAGTAAACTTATGTTAAATCCATGTGCTAGAAATATCTATATTTTCTTCCTATAAAAGATATTGTAGTTGCTGCTGGCATCATTTGGACAGATGGGGGCAATAAAAATGCAATAGAAGTAGGGCAGGAAGACAGTTGAAAGGCAGAAAAAGTGCTGTTAAAAAGTATTTCCATCAGATTGGTAATAAAAGTCAGCATTGCAGTGGAGGAAGATAGGCAGTGAAGTCCTCTCAATCATAACAAGAAGTTCAATCACCTCCCATAAATCCCAGCAAGCCTCTGTCTCACCTGGAACATCCTAAACAGTGCAAGACCAATTAAGTAATTTTACTTCTTTGGATTTTTTTTTCTTTTTTAAGGTTTTTACAGTGTAAACAGTCTTCAAAAATAAAAGGCACTTTTTCCAGGTCTCTTACTAATTCCTTGACCCTTCAGGATAATCTTGTCAGTACTATGGGATTTTTATTCCATGTTTTTTTCAGTGTTGTCTTTTGTAAGTTACTTCCTCAGTATTCTTTCTCTCCTCAAAATGTTCTTTCCAAAGGAAATTATCTTGACCCATCCAAGTCTTGGATATGATTGTTAAATTAATGCAGAAATATCTTGATAGGATGGTTTGGATCTTTGGGACCATCAGTCTTCTTCCACAGGACAGAGAAGGGTATTACAATGAATGGTATTTGGTAGTGGACAGAGGCAAGAGTGACAGTAATACATTTTACTGTCAGCTGTGGAAAACTTAGGCTAACTGTTTTGGCATCTTAAAACTTTGTACTTGTTACATGAATGGCAGAAGACAGAGAAGAGGAATCTGCCTCACAAGATGGAAGAGCTCTCAGGAGACATGAAAGAAAGTTTTCCCTTCGTGCTTCCAGCTGTGTTGCAAATGCTGCAAGCCCTTTTGAAC
Organism: Egretta garzetta; assembly: GCF_000687185.1. NCBI lineage: Eukaryota > Metazoa > Chordata > Aves > Pelecaniformes > Ardeidae > Egretta > Egretta garzetta. The sequence continues at coordinate 2,695,933 of NW_009258947.1, forward strand.
CCTCATACAGCTGAATAATCCAGTTTCATGAAACCATTTACTTTTCTTGGACAAAAAATATTTGTTTAATATGAGTTACTGCAAAAATTAAAATAGGTCAGAAGTTGGACTCCACTCAATCATAACAGAATAATCAAAAAGTTTTGCTGCATGGTTATTTCCTGTGCTTAAAGGTAAGTACTTCTAGCAAACTTCTTTCCATTTTGTTCTGTAACTCAATGACTGATCTTGACAGACAAATAAACCCTGGAAATAAAAATATAATATATAGTTGTTGAGGGCAGGGATATGAATATATTGTGCTAAGAGAAATGTTAGCAGTAGAATTCGTGTTCCTGGAGGCATATACATTAAAAATAACAAAAAAAAAAAATCACAGATGTTGTAAAAGTATTTCACTTAAGTCCATGTCATGTGAACATTTTTGGAAATCCAAAACCAGTTTATAATGAACATAAATGTATGATGCAATTATCCCGTGTTTATCTTCTTTATCTTTCGGTTAACATGTATCTGCTTCTGTGGATGTTTTAACTTTCTGTATGCATTTTTAACATTTACTTATTTTCCTAAGAGTTAACAACAAACCATTCTCTATAGTGAAATTCTTGATGCTGAACACGTAAGCCAGACTGGCTCATTGTGGCCCAGAATTGCTCGATGTTTATGTCTGTTCCTGGATAAATGCAAAAATAATTATTAGGAATAATTGTGCATGCAGACCTGGAGCTTTGTTTATATAGGATTCCTATTTCAATTTTCTTTTCACCAATATTGTGCTGCTAAAACACCATGATTAAAATTCCTTAAAAAATAAACAATAGTTAAAACAAATGCAATTAATCAATTCCTTTTCTGTTTTTTAAGCAACAATGAATTCCCTTTAAATATTGGTTGATCCGGCCAATCTCTGTTTTCATGTGTGAGCATGAGCAGTGTTCTACAGTTATGAAAGGTTCCATACATGGGAGTGACATACCTTACAGTATCCTTAGTTCACCATCTTCCTGTTCCAGACCTTAACATTTCCCACTATACACTGTGCATTCTTCAGGATGACCTATATGAAATGCCTGAGGAGTCTACAACGACATTATCGATGACTAAAACAAAACAAAACAAGAAAATCAGTATTATTTTGAAGAAGTGGTTTACACAATATCCTTTCCTCAGCTTTGTATCTCTTCCCCTTTTTGCTTTATGGACTATCTCCGATTAAGTGTCTGATCCTGGTTACTTTTTGCTATCCTCTCTTCTATTAATCTCTCTTAATTTCCTTGTAATATCTTGTCATAGATTTTACTAGTTCATCAGTTTTAATTAATTTCTAACCCATTCATAATATTCTCTTCTGAGAAAGATGAAGTTGCTTTCAATGAAACATACATTGTTTATTGTACAGATCCTTTTAGAATCCATGCTGTTGAGAGGTTTTGGTTTTACCTCTTGTTTTTCTAGTAAAGGTTTATGATTTAAAAGTTTTCTTTATAAAACTTATCCATGTAATACTTCCCTCTCATCCCTCCTCTGCACCTCAGAAAATAATCTATGCAACCTCCTCATTCCTACAACTGCTTGATGTTTGTTCTGGACTGTTACCTAATTTTACATGAGTATTTCTGTTAAAAATAATCTGAAAGGGTTCATTAGAACTAATTAAAAACATACAGAAGAGAATAGGTTGCTTCCAACTGATTTCAGTAACTACTTCAGGAAAGCAGTATTTTCTCATAATTTCTCTTTAAAAGCATTCAGTTGACTATGTTGAATAAAATATCAATATATTAGTGACTGTATGCACATGTACTACTTCCTAACCTGTCATAAACAATAATTAGTTTATAACATGAAAAGCAATGCTTGTATTTCAAGTCACCTACTTCCTTCTATGATGTTTAAAATCACTTATAATGATGAGACATCAAAAAGAAAGAATTACACAAAACTACACTGACATTTTAAAAACCTATGATGTCTTCACCAAATTAAATGGATAAACAGCTCCCATATTTTGAGCAGTTACAGAACGAGCCAAAATTATTTTATGTATCTGGGCTTTTATTCTCAGTCCACTAGAGATAACAATAAACCCCTCATGATTTCAAAATGAGGAGCCAGCTGGAGAAATTCCTTTACATAAAAGTTCAAATGGCTTCTAAATGATGGGGTTTTTTGCCACTGAACATCAATGCATATTATAGCAACATTGCTTTATATGTGCTTAAAGTTGAGTGTTCAACAAGGCACTGAGAATGTGAACAGTGATGTGCACTGGTCAGTGATGTGTGTTCTTTGCATTCCCACTGTATAGTGGCCAAGCTGCAAGGAAGTGTGGAATCTGAAACCTTTTTTTTTTTTTAATCGTGAAAGGTACAAGTCCAATTGAAGACTTTAGATTTAGAGACAACTGAAGAAATGAGTTTGTGATGTTTGGATCCATGCAGCCTAAAAGAAGTTTAGTTCCTGGGTCTCCCTGGAACATGACATAAAAGGTGTTTTCTAGTCATTCTCCAGTGGCATTTTAAATTGCATCTTACTACAACTCAAGTTAGATGTAATCAGAATACATCTTAGAGACCATCTCCTCACTGGGACTTCAGCAGAGATTAGGTATCTTTCAACTCATCGCCCTATCACAACTAACCTTCCGACTACCTGATTTCTGAGATGCTCAGAAGACTTTTGGTGCCTCAGTAACTCTGTGGTCAAAACAAACACAGTCATTGTTTCTGGGCATCTTTGGGAATTAAGTGGTGCTTGAGGAATGGTAGTCTAAATCACCCTCTGAGACTGAGCAAAAGAAGTCCACCTCAAAAAACAAATCTAGCAGAAATTAGGCAGTCTGAATAAGAAGTAATTGTCATTTCTAGCTTATGACTCTATTAATTCTTCATGGTAAACTGAGAAGATGAATAAAACAGGATTGGCTGATGGCAGCGTAATCCTTGTGTGCTCCAAATAAGGTATTTAAAATTCAAAAATGTTAAATACAGCTGGCAATGCTATGTTAATTTTATATACCGTGATGATGAAGAAGCATATATGAAACAGAATTATATACAGGGTTCCCTTTAAAAATGGAAATGCCACCATATGCTAATTTCAAAACTAATTTCTGAAACAAACAAAGCAAACTGAATATCCTCCTTAAATTCAGGTGAAATATTAAACAGCAGTTAGATTAGGTTAGATTTATAGGGTCATCAAAAGATACTTATCAGTTTGTTACCAGAAGCACTCAGTTTAATTACACAGTTAAGTTTTAGATTGTTTTCGTTATGTGCAGAAAGCTTATTACAGTTCCAACTTAACTGGTCATCTTTAGAAATGCTATTAGATCCTAATTCATTTTCACACTAATGCACCATTCTCCCACCCAAAGAAAGATGCTGAGAACCATATGGATTAATTGAAAATACATTTGTAAAAATTATTAATAATTCACCAATTCAGACACCAAGTGAGAATCAAGCAATGCACCTATTATAATTTTTTTAAAAAGCAAGAGAATTTACAATTCACATTTAGCCTCAATTCACAAGGCTATTGAACAAAATCTTGTTTACATATTCTGTATTTTAAACATGATTAATATATAATGTTGATTTTCATGAAGCTACATCAATATTTCTAAAAATAGTAATATATTCTTAAAATAAGAAATTATTCATGTTGAAAGGCTAAATCCAAAGACTTATATATCTACATCTCAATATATTTCTTTATAAAGACAAAGATTTGGATAACAACTATGTGGTTGGTTAGTTTAGTCATCTTATTTTCCAGAGGATCTTATAGACGTGGAAATGCATGAAACTACTAAGCTGTCAAGAAGTTATTCTCATGGAATTTCAAATTTATGGAGTAATATGACCATAGAATTTTGATATTTTATGTTTCCAAAAGTTGGTGTTCCCTATTAGAGTAATATGACCATAGAATTTTGATATTTTATTTTATGTTTCCAAAAGTTGGTGTTCCCTATTATTCTCCTCCTGTGATTCCTTTTTAAGAATCAGGTAGATGATAAACAAAATCCCAGTCCAGGCATCATTGATTCAGAACTGAATTTTGTACTCAGTAATGTCTCTTGTTGACATTTCTAATTAAAACCCTTTTTCAGCTGCAAAATTCTAGAATTTATAGATCACCACAAAAGAAAAAAAAACCCTTTATTATATAATAACAAAGTGTATCAAAAACAACTCAGTGCCTTTGCTGAAGGAAACCAGTAGAGTTCCACTAAGATGAACAATGCCAGCCTGATTGCTATGATTGCTATTGAGAATCTGCCTCAGGTATGTGAAAATATACTTGGGACAATCTACAGGTAGGAAACTGTTCAGCATTCAAGTCACCATTGTATCCTGCTTTTCTTTACGGAAAAATGAGTTGCTACAAAACCACAAAGCTCAGTCACAGAGATGAGGATGCACAACCCGTTCCTGGCGTAAGACAAGGCTAAAGAATTTTCACTGCTAGAGGATGACTGCTGCTAAGCTGCTGGCCTTTGATTTTGTCCACCTACCTCCATTTCTCTCACTGCCTTTTCCTACAACCAATTTAAGCCATAGTCTGCTTGTTCAGCAGAGGAGGTAGGAAGTCTTCTTTCTTCTGTCAGATTTACATTAACCATAGGTTCATATTACAGAGAGAATGCCATGGCCTTGGGTAGGCAACCATAACTGCTTTATCTGCTCATCTTGCTGAACCTACATAGGTTTAGGAAAAACCTATCAGTCTTCCTATGGGAACATAATTCCCTGCAGAGCAACATTTGCTTCAGGTCGCATGTGTGTGCAGCCCTAGTCTCTCTGTGATAGTGGTTTAATGCTTAATCCCAGTTGTGCTGAAGCTTTCTGAAAAGGCAGCTGGCCCAATGCAAGCTCTACTAAGAAAACCATTTTTTTAGTTAGCTGCTATAATGTCACACACATTACAAATTACAAATAGATTAGATCAGATAGATATTTATTTCAGTAAGAACAGCTGTTGTGTGACAGGTATTTTACCTATGAGTGTGGCTTAGATTGTAATAATGACCTAAAGGCAAAAGTTTCAAGCATAACAGTATCCTGAGAAAGCCAGCATTTAAAACATGAACATATTAAGCATAGGTGTTATTTTCTAAAGCACTAAGCACTGAGCTAAACCTCCTTCTACTGAAATCAATAGAAACTTTCTTTGGAAGTTCAGTGAAAGTATAATGAGCCATTAGTTGAGTCCTTTGAAAAATCTTATTTTTAGTGCCATTGTGCCTCTTGCATACATATATGCTGAACCATAGATGCACATCGATGTTTAAAAAAACTAACTATAATGTCTTCTTGAAATCATCAGTTTATAGCACCATCTTTTACAAGACAATGTACTTTTTTATACTAATACCCATTCAAGTACATAAAAGAGAGTCATTTTAGAGCACTAAGATGCAATTCCTTCAAGTGCAGCAACTGCAGATCTTGAAGGAATGTACAAGATTTTTAATTGGATCTGTTTTGGTCCAATAAAGTGGTCTTAATTGTATGTATCCGTAATTATCACAGTTCTGTAATCTTTTTATTGTGACGTGATGAAGTCCTTAAAGGTATGGCCAAATGAGTGGATCTGCCACACTTTTTTAAGTGAACAAGGTATTTATTTGATCACTCTTGCAGAGGTTATTTCGCTGATCCTTTTGCACAGTTACCTGGAATAGGAATACACCTGAGCTTCGGAAATCTGTTCTTGATGAAATTTCTGAAAACTGTCGTGTTTTTGATGAATGTCAGATTTCATTGTCATTTAATTTTCTCTCACGTAATGTGGATTCAGAGAATGAATTACATGAATGTACATGTGCATTGTACTTCATAAATGTCTTCTAAAAGTTTTTCTTAAAAAATATGGTAATATAGAATATAAAATATTTTATTCTAAAATAACAAACAGAATTTTAAAATATGAGAAAGCCAAAATATGTGCATTTTTAATTCAACTATTTAGGAATTTAAAAAGAGTTTTAAAGGTATTTAAAGAGTTTTAAAAGCACTTCTGTTTAGCACAAGTAATTCTACATGAAAAGACTGTTGAAGAAGATTTTGCAGGCTGTCTCCAGAATTAAGGGGTTTAATTTTGTATGCCTCCTAGTACACTCTCTGTATGTGGGCTGAGATATGTTTCTCAGTACAAGCATACAACTCTGGTTGCTCTTATCATCATCTCCACATCCTACTCGGAGGTTTTTTTATGCTAAAAGTGGAATTTTCAAAAAAGCTCATTCGTGACCTAGCCAGTCTCATATTAAGGCTTTTACCAAACTCTACATTTTGGTAAATACATCAGATGCATTAAGAAACCTTACTCCTGTCATTCCTGTATGATTTAATAGCTTGTAAAAAGCTGCTGTATAAAATCTTAATGCAAGAATCTGTGTTCTAAACTGTCTGCTGTCAGCATAAGTTTTTTTCCTTACCCTCACTGTATTTTAAATGCTGTTGTGCATTATTTTATTTCTAATGCATAATAAAAGAGCACATCATTTAGGTCCTTCCCCGTTTCAGGCATTTAAGTTACTCTGACAAGTCCTACAAACTTCCTTCCATTTTTGTACACATGCCACATTGACAGAAAGACTACAAACATGTTAAATGTCATTTTACTAGAAATACTCCCATGTTCTAAGCAAAGCCAAAGTTTTATGAAGATTTTAGCATTTAGTATGTTGATGCCATATCATTTCCACACAGAGGCATAGCACATATTTTAACTTAAAGTCAATAAGGGAATCATACGAATACAGTGTGCAGTATGTATACTCTATGCATATGGATATGGGTAGGGTTCTTGCCCAAATGCTTTGCTGTTTGGTTATTTTTATCACTTTTAGAAAGTATGTGTTGAATACTGTAACATGAGTATAGTGAGAAATATTGTCTGCGTTCCCACTTACGTCATAAACGTTTACAGTCCATCTTAGAGCAAATGTATGCACATGTCTATAAAGTAGTTGACAGGGTAGCAGGGAAAATGTGTAGTTTAAGCAGTAAAGCATAATGGTATTGTCTACTTCCCAGTTACTTTTTGGAAAATAAACAAGCAAAATCATGTATGTCCCAGATTTGTATTCATTTAGAATAGAAGACTTATTTATTTCTGTATTTTGGCTGATCAAAACTGCTAGAATTCCTCCTCAACAGAACATTGCTGAGTCCAAAATGAATTAATGTATTGCATATGAATGCTCTAGTTAAAGCAAAAGTGAGGTTTTTCTTCATGCAAGACAATTGTTAACCACAATGTAGCCAGGCATCAGCTGAATTTTTGAAACTGTAAGCTTGATGAGGCATTAGGAACAACAGCGCTACAGTTATAAAAGTAAACTCCATTAAAAGCAATGCACACAATGTCATTTTTCTGTGTTGCCCTTACATGAGCAACATCGCTGAATCTCATTTGTTCCTTAGAAAATTTATTTGCCAAGGATATAAAGGAAATCTTAGGAAAAGGAATACTGACTGAAAAGGTTGGTAACCAACCACCCCGATTCTTTAAAAATTACATAAATTAGTATTTTTTTACTATGAATCTTTATTGATGATCTCAGAATGTAACATCTCAACTGACAGACATTATTAGTAATCATAATTTTAAAGAACTTTACTGGAAAACATAAATACGTGGAACTTCTATTTCTTGGGCAGAATACAATCCCACATCAGAGTAACATTAAAAGATTGTAGTAAAAACAAAAAATCCAGAGATACTACATTGGACACCTATGACAGAACTTAGGCAAATTTAGGCCCTCCAGCTAAAACATTTCAGTAAGCTTATACTTCAGTAACCACAAAAATCTATTGCATGTCCAGATTTATTTTGAAGCATTTGGACTGCAGAGTCCCTGAAGCAACAGGACTTAATTATGGCTTCAGCCTACCCAGGAGACCCACAGAGTGTGTGCCGAAATCAGAAGGCCTCTGATCTGGCAGGCACACTCGCTGCCTTCTGGCTTCATACTACATCTCTGCGAGGCCAAGAACCCCTACACATAGAAGGCAGCTCAAGAAGACGAGGGGTCCTCTTTTTTCTTCCTTGCCTCTCCTTCCTAAGCAGCTGGTGTCTGGGCTGCAATGGTGCCTATTACCCACCAAGACGTTGTACTTCAAACCATGTCGTAGGGCATTGATTACACATGAAATGGTCCCCCTTTCCATTTGTGTCTCACTGTACAGATATTTGAGGTACATTTGTGCCTTCCTCTTTGAGTGGAAATAAGAAAGTCCCTCTTGTAGTCTTTTACCGTGCATTCATTCTCCAGTTTTAGCATTTATTCACCTCTTGTCTTGGGTACCTAACACCCATTAATCAACTTTAAAGCCCTTCTGCTTAGGTTAGCGGATTTGTTCACAAACACCTTCCCTCCTTCTGAGAGAGTCATCATAACTGATGGTTCATAAAAGCTGGTTTTGAAATTAATTGGCCTGTGATTGAGCATATATGTAAAGTCTCTTCTCGTTGTTAGACAGAATCCTACATCGGTCTTTGTTTTAGAGTACTGAAGCAACCTGTCCCTTGTCCTCTCCCTGTTGTAAAAACTGATGGAAGATAAGCATCAAAGAAGCCTTTCTGTTCTTTCCACTAAGAGGTAATTAACCCAAGCCTTCAATGCTAATTACCTTCTGCAGATTCCGAGATATGTGTGTAGTCATAGAAGATATTAACTGATGTGAATAGCAACAACAACAACAACAACAACAACAAAGTACTGAGTTCCTCAAGCCTCACAATATTAGTTCACCGTAGGATCATGCTGGGATGCACGTGTCAAGGGTTTTGTAGATGGGAGTGAGACAAACTACTCACCAGCTGATGTGACCTTGTTAGAGGGCTGAAATCTTGCCCCAGGGTAAATGTAGGGACTTAATTTCATTCTGAAGGCTGCAGTAGAAGGGTACTTACACGGCCTCTCTGACATCTCCTGTTCCTAGATGCAGGCCCTCTTTTCCCATCATTTTGCTTCCAGGACTCTCTTTTTCCTGACTCTCTGCCCTACCCAGCCTCCTTACTCCCCTCCAGGAATCTCAGTCCCCTGCAGTTCATGCACAGAACGAGAGTTCAGCTTTGTATCAGCTATTTGCTGAGGAGTGACAGGAATTTAATCAGCAAGAAGGAAATGCTGTTGCTTGCTTTTAACCTTCCCCTTGGAGCAAAGAGGCTTGCTCACTCTCATATGAGCTACTCTGAAGGGCACCCGGTGTGGAGGCATGGACAAGACAGGCAGAGAGTACATGTGCCCAGGACTGCTCAAGGCTGGTATAGACCTAGGCTCAGAAAAATCTCATTTCCAATAGGTAAGGAAGGTTTTTTAAATAACATATTCTTTTCCTCTCTGTTGCTTAAGCCGCGAGTTCTCCAGCTGGCTAATAAGCAGTGCTATTTTACTTTCTGCAAAACTCACTAAAAGACAGTGAAGCCTAGCTTTCTTGTGTTAAACTTCCATTTAAGCAGCTGTAGATAACCAGAGACATTCACACAATTGCAAGGGTACAGGCAGCTGATTCCAAAGGCAAGAATGAGAAGGGATAGTGCTCAGTACTAGTGTTCATGAGTGCAGATGGAGGTCCTTATCACAGAGCTGTCTGAGAACCTGTTCAAAGTCATTGAAGAAATGCCATAGGCAGGCTTTTAAATTTATATGGCAAACCCCAAACTAATTCTGTTGTAAAGAAAACACTATTAGTGTAATTTTCTAAGTATAAACCTTATGTACCTATCTGTAATATTTATCACAGTGAAAATGCAGCATATTCTGTTTGTCTGTAGTGTTTGTGCATGAATAATTTCCAAAACAGTTCCATTATTTGCAAATATAGAATATTTGTAAAATACTCCAAGCTAATTATTTGTGCACAGTTCATTTTAGTATTCACTGTTTGTGGCTGAGCAATTAGATGCTTACCCATTGGGGGAATCTAATTTAATATATTTTTAAAATTGCTTTGCTGAGTCAGACCTCAGCTAGTATATCCTTTTTAATTGGAAAATAATGGAGAGTAAGTTATGACTGGTGCTTAATGCCACCTTATAATTAGTGAGTAAAATGTAGGGATTTTTAAATGTCGTTCTAATTGAATATCAATCACTTAAATCTTTTAAAATGCCAAATAATATGATCTTTGAACACCAATGAGCAAAATAATTTATTCAGAAATAATATATATGTCATTGTTGAGCTGATTATAATACTAATCTGTACTAATGAATTAATTTCACTCCCAGCCCTTTCAGAATGCCTTATAGAATGTCATATCTATAACTCAGAAATGTTTATTTTAGTATAACTTTAAATATTTTTATTAGTGGAATGAGGAAGCCTTTACAATTACTAAATGCAGAAGTTTTAGATTATACTAAAAATCTTTAAAAAACAGTTAAAAGGACAATTTTCAACTTAAGCAAGTTTATTAATGCTTTCAATCTCCTCCAGGCCATTCTTGTGTTAAAGCCATTTTTTTGGAATTTGAAGAAACTATTCAGATACAAAAATTCCATGTAAACAAATGTCTAAGCATGAGGCAGCATTGCAGTTCATGGAATATCAATTAGAGCAAAGTAATGCTCCCTTGGAAGAAAAAAAAAAAAAAGAAGAAAGATTTCGTAAGGGCACAAGGGTATCATGTTAACAGTGGCAGGTAAGGTGAGGCAAGGAAAGGCTGGAGACAGGATCTGATCTCTGTTCATGCTGAAGGCAATGGGCTTTTTGCCATTAACTGTGAATGGCGAACATCATCAGGCTGTTTCATATTACAGCAGCAGCAGAAGCTTTTTCATGTGGTTTCAGAATCTGTCGTATACCCAAGTTAGCTAGCCTTAACAACACAAGTAAAGAAGAATGTTAATTGACTTCTTACTGTAAAGCTTATTCAGAAGTTTAAACAGAACTTCTGGGTTGTGTTAGTAAAACCATTTTTTTCTTTCTAACCTGAAAGGTGATCAAAGAATTGGCATATATATAGCACTGTCTAGCAAGTATCAGTGCTAAGTAATGAGTGATCGTTTTTAGTTCTTATTATTCAATTACATTAACTAACATAGTACTGCACTGGCATGTCACCCGAGTTTACAAATGAAAAAAATGTTGCAAAATAAAAAAGGCTGTCTACAAAGTTTAAATCAGGCAGAGAGGTCAAGTAGAGAGATAGCTTTTTCATAATTAGATTGCAATGACTAAACATTTAGGCACCGTTACCTGCAGATTTGCTGGAAATTATGTCAGAAGTAATTAATAGGCCAGGTCTAAGCAGTCTTCCAAAAAGTTTGAAATAGTCAGATTTGGCTTTGTTTGTTCTGTGTTGCATTTTGTAAAGGATGGTTTCCAAGAACAGGGTATTTCTTTGGTAGAAGAGCTCCAGGTAATGTCTAGCTGACGTATCTGATACTGACTTGCAACTGAGTGTCTTCCCCCACAAAAAACCTGCATAAAATACTATTTTTATATGATAAATAACAATGATGGTTGTCTCTCAAAAATTGTACCTTTTTTTTCCAGTCTAAAACATATATGTGCACTTGGCAAGGGGATACCCTGTGTTTCACAGTCGACTTTGCTCTGGGATTTACCTGTTTTGACAGTAAAACAAAGGTAAGAGGAAAAAGAAAATAAAACATAACTCTGTTTTATTTCACTGTTATTGAAGTTATCAGTAACTGTAGTTTTTTATGTTGATCAATAACGGTAATTTTTTATGTTGATGTCGAGTATTTCTCCCTCATACTGTTATGTTTGTTTATATAGAAATACTGAAATGTGGTCAGTTTGGGACTTGAAAGGGGCAATTATAGTTGTGCTTTAGCATGTAAAGATAAATTTTGGAGAAAGATATAAAAAAAGTAATTTCCTTTTCAAGTAATAAAAGCAAAGGGAGGCTATATTTAGCAGAGAACTTGGTTTCTTATAATGAAGAAGCTTCAAGATCTTTAAAAGATTACCAGTCATGAAAAAAAATGAAGTGTCACCTGCTTCTATTCGTTTTGAAGCTACAGATCTAAAATAGGATTAATTATTCTTTCATCATAAGAAATTTAGGCCATGTCTAAAATAAACAGAACAAGGGAAAATGCATTTCAAAGTCATAATCTATAAGATTAAATTCACTTATCTTGCAAAACAGTGGCTATATATAAAGTGTCTACAGAGAATGGTTTGTGATACATGCCAACTTTCAAGCTCTGTCTGTAATTCTACTGTTTTGTATATACTTTAGTGCTACTTTAATTTAAATTATTCTAAATGGATTTATACATTTGTTTGCCAGTAGAAGTAAACTTACATACTGAACACATTTCTGCATTAACAGAGCTGTACAGTAGAATGTCTGTCCTGTGAAATATGGTGTTCAACTCCAAACTGAAGGGATGTTTTTAAGTATATATTAAAGGAATTCAGTCAGTCATTCTGGGTTAAGATGAAGCACTGCATTTTTAAATATTGACACAGGATCTAGTTTTTTTGTGTTGGTATTTTGGGGGTTTGGGACCAAAATGCACAAATTTATTGAAATCTTTGTGTGGAGAAATAATGACCAAGGTTGTCGTTGTTTGAATATTTAGACTAATTGCACTAAGCGTGCTCAAATAAAATTTCAGGAAATACGTTTGCATACCTTTCTCTGCCTCAGGTGATACTGCATCCTGAAGTTGTGCTTTTTGCACAACTGTACACATTTTGCATGTAGCCACAAACTAACTATAGAAAGTAATCTTACCAGTTTAGACTATAGAAAATGTTTCTTTTAAATGTGAAAATTTATTAGGTGTATTCCCACCTTTAAAATTATAAACTTCACTATTGATAGGACTTTGAGCTACAGTGCCTACCTTCAGTATTGATGATGATGAGGATTTAGATCAACCATTGTTGCTTACCTAAGGAGGAATACAGAAAACCATCAGACAGATTGATTCTGTTGTTAAACTGTAAAATTTCTGGAGAGCGCAAGTGCATTTATTGTTCATTTGTGTGAGAGATGGAGGTGTCCTCTCCATCCTTGAGCATGAGTGAGGCAGTAATGGGTAGCTTCTGCAGTTCATCTTACTTCCCATAATTGCCAGCTGGAATTGACTGTGTTGCCCCATACTCATTGCTTTTTCAGAATATTTTCTACCAACACTGAATAGATTGTTGAAGTGGTTAAGCAATTAACAGTTCATTAGGGACACAGCAATTTTGCTGAAAAATTTATTCTTTCTTAGAGATAATGAATTTCAAATTAAAGTCACCTATTGATGCAAAGAAAGCTTTTACACCACAGCAGGTGTTCATACAGGCTTATTAAAATAAAGGCCAGTCCCCTGTCTGCTCTACAACTAGATCTCAAATTTTGGGCAACCAACTCATGTACTCATTAAAAAATGTTCATTTTTACAGTCTGGAAAATAATATTAAAAGGGCCTTCTTATTATGAATGATGAAATAAAAAGGGTAAGAACTTTTGCTTAGAACTGTGGTGGGTTGATCCTGGCTGGACACCAGGTGCCCACCAAAGCTGATCTATCACTCCCCTCCTCAGCCAGACAGGGGGAGAAAAATATATTTAAAAGATCATGGATCTAGATAAGGATATAGAGAGATCACTTACCAGTTATTGTCATGGGCAAAACTGACTCATCTTGGGGAAATTAGCTTAATTTATTACCAATCAAATCAGAGTAGGGTAATGAGAAATAAAACCCAAATCTTAAAACAACTTCCTCCCACCCCTCCCTTCTTCTCAGGCTCAACTTCACTCACGACTTTCTCTTCCTCCTCCCCCCAACCAGCACAGGGGAATGGGGAATGGGGGTTGAGTTCAAGTTCATCACATGCTGTCTCTGCCGCTCCTTCCTCCTCAGGGGATTCCTCACACTCTGTCCCTGATCCAGCATAGGGTCCCTCCCATGGGAGGCCATTCTCCATGAACTTCATGAACAACGTGGGTCCTTCCCATGGGCTGCAGTTCTTCGTGAACTGCTCCAGCATAGGTCTCCTGCGGGATTACAAGTCCTTCCAGGAGCCTGCTCCATTGTGGGCTCCTCTCTCCCCACAGGTTCACAGGCCCTGCCCAGGAGTCTGCTCCAGCGTGGGCTTCCCATGGGGTCACAGCCTCCTTTGGGCTGCAGGGGACCCCCCTGCTCCACCATAGGCCTCCATGGGCTGCAGGGGGACAGGCTGCACCAGGGGCTGCAGGGGAATCTCTGCTCTGGCACCTGGAGCACCTCCTCCCCGTCTTTCTTCATTGACCTTGATGTCTGCAGAGTTGTTCCTCTCACGCATTCTCAATCCTCTCTCTGGCTTCTTTTCCATGTCAGTTTGGATTTTATATCTCTCTTCTTAAACACGCTATCCCAGAGGCGCTACCACTGTCGCTGATGGGCTCAGCCTTGGCCAGCAGCAGGTCTACCTTGGAGCTGGCTAGCATTAGCTCTACTGGACATTGGGGAAGCTTCTAGGAACTTCTCACAAAAGCCACCCCTGTAGTGTCATCATCTCCCTCCCCACCGCCCACCCCAAAAAAAACCCCTTGCCATGGGAACCCAAGATAAGGAGTGTAAGTGTATTTTAGAAAACTCTTTACTAGAACAATTTTGGAGGATTCTGAAACTTCTTTGCAAGAATTACTTCATTTCCTACATGTTCTGTTCCAAGGTCGTCATGGGCTTAACTCATTCAGCTTTTACCATTTGGGGCCCATCACATCTTGTGCCCTACAGCGACTTTATATCTGATCTTAGAGATTATTTTGTTGGCTTAGTTGATTCATCTTCTCCATCCTGTGTCTCCAGCCACTCATCCAAGATAAAGGGATCCCCAAATGTGCATTTTCTTCCACCTTCCAGAGCCATCTGCTTCTCTTCTTTTCCATTCAGTGTCAACTGTTGAGAGAGATGATGACTCCGGCAATGCCTATTATTGCTAAATTGTTCCTGAGTTCTTGTTTCATCTCCACCCTAGCAGTTATATTGTATAGCAAACATTCATCTATCCTATTTAGATCCAAACTCATTTAAGCTTTGAATACTTTTCAGGTGGTCTAAATAGGCCCTCTGGACCCAATTAAAATCTGTTCATGAATGCAAAGTTTAAGCACCATCACAATGCTGTAGTATAGTTGTGTTTTTCTTCATCTGTTACATTTGTCTAAGAAGTCAATGATGTTTATGTCTGTAGGGAACCAGGAGATGGAATCAGGCTTTTCGTGCCTTCTGTAAACACATTTTTTATTTATAGGGCATTCCCTTTTAAACTATGAGTAGGGTTCTGAAGACCATGGGTAGCACTGGTCTACATGAAAACATACTTTGCGATGAGGTATATTGGAAAATGGAGCACAGCAAACTTTTTTCTGTGTGTGCTTTTGAGATAGCTTTCAAAGTATTTAAATAGTGTTTCCTTAGCAGTGTCCAGGGACTGAATAACATTTCAACTTGTGCATAGAATTTTCATTAAGATTATAGGCTTTGAGGAAACATCAGCAAGAAGTCCGTATGCAAGTTGTTACCTTGTGGTTTTTTAAACTTACATATTTTCAGGTGATCAATAGAAAACATTCAAATAAATACAGAAAATGGCATTGGTTTCAAAAATAATTTCCCAATATATTTTTTTAAAGTATCTCCATAACTATTAAAACACATGCATCAATCTAGGATTTGCCAACAGTAGTAAGATGCCATGCATAAACCTGTAGGAGACCAAGAAGCCTAGAAGTCTTATATATTTTACAAACAACTATTAATGTTGAACATGTTGTGGTTTGCAAGACTGCATTCAATAATAACATTTTTGCATTTCTATAGCTTATTTTATCTGAGGATTTCAAGCCACGTCACACATAAGTAAATTCAGCTTTGCAACATCTGTGTTACGCATATGAGCAGCTGAATATGAAAGATCGAGATATGGTATGGAATTGTGTTCACAGCGAAACTGATACAAATATCCTCATCAATCTTTCCAGAATTAAGCTTTTGCTGTGGATTTTGATATTATATAGGCAACTGAAACATTTACATTATTGATCATGAATCTATAGTTCTAGGTAGGAGTGCGTAACAGAGTCCTTGACCAGATTTCCTTCTCTTTAGAATGTGCTGTGGAAGTTTAAATTCTCTCAGCTCAAAGGCTCTTCAGATGATGGGAAAACAAGAGTAAAGCTGCTTTTTCAGAATCTAGATACCAAACAAATTGAGACCAAGGTAAGCAACATCCTCTTTCTCAGTTTAGTAAAAAATTAAATGGAATTACTCTCAAGGCATCAGAAATTCCATTTACTACTGCACATGCATATGGCGAACTTCACACCACAGTTTATCTTTTTTTCCTGTTCTCTAGAAACTCCACAATAAATGGAAGTGATGTAGTATCTATAGATTTTTTACACTATTTGTACAAGCCTGTTACTGAGTTTTGTTGTGATGTTTTACAGTTTCAGAAAGATAATTTCTGTGAAGTTGTTTAGTCAATGTATAATAGATACAATATCTAAAAACTGCTTTTAAAAAGGATAAAGAATAAAACTATTTAAATACTAAATACATTTTTAAGCTCCTACATAGTAGACTTAAAATTTTAAGAAAATACGTGCTTAAGGTTTGCCAATAAAAGAAAAGATCAGGTAACATTTATTAACTTAAAAAAGGGAATATTCTTGCAAAAGACTGAGCTGTTCCTGAAATATATTGGCTCTGCTGTGAATTAAGAGCACTCAGTGCTTTGCAGGAGATATCCAGTCGCTACTATAGATGAGATAGTACTGGTGTGTCTTTTTTTCCCTCTAGCAATCATCAAATAAAATTATGAAACTTAGAATTCAGATTCCTAACTGAACTCAACTCCAGCAGTCTCTAATTCAGGATTGTAGTTTGAATCATCATCTGGAGGTTTGGCTATAATGCCTTGATCTGCACTGACTCTGCCCTGTGATCCCAAGCTTGATGCTGAATAAATAAATAAAAGGAAATTTTTCAATCATGCAGTTTTGAAAAGAGTGAGGAGAACTTTGGTGTGATATGACAGAGAAGAGGAAGGTACAAGTGAGGTTCAAATAGGATTTGATATGACAGAGAAGAGGAAGGTAGAAGTGAGGTTCAGCTAGGATTTGGTGGACAAAAGCCAATGAAAACAACGGAAAATTATCTGAAGATCTGTGGAAATTCTCAAATACTCTTACCTAGGGTTGTACAGGTTAAAGACACTTACAAAGTTATATTTTTCTATAGTGACCATACACAAAGGTTATATATATTACCCATCCTTTTAAAGTTTAAAAGAAGTTGTTAGAAGAAAATCTCTATGTTTATCATAAAGTTACAACAAATTGCAATATGTCTTTCTTTGTACATCTATATTAGTAAATTATTCAGTATCTCACCAGCAAACTTAACCTGAGTTGTCTGTTGGCTCTACTGTAAAAGATATTACAATATCTGTTACAAAAGGCACAATACTACAATAAAATTGACTATAGTAGCAGGCCATCTCCACTTGATTTCTCACAGCACTCCATGGAGACAGAAAAGGACTACTGTCATCATTTTATATGTGGTCATCTGGTGCAGAGAGCTCATGTAACTCGTTCCAGGTCAGACAGGGAGATTGTACTGGTACAAAAACTGTAATCTGAATCTCTGAATCTGTGTATTAAATCCTTAGATAATCCATGGCCAAGGGCTCCAATTCCATTGCTTGAAATGGAATTCTATTGCTTTAATACTAGATCATCCTTCTTTCTGTTGTGGTAAACACTCTCATTTTTTAAAATTTTATTTTATTTTTATTTCTGTGCTCATTTCAATTATTTTAATTTGGTTTTACCTGTATTTTAATCTTTAGGTAGAAAAATTGTAAATTTTAGCATTTTTATGCAAATTTGATTGTCTGTGAAGTAATGATAAAAGTGAATCCAAATGATAATTTTACAGCAGATTTTGTCCAGGAGACAGACTTTTTAAAACATTAAAAACATTTTTTTTGCATAGCTCTGATGAAAACATCTTTTAATTGGCAAAGGTTTCATGAATATTTGTGCGGTACCTTGAAATTATCAGATGGAAGATGATACGTGATTGGTTCATACAGAATTCTAAGTATGTAGGTACCTAAATGTACGTATGTGTTGTAAATGTTGGAACAGCCCAGGAAAAGCTCATTAAATGCCAGTGGAAAGGCTGATACTAAGTAGCTGAGGATTTATCAGGATTTCAGTGACTATACCTTTTACCACTGCCTCTGTACAGTGCGGTGCATCCACTAGGATTTCACATTAAATGGGACTGGGATACAGCTGTGCAGCCTCTCCCCTTCTGATAAGTGGTATATATATTCAGGTACATGCCCACCACCTAAATGGTTTTATTTCTTAGTCTTCAGAATTACAGACTAGTTGGGAAATAACCGCCACTAATACCCGTAGTATAGCATAGTATCTGCCTCAGCTTATTGTAGTGAAAGAGATTTCATAGAGCCAGATGGTGCTGTACGGTGAAATGCAGCCAATAATGAGAAACAGAAAATGTCATCAAATAATAGAAGTTTCTTTTTTCCTGAGTAAATGAGCCACTACATGTGAAATAAAGTTCGATACAGATGACTTATGTTCACTTGGCAGTAAACAGCGTTAAGGTTGCAAAAGAATTTTCCGGATTATGTCTAATTTTATATGCTTATAAATTCTTGGGCAAAAAAAATCACATTTGGGAATTTTAGTTTTGCATCTTGGTGACTAGTTAGAGCTGATGTTTTTTCTCCTTCTATAAATTCTAAGTCAAATGCTTCTTCCTGTGCCCTTCAGTTTTAGATTAAGAACAATATATTTTTCCATTTAAAAGGTTTTCTGTTTGAAGGAGCTAATAAGGCTGAGATTCCTGTCAGTTGTTTCTCCTTCAGGTCCTTCATATTCCCTACAACTTCACTTCATAGTTTCCCACTTTAGTACTTCCCTGCCTTTAATACTTCGAGTAATAACTCCACCTCAACTCCTTGAAATCCCCCAAAAGTCATTGTAATGCATTCATATTACTGCCAAGTCCCAGCATATTTTTATCCATTGTGACAACAGGGAAAAAGCTGTTGCAGCTGGTTTGTAGGTATGTGTGTATTACCTGGTTAGGTATCCCACGTGTAATGGGTGGCCAAGGGATCCCTGCCCCCAGCTGCTGGTCAAGGCAGGGGAGGACGATGCTCTCCCTGCCTTCACTTCCCTGCAGGGTGGTAACAGGACCTCCCGATCTCTGCCAGCAACTTGTGCCACACTTCTAGAAATTCAGCTCCTTTGAGGTGTCCACCTCTTTGACAAATAGGGCAAAAATTGCACATATGCACACATACATGATTTTATCACTTCATTTCTATAGGAAATCAGACTTTTTTTTTTTTTTTCAAGACAGACTTAAAAAATATGAAATTGCTACATAGCATGTAAATGGATCTGTATGAAAGAGTAGCTCTGCAACTATTTTGAAGTGGGGAGGAGAGTGTTTGATTATGAAGTATTCCTGAATTGTGGTATTAATATAAATTTTGTATGGTCAACTCTTCCTTAGTTCAGCAGCTTAGAATTCTTTGAGCTGGAGATGCTTTTTCATACCCCTTTGGTGGGGGCTCTTACATCTGTATGCTCTTTAGCCAGATGAAGCATGTTGACTACACATGCACCTCTTACGCATAAGACAAGATTCTTGCTTTCATCTTTTCTTAATAGTTGCAACTAAAAAAAAGACATGAAAACAAGAAGAAAAAAAAATCTCTGAATAGTAGTAGGAGAGAGCTGAAGGCATGAAGGCAAGTAATAATTCATAGTTTGCTGTGGAAACTGAGCAAATAGCAAATGAGAAGGATAGCTTACGTGCTTTTTTGTTTGCTCCAGTTACCAAAACAATGAAACTACATCCCAATTACAAGAAAGATTAAGGGGTTATAAACACAAACCAGAATATGGAAGGAAGGTAGTTGAAATATTTTTAAATGTTAGTTTTTGCAGTATTTGGGAGCTACTGAAATTAATGTTTGAGAAGTCCAGGTAGATAGGTCAGATTACAGAGAGAGAAAACATAGCAGCTTTGTGGGAGGGTTGTGTTTTTTTAAAAAAGGGGATCAAGGGAGACATAGAGACTTAGAGACTCGTTGTCCTAACTTTGATAGTGAAAGATAACAAAGTTATTAAATAAACACTGAGATTATTAGACAAATAATTTGTAATTACAGACAGCATAATAAAG
Source organism: Egretta garzetta (assembly GCF_000687185.1). Lineage (NCBI taxonomy): Eukaryota > Metazoa > Chordata > Aves > Pelecaniformes > Ardeidae > Egretta > Egretta garzetta. The sequence continues at coordinate 2,716,168 of NW_009258947.1, forward strand.
AGATAGGAAACTATCAAGGTAGATTTTTGAGAAGAGACTATAGCAAAATTATCTCATTTCTATTTTATGACAGAGTAACTGCTCTGGAGGAAAACAATACATGTGCTCTGTCTTGACTTTATTAAGGCTTAAACATGATCTCACATGATGTTCTCATAAATAATTTGGGTAAATAGTACTTCCTAAGTTAAGTTACTATAAAAAAAACTTAAGAGTGATTGAAAAAGGAATTCTAAAAATAGATTCCATCATTTGCTTGCAAAATGGAAGAATATAACGTACCCAAATTTGCCTGATCCAGATTCACACCCCTTTAATTTCATATCTGGTGGAAGTCTGAAGCTGGAGCATGCTCAGTGAAAATTATATCTTTATATAATATAAATTTTCCAAGTTCATTTTCCAGTGAACAAATGTGAGCAAATTTCACAGGAATACTAAAAAGCAAGCCCCTGATGCAAAACTAACCTTCCTGCCAAATTTCAGAGTCTCAGGAATGAGTAAACCTTCTGGCTAAAATTTTCTTTTGAAAAGTAATCTATTGTGGAAAACTGGTATGGTAAATATCAGCAAAAACATTTTATATTTGGCAAAGTTATATATAGCTTACATACCTGAAGACAGGATCCAGTACTGGGAAATTACAACTAATCTTAATAATAGTAGATATTCTTAGCCTACATGACATGTACCCTGAATTTTCAAGATTGCTTTAAAAAAAATAATAAAGATTAAGATTAATACTTCCAGGGTTGTATTGATGATTTATCTCCCTTAGCTAAATTGTAGGTACCTGGAAGATAAGATTCTTTTTTTTCCCAAACATATTTTAATTGAGCATTTCCCTTTTCTTCTCATCCTTTTTTTTTGTTCCTTTTACACTATGCAGGAAGGGAAAGATGGAATTATATTTTAACAATTCATGCACCTTAAGAACGGAAAGAGTTTATCTTTCTTTGCTGTGTTTGCTCTTTTACTAATTTGGTCTCAAATATTTCACTGCAGAAAGAAAGAAAAGAAATCATGGTGTCAGTAGACTATTGTGAGCCATATTGAAGCTTCAACTAAATGTTGCTGGTCTCAGACATTTCTTGCCTGTTACACATTCAACTTGAGAGCCCTGCATATTTATCTAAGTGCATTCAGTGTTCTTTTTCCACTGAATTCCAGCCTCAACTCTTCTATAATTTCACAGTGGCACAGTAGTACAATTGATCTGGTTTTGCAATTAGACTCAGCAGCAGTTTTGCAGCAAATCCTATTCTCTTTAAAACAGGAGAGCTTCAGGAGAGTGATCAAGGACAGGTCAGCAACTGTATTTCTTTGTTTAGATTTACTGTATTCATCTGAGAGAGCATTTATTCCATATTAGTACTGTTGAGAGATATAGCAAATTAAGGAGAGTCCAAGAAAAGCTCTCTCTACAGCAACATTAATCTCTAGCATCAATAAAGCATAATCTAGGATTCAAGCCCTTCTGTATTTTTATTAAGATGGGTCTTTTGTTGCTGAAGTCTGGCAGTTTGCTACTGAACGTCTTGAGAGCTTGAGAAGCATTTGCAAGAACATGGTAGACAAGAGTTAAGGATTTGCCTATGTGACAGCATTGAACAGTCTGCTTACTGTTGGAAATGTGTTTTAGTATTTGCTGGAATGGGTGAATTATTTGGCTGCTCCTAGACAAGCATCTCCAGAACAACTTTTCAGATAGGTTTCTTGTGCATTAGCAAAGTATGCATCTGCCAATGCAACATTTAAAAGTGTTCCAGATTTAGCAGTAGACAGTGGCATTTCGAATCACTCAAGCTGAAAGTGAAAAGCCATCTGACTCTTCCAGATCCCTGTAGAACACTGTTAAAAGACTTAAGTACAATTGATAGAGTGGCAATTCATTTGGCACTGAATGTTGGCATCATGGATCTGGTCCTTATGCTTGCAGGGTAAGAGCACCATTTTAAGTTATCCTTCTGCTCTTTGTGCAAATGACAGTCACAAAGAGGAGGCAAATAAAAGTTTATAGCTGAAGAAGCTTTCATACCGTAGCTGAAATAGTATCAGAAATAGTGTGGCCAGCAGGACCAGGGAAGTGATTGTCCCCCTCTACTCGGCACTGGTGAAGCTGCACCTGAAATACTGTGTTCAGTTTTGGGCCCCTCACTACAAGAAGGACATTCAGTTGCTGGAGCATGTCCAGAGAAGGCAACAAAGCTGATGGGTCTAGAGAACAAGTCCTGTGAGGAGTGGCTGAGGTAACTGGGATTGTTTAGCCTGGAGAAGAGGAAGCTGAGGGGAGACCTTATTGCCCCCTACAACTACCTGAAAGGAGGTTGTAGCAAGGTGGGTGTTGTTCTCTTCTCCCAAGTAACAAGAGACAGGACGAGAGGAAATGGCCTCAAGTTGCACCAGGGGAGGTTTAGATTGCATATTAAGAAAAATTTCTTCCCCGAAAGGGTTGTTAAGCATTGGAACAGGCTTCCCAGTGAAGTGGTGGAGTCCCCATCCCTAGGGGTATTTAAAAGACATGTAGATGTGGCACTTAGGGACATGGTTTAATGGTGGACTTGGAAGTGTTAGGTTAACAGTTGGACTCAATGATCTTAAAGGTCTTTTCCAACCTAAACAATTCTATGATAATTTATCTTTGCATGTTTATAACAGTCTTAAGCTGTGCAATACTGATATATTTGTTCTTCTCAACCATGATATGGCAAACAAGCCCTGGCATACTTGATGAGGTACAGAACTGAATTTAGAAATTCCTCTCCTGTTTTGACTTCCGTGCGGACTGGAGATAAAACCTAGATATCTTTATCTCTTCTTTTTTTTACAAAAGATGTGGTTATAATTTCAATCTGATCAAAATAATAAACCAAAGAATACAGTAGTAATAGTTGTGCTCCTGTCAACAACTAATAAACACTGAGGCTTACCAATGTCCTTAAAGAAGTCATGAAATGCCAGGGCACAATAACACTATCTGTCAGTGTCTCTATTATCTGCCTTTTATGTGATACAGGCTCATGTCTTCTTCAAATAGTGATTCAACAGCTCTCGGAAGTAATCAATAAAATTAAGTGTGTGCATGGTAATGATGCAACAGGCCTGTCAAGCTCTTTATGATATGTAATAAATCCAACTCTCATAGGTGGGTGGATGAAACAAGAACATACATTTTTCTTACTTGGCTGTGCACATATAGTGATGAAGGTCAGTGCACTGTGCACATTTTTTATATTCTTAGTACCAGCAGGCAGTTTTGCAGTCTTGTCCTCCCACTGCTTTAATCCAATCTTTTATGTTCTTCTCTTGCTGTCTTCCCTCTAGTGCCTTTGTTGTACTTAATCCACTTATTAGGATACATATAGTAAACTGAAATAGCTTTGGCTATTGAAATACCAGACATGCACAGATTCTTCTAAATACACCTAAAAAAAATTTACAATCTTAGTTAAAGAAAAAAGCAGCAATCACAAATAAGGCAGGCAGCCAGAAGGGTGGTGTTAGATGGTGTAGAGCAAATAAAATGATCAGTTACTCAGTCATCTACCTGTTGGGTATGGAGAGGAATGTTACTTAAAAAAACCCAAGAAAAATAAATCATCAGAGCAATGTGTTTATTTGGAAGAAGTGACGTTGGTGTTATTTAATAGGAAAAAAAAATCATGTTACATTCTAAACCTGAAGAGGCCAAATTCCACCCTAAAAACCATATTCTAGATCATCTCTTGCTAAGAAACATGTTGTCTCCATGTCCTATGACTATTCAACATCTACATTTCCACAAGCCAGAAGGCCATCCCTATCTTTTACCAAATCCATATTTCCGAACTAACTCCCAGTCCTCTTCCCTTTTCCCTGTTGTAATCTGCATGCAAGCTACATCCACCAGCAGAACAACAGTTCTCTGAGCAACCTCTGTCCTGAGCCTGCACAAATCTGTACCCCAACTTCTGCTTTGGGTATATGTGACTATTCCCCAACACCTGTGCCTGACTGGCCAGCTTCAGGATCGTGAAGGCAGCCAGCACAAACATCAAACACAAAGCACCGCAGTCTCACCCCCATTTGTGGTCTCCTGTGTCAAATACTACTGTGATCACTGCATTTCTGGGAGTTTCTGGTGCATGAGGCCTCAGATGAATCCCACCTCTCTGATACCACCATAGCTGACCACATCTAACAGAGGACACCTCCAGAGTTCTGCTCCTCTTTTATGATCCCAAGCGATCACTTGTCCCCACAGATAACCTAACATAAAACAGTGAAGGCAATGAGAGAGCACAAGGGAAGTGAACCATCTGGTAAACTGCATGAGGAGTGCTTACATACCACCTATTTGGCTACCCAGCTCTATAACAACTTTCAAAACCGGCACAACTCTTGAAAATAATCCTCCTGACTGAGGCACCCGCAGTATTAACTGGAGAAAATACAGCGTTGTCTTCACAATAAAATGTAGGTTTAGCAATACTGCTTCTCTTTCAACTGTATGTAGATTATCTTTTAAAGAAATAAGAGCATATTATTAGTATTCAAAAGGTTATTCACAACAGATTAGATACCTTCTCTCAGATACACAAGAGGGACTACTGCGGTTTGATCCATACTCTGATAGAAACAAAGAGGACTCTGCAGTAGGGGCATTGGGAAGGACTGACTCCCGCTGATGAGACATTCCTGTCTTTGCTCTTTCTTATCCCAAAACTCTTCACATAATGTTGTTAGAGCAGCCTGAAATCCTGCCGGCAGTCTGTGTTAGGTTGCCTCTCATTGCTTATCTTGATAAACACGTATGGATTAGAAGTGCATAAAGGCAGAGAGATGGAAATGTTTGTGAAGGGCTCTCTTCTCTCCATTCGTTCGGCTGCATTCGGTCAGTGTGTTGAATGTCAGAACCTGAGGCGGAATTGTTGGATGATTGCAGCTGATTTTGGAGCAAATCTAAGATTAACAGGAGTGGGTTTATATTTTAGCATTTTAAAGATGGTCATTCAGGAGATGTAAACCTTTGACTTGAGCCGGGAACTGAAATACTGAGGCCTGTATTATTTCTTATTAAGTTGTATTTCATTAGTAATAATGAGTGTTTACTTCATTTTAGTTTTATAAAACTTACACAATGAGAGTTAAATAATTACACTATTTTTTCCTGAAAGCACTATAATAATTTTCTATAAATGTTTACAGTAGACATCTACTGTCAATAAAATATATCTTAAGAAACTTAACACCATACTTGCTCCATAACTATCAATCAAAATAGAAAAAGCACAGAGTTTTATGCCCCAAAAAAATCAGAATAAAGATTACATGGGCTTAAATCCCTCAAAGGATTTTAACCAACATACACGCTTCATTTTTCTTTCACAACAAGATCTAATTTTGAGTAGGAGGCCCAAATGATTACTTCAGAAACCAAATGCCAGTTATTAACAGTCAACTAAGTGCTCAGTTTGATTCAAGTTCTCAAGAGATTTTTCTTCTTTTAGGGTAATTATTTCTTAATTTGTTGACTAGCAAGTATGCAAAAGGAGAAGTTTGAGAGAGTTTTGCCTCTTCCTTCCATGTTACCTTATTTTTCCCTTATTTAACTTGAGACGAATGATAATGAATAGCACATTCTGCTTATCGGTTATATTGTTTTATGTCCCTATGTTTTTAATTAGGAGTATTTTGTGTTTGCTGTTCTTTTATAATCTTGGATGTGTCAGTTTGTAATTTGTGTTAGATATAGAATTATAATCTGTTTTAAATTGCTTGTTACTTCAACTGTTGGCATCAAAAATTTCTATGCGTTGTTTCTGAATTCAGCTATTTTTTTTCTTGGAAAGCTGTAGGAAAACCAGTCAGTAATTTCAGACAAGAATTTTTTAAGGGAGAAGAGAGTTATTTCATTTATGTTAACACATTCTTAAAACTGTTTAAATGAGAAATTCTTGTGTTTCCAGGTTCTGGAAAGCGTTAAAAATTTTTTTGTCTGATGATGACCCACCGAAGACAAATTATTATATGCATCTAAAAATCTCTGCTTACATATTCTTTGCAGAATCTAAGGGCTGAAAGCATTGTTCTCTTAGGCTTCTGTGTGCACTGCGCAAGCACTATGAGGACAGCTTGCTGCCAAAACTTTCTCTGTTCTAAGGCTACTGTATCTGAGAATGTTTTTCCCTGTAGTTTTTGTGGGTGTTTCGTAGAGGGTAAAGGCATTTGTAAGGCCTGTTACACCACAGGAAGAGCATATCTTGGGAGCTTGTTGAATATCATTATATTTCTCGTATTGTCCAGTAATATTGCTCATTGTCACCTTATGCTGGAGAGAGTAGACAGCAACAAGAAATGACATTTTTCTGGGAATAATAAATTTGCTTAGTGGGAAATAAAATCCATGAGACAATAAACTATATGTGCCTGAGGTTGTAAAGAAACTGTGCACATTTTTTTAAAAACATCAGTAAAATGTCATCATCATGAATTAGAGCCCTCAAATATTGTCAGGGTGAATGGTTTCTTTCTGCCACTCCTTGCTTCTCTTTTCCTTTGCTGCTCCTTAGTTCTTACTCGTTTCCTCTGCTCCAGTGTGGCTCCTCCAGTGGTTGCGGTCTCTTCAGGTGCCATGGAGCACCTCCACTGCACTGGCCTTGTTGCCTTTTTCAGGAATTTACTGCCTTTTCTTAAATACATTTCCCCCAGGGAGCCACCATTTTGGCTGCAGGCTCAGCTGTGCCCTGGGGTGGGGTGGGTGGGAGCCGGCTGGAACCGGCTGTGTCCGGCCCGGGGCAGCCCCGGCCTCTCCTCACAGGGGCCACCCTGCAACCCCCTTCACTACCAAAAATATCCCAGTTGTACACAATATAGGGTCACAAAATGATGCCCCACAAATACTAGCAAACAATAGAAGACGTTCATTAGTAGCAAACCCCCTCCTGCCTAGTAAATGCATGGCCTTTGACAGCAAAATGGTGTGACAGTGAGCTTTTCTGGAGCAGTAACCTTGAATTCCAAATATTCAGTTTGAGACAATTTTATTGAGAAGATACCATACAATACAATGATAAGGAAAGTAGAAATCCAGTGCTTTGCTTTTTATTTAAAGGCAAGCATACGGAGTGTGCCTCAATAAACTACTATGTAGCCAACACGTTGTTGAAAGCAAATGTCTTCTGCCCAAACCACAAACTGTCCCAAATGTCCCCACAATAAATTTACCAGCTGCATTTCAATAACTTTACAAATAGTAGTATCATGTACATTGAACATGTTTATTATGTTTGTTGTCATTGTGTCAGAATATCACTCCATTTCTGTCTGCAGAGATTGGGAAAAAGAAATTTAACTTGTGCACAGAAGATGAAATATGTTATAAAAAGTCAAGGGAAATTGAGAACTGCTTAGGAGTAACTCTGCCTTTCTTTGTGAATTAGGGCATAGGAATTTCAAACCCCGGCATATTTTTGCAGGCAGGCTGTGGTGTGACTTTACCTTAGCTTCCACCCCACCCCTGGCCTCCCAGCTTGCTTACCTGACTCTCCTTCAGAGGCTGCCATAGCGTGTGTCCTCGTCATCCTCCCCAGCTGTGACTTGATACCACATCATCCCCAAATATCCTTAACGTATCAAATATTTTAAAATATGTTGCGATATTGGAATGTTCTTGCAAGTTTAAATGCTTTCATTGTCCAAGCTGAGTAAAATGTAAACAATAAAGTAACACAGAGTGAAAACTAAATTGACATGCGGCCCTGCCAGTGGATGAGGTATGGATATACATTTTTTGTATTCTTAACACTTTTAACTTTACAGTTCCCTATAAAGATTCAAATTTTCATTTGAAGTCTGTTGTTGATTGCTGACTAGTCTGTTCTGTGTTGATGTAAAATGTTTACAAACCTGATTATGGATTCACATTTTCTCTTCTATTTTTTTCTTTTTTTCTTTCAGGAACTTGAATTTCAGGATCTGACGGCAGTTTTACACTGTATTCACTCCTTTATAGCAGCAAAAGTGGCATCTGTGGATCCAGTATTCATAGACAGTCAGAGCATTGCAAGAAAATATATGTACAGTAACTGATATCAGATTATATGTTGTGACTATGGAAAATAAATTATTTTCTTAAAGAAAGTAGTTATTTCATGCACAATATTGCAACTTTGTGATTTTATAAGAAGTCTATAGTTGTGTTATCTGTAACGTTAAGAGTTTTCACAATTCGTTAAAAAATTTGAATCTGTAAGTTAACACATATTAAGCCAAACTGAATCAGTTTGTCATCTTCAGCATTAATATAAAATTCTGAGCTAATATTCATTAAATAATATTTCTGATGCCATTTTGATTTCTGCTCTCATGGTCATACATACTCCCCCATGTTACATAGAAATATGGAATAACATTTGAAAAGTGTGTGTCCAAAATTTGGCCTCTAAATCTGTTTTAAAAAGTGCTGGGCACACAGACAATTTCTACAGCCTTCACTGTAGAAAAGAACTAATTCTTGAAGACAACTTCCATAGGAATTTTATCTTGCATAGGAGTTTTATCTTGCTTTGATATGTTTGAAAAATAATAGTTCCACAGTCCAGTTCTTTTGAGGCCGGAGAGTTTAGCTCTGACAAAACACTAAGTACTCTATTTCAGATTGAGGAAAAGACTTAAGCACGCACTTGACTTTAAGCGCATTAAGTAGCCCCAGTATATGCATGTGGTAATGTTAAGTATGTATTTAAATATCGCGGTAGATCAACTGAAGAGCTTTAGAGTCTGCTAAGGAGCCTAACTGTAGGCACTCAGTTTTAGAAAACTTGCCAAAGGGTTTTCTTATCTATTAATAAAGCTTCCATGAATCATTCATTTATTCATTCATAGATTGCCTTGACACTATCCTTTGATGTGATGCTCTTGTATGGTTTAGTACAGCTTCTTTAATAACTGTTTTGTTCAGAGGAGGATGCTCCCAGTATAGGATGAACATAACAAAACATAAAGATTTTTCTGGGCCATCTACCTTTTGTTTCCTACAGCTCTAACCCTGACTTATACACAAGCAAAGTGAGTTTTGTCCTTAGCAAGGAAATAATATGGTTCCACTTTTGACATATTCCTAATCTTCCTTCCGAAATCGTCTGCTTATATGCACAGATAATACTTCCTAATATTGAAAAATTATATAAAACAAAGACATTTAATCTTAGGTCATATTCCCTGTAAGTAATGTCAAATATTGCAGGTTTCAGTCATAGAAGTCTCAGTTGTTCTCAAGTGCAGTTTTAAGGCAGTATCAGGCTTTTTTTTTTTTTTCAAGAAAAGAAAACAATCAAAAAATCAAGCAAGAGGAATATCCCAAATAGACACAATGTGTATGAAGTGAATTCATCAAATTCCTCCCTAAAGTTTAGGAGTCTTGTAAAGTGTCCTGCTAAAGTGAAAGCCTAAAGTTCCTGTATCCTAAGGAAAAGAGGTAGGTGCCTTTAAAAGCTCTCAGGTGAGGAGTGGTTTTACATAACTTTAGTCCTTAAATTTAGTCAGAGAAGTTCCCCCTCTCAGGTTTTAAGGTAGTTAGCTCTCTTAGCAGACTGCAGTGGGGCCTCAGGCACATACTTTAAATGGATGCTTATCTGTCCACCTAAAGCTTAGGTACAAATAATAGTGCCTAAAGTATGTGGTTTGATCCTACCGTAAGGATTACCTGTTGCCAAGTGTTATCCATAGAGAAATTCATTTGAACAGTAGGAACTCTGTTTGCAATTCCAGTGTTGTTTACAGTTCTAATGTTGTTTGCAAGGAGGCATAGTTGGAGCACTAACTCCTGTTAAAACAATATTTAGCAAAGATGAGAAATATTTTTATTAATTGTAAATAAGTATTTATAGCCATTATAGTATTTTTTAACAAACATCATCTCAATTTTATATTACATTTTTTTCAAAAAAGTCAATCAAAAAATTCTATTTCTCAAACATACTTTTATTCAAAATATTTCATTTAATTTTCAGCTTTCCATTTTTTCAGCTCTTTATATTCATTGAGATTTCAACATTCACACATTATAGCATGAAATTAGAATAGCTTTCTTACAGTCAATTCTCAGTTATTAGCATGTACTATTATAAATTAGAGTGTCTGTTGGATGAAGAATGGTGGAATTCCTTCAATTTTGTTTTTCTGTTATTTTATCATATACATAGTTCAACACTAACATGGAACAGTAGAAAACTGTGCCAGCTAGTACTGAACTGATACTACAGTCAGGCCTCTAGACTTAATGCGTTAAGTACCATGTGATTAAAAACACAGCGTATCTCTCCAAATACTATAAATAAAAAGAAATTAAGCTTAGTTTATTAAATAATCTTTCATTGCTACCAAAAAGTTCTGCAATTCAAAATGCATGTTATTTAATTTGATTTTTTTCAAGAACAGCTGGATATTGCACATTTTCATTAGCCACCTTCAGAATTTTTATATGAAGTTGCTTCTACTGATTTGAAGTAATTATGTTATTTGTTTCATGGCATTTCTAAATTCTTTTAGTCTTTTGGTGAGCTATGTTCTCTACCATTTTTGAAAGACAGTAATTTTCTGCTGATATGTCCAAATCAATCTCAAGGAATATTAGAGAAAAAATTCTTATAAATTCACCCTCTGGATTTTAGGGTTGTATTTTAGAAATGATTCTCCAAATGTGTTATTAATAAGGAACCCGAAGATCCTTCTTAGCTCACTTGCTTTTTCCTTCCCTTCACATTCTCCAGTAATCTCAAGGCAGGGACTAAAGGCCAGCCTTCTGGGGAAGCTGCCAGAGCCTGGGAAAAACTAACAGACTGCTAGTTACTCAGCTGTTATATAGGTTGTATAGGACTTCCATAGCACCTTGCATTTCTTCATAATTCTCTTAACAGGGTAACATATACCTCATATGTGAAAATGTTGTGCTTCCAATTTGGTTGTTTATGTTCATTTATTACATTTTTTTTATTGTCAGTAAAGCATTTTATTTTATCATTGTCTTCAGAGTGTGTTATCTAACATGCACATATTTTTCCCTGTCAAAGGTCTTGAGTCTTTGCACCACTTTTCAGCTCTTTAAAGACTTCAAAATAGTAGGATTCACAAATGGTAAATAGATCTGCCAGTGGGTAGGTACCTTCCACAGTCACCCCTCAGGAACTGCACATTGAGGCAGAGGACAGTGGTTTTATGGTGACCAGGGAGCTGGAATGTCAAATATTTAATTGCTAATCAAAACATAAAATGAATTTTAGTATGCTTTGTTACATACCCATCATATATTAAGTTTTAGTCTTACTACCTCATTGTTCATTTCTGAATAGTTTTCCTTTATTTTTTCTAGGGAGACAAAGTGGTACCAGAATTGAATAAGGGTGTCGTGGTTTAACCCCCAGCTGGCAGCTAAGTAACAACCAAGTACCGCTTGCTCACCCTCCCCACCATCGGTGGGATGGGGGAGAGAATTGGAAGGGCAAAAGTAAGAAAACTTGTGCGTTGAGATAAGAACAGTTTAATAATAGAAATGAAATAAAAATAATAATGACAATAATGATAATGATAATAATAATAATGATAAATTGTAGTGAAAAGGAAAACAACAACAACAACCAAACAAAAAGAACAAAACCCAAGAAAAACCAGTGATGCAACCACCAACTGATGCCCAGCCCGTCCCCGAGCAGAGATCGCTTCCCCCCAGCCAACTTCCCCCAGCTTTATATGCTGAGAATGACATCATATGGTATGGGATACCCCTTTGGCCAGTTTGGGTCAGCTGTCCTGGCTGTGCCTTCCCCCCCCAGCTTCTTGTACCCTTGGCAGAGCAGGGGAAGCTGAAAAGTCCTTGACTAATGTAAGCACTGCTCAGCAACAACTAAAACATCAGGGTGTTATCAACAGTCTTCTCATACTAAATCCAAATCACAGCACTATGCCAGCTACTAGGAAGAAAATTAACTCTAATCCAGCTGAAACCAGGACAAAGGGGTAGGAGGAGAGAGGTATTTGCTACAGCAGAGCCATAAACAGCAGACTGAGGAAAGAATCATACAGAGTTAGGAAGTTGTGCACTATCACAAAATCAAGATAGCCACTCACGACTAGAAACAGAGTAAAACCAGGATGTTTTCTATATGTCCAGATTATCTTCATACCTTTAATTTAAACTCAAAACTTGATTTTGAGCAAATGAGTAGTACCATTGATATAAACCAGAGAAAGTGTTATCAGTGACACATATATTAGGGAGTGGTACGGCAGGGGCTTGGGCACTGGACTTGAATCATACTGTTGATTTTTCAGAATAGTTTCTGGCATTCTTTGCTTTACAATGATTAAAATCTGCAGAAAAAATCCTGTGCACAGTCGAGCTAGAGTCAGCTCAGGTCTGTTCCCAGTGAGTGGTTTGGTTGTGCTACCCTATTTAAAACCCCGGCGTGTTTAATAGAGGGGAACGTGGCCAGACCCTGCCAGCTGGCCTCAGGGGTAGAAGACAGGCCCTGACAATTTTTGTTACAAATTTAGATGTTGCCAGAGAGTCTCACTGACCTCCATGGGGACAGGGCCTCACCGACTGTATCTGACCTACATTATTTAATTTTATTTTTGCCTATAATCATAAAGCATAGAATTATAATATTGAGGCTGTGCTGATCTGAAGCTCAAGTTATGGAAATCTGACTTAATTCTTTTCACACTAGGATCTTAGAGAAAGTATTTCAAAGTGATTTCCACCCTTGAGCCAGTAGGCCTGAAGCTTAAACAATATTTTTGGGGGGTGGGAGGGCTAAGCTCTGACAAACTTTGCAACCATAAATCTAAAATCCTGTCTTATATCTGAACTACATTAATTCATAAGTGACTTCAGACAAGGCATGCCTTTTCCACAAAACCTTTAATGTGTAGTCTGATCCTTGTAGTGGCATAAGCAGTATTTAAAAATGCCTGAATTTCTTTTAAGTAGAATTTCATAAATGCTTCTTCTAAAATACTGTCAGTATTTTATAACATCTCCCCACCCACCTGAAAAGCTCCTCTATCACAGTGTTCAAAGTGGGGTGTGTGTAATGGCAATGCAATTTTTCTGCTTTTTTTGGACTGCTGTGGTTGATTTTTGGTTTAACATAGTTTGCCCATGTCCTTCAGTAAGCTTCTAAGGGCTGAGAGGGTGAATATTAGAAAGGAAACTCTTTCCTCCATTCTGTCATAAGAGGCAAAGACAAGTCAGAGGTGATTTCTGTTCCCCTTTCCAATGCGTGAGAAATGGACCAAAGCACTGCAAAAATGGAAGCAGGGGCGGGGAGGGGATGGACAGATGGACACACTGTGCAATATCTTAAAAGCCTCCTTTACTTTAGCATGCAAGCTAAAAGTACCTACCACTCTTGGAATTTCATAGAGAAATTCTTCTTTCAGTGTAGTTCTCTTACTTTAAATTGCTATTCATTGAGTTTGGGCTGCTGAGTAAGAAAATATTTCAAAGAAAATAATGTAAAATACATCATGGAATCATGTATTTTGTTTCTTAACCAGTGCTTCAAAAATGTTTAGGTACTTTTGTGTCAAAGCATGTAGAGAAGAGATTATCTCATGTGAAGTAAAAGACCTTGTAGTAAATTTATTAGAAAGTACAAAAGGGATTTGTGTAGTATGAAAGATGAAATTGAAGATGTATTTTAATCTGGTTCAACCAGAAAAACTCTACAAGTAAAATCTTTTCATTAAATTTGAAGTTATTAAATTCCATGGACCCGAGCCAAAATCCACTGCTGTTGTAAGTCCCAGTGACTTAAATGGGACTTAACCTGAAAAATGATGAAAATATATACAATTTTAAATAATCCACAGGGGAAGAAAAACTCTTTTCTAATATTCCCTTGGTGTACAGCTGCCTACGCTGTCAGTAAAAGGATTCATTCCTACAGAAAAAAACTGCTGACTTTTCAGTAAGGAATCGAACTCAGACGATTTGGACTGAAAGCTGTAATCTTTCACATGGAAAGGCTACCATGGCACCCTGTAAGAAGTGCAGTTATGCAGGTATTCAGACCTCTAGTCTAGATGTATCGCACTCTTTTTTTTCAGTGCAAAACCGTGATCTATTGTGCGAATCTAAAGTCCATCAGGAGCTGTGAGTGGCAGAAGGGTCTCAGCTGCATAGATCTGTAGGATTTCCAGACAACCAAGCAGGGGAAGGAAGTTAAATGTAAGAAGAACTTTATTTTTCTTTCTTGGTTACACATTATTCTTGGAATATTATTTCTGTTATATTTCTAGGCTAGGTAGCTGCCAGGTTTTTACATGTCTCTAAATCCTCAAATATGATGGAAACATCATACTCGATGTTTATTAATGAGTTAATGTAGAAATTAGGTGTACAGTCTGTGTTAATCAGCTGGTCTCAACTCTGTAATCAGTGGAAAGAGGCTGGCAGTTCCAGGGAATGCTTTACTCTGTCCTGCAAGAGATGCCAGTGGATTGAACCACGTTCTGAAAAGGCAGACTTCCTTCTCTATCAGCTAGCCTCGATTTTGCTATGCATAGTTTTTTGACAGCTCAAGTTCCTATAAATAACATCAGTGTCAGATTTATATACTAATACAATAGAAACTAGCAATCATGAACAACGTTGGAGGATTATGAGAATAAAATAAATCAATCCTGAAGTGAATAGAGTGTAAATCAGAAGTTTGTCATCCCCTTAAACAGGCAGAGGGGGCAAGAAAAATCCTTAGACTGTTTTTACAGCTAGCAGTTACTACCTAGTGCTTAGCAGAAAATAATTCTAAAATGAGGCAGTAGAAATTGTATTAATTTGTAGGCGGTTTCTATGTCCCAGGGGATACACTGACTCTTGGAATATCAAGCTACTCATAAAAAAAAAAATAATATTAGAGACATTCTACTGTGTCTTTAAGCAATTTGTTCAATTAACATTCAGAACCGAGCTAAATTACTGCCCTACAACATCCAGAAGCAGAGTACATAATCAGCTCACTGTCTTCTTTTTGCACAGAATCTGGACAAATATTCCCCAGCTGAGTTAATATGAATATTTAATTGGCTTTAGGGGTAAAACTTTCCCTGTGTTTTAAAGTAGAAATGCTTTACTGAAACAATGTATTTAGTCAGATTATTTTATTGTTGGATAAAACTGGAAAAAAACACCATCCCTTAAATGTTTCACACCAAGACTTGGAGAAGTGCTATGATTTGCATTTTTCTTGTACTCTACCTATAGTCAATACTATGTAGTTTTTGGAGTAAAGGTAGCAGTTTTCCTCATCTGCCTGCTACTAAAAGCACAGTGGCTTCCACGCAAACTCCAGCACTTATTAGCACACTTAGCATCTTGGTGTTCGAGATATACCAGTGCTTCCATAGAACTCAAATGGGGAAATGTATGCAGTCAGAGAGAAGTAGAAAACTTTGTAACATCAAAACAGCTGCAGGGTTGAATGTCAAAGCAATTTCTGGGCTTCAATCCTTTGTGGCAGTCAGTGATGGGTTTATCAGCATTTTTAGCATTAATACAGATTTATTTCTCCCCATCACTGGGATATTCATAGCAGAATGAAAGGAAAAGGAATTAGACTCATAACCAAACTTGTATTTAATTTCTCCTTCACCTTCCCTTGGATCAAGGCACTGAGGAGTTTCAATTAACTGACCCCATATGGTAGGTGAGAATGCTCTCATGACAGTGCCAAATTCTGAGCTGATGGTCATTTTAACTCACACAGTGTTAACTTCTTCCCAGTCCTGTTATTAAGCTCCCTGAGTTTATTTGCTTGTTGCTTTGTTTTGCACTCTAATTTTTTTGAGTTTTACGAAGACCTCAAAATACTCTTAAATGTTCTTTTGTTTCATTACAATCTTTTTCATCGTAATTCTTTAAAGCCGAGTACTTCTAATGTCTTTTGTTGCCACATTAACTATTTCTATTCCCTCAATATTCTTTGAATTTCTTTTTAAGCTGTTAATAAGTTTCTCACACACTGTTTTTTTATGTCCTGTGGAGAAAGATCTGAAACTGCAATCAGGAAATTACCCCACAAACCATAGTTTTTGCATGCTTATATGAAAAGGGTATAAATAAACTTTCTCTGCTTTTATCATTAAAATATTTTACTGATTTTCCTCTTGGAAAAGCTTGAACTTTATTCTAGTAGGCACAGCAGTGCGGTACGTCTTTTTCCTTGCTAATTAATATACATCCCTTAACAATAGATGCCTTTTCATCATTAGTTAATCCATTTATATGGCATGCTCTCTTATGATTTTACTAAGAGGCATGTAAGCTTCCTGGGTTGTTTTTGCTTTCTCTATCTAAATAGCTTTGCCAGCCATCATCAGGTGGTTCTTTGCACTCAGAATTGCTCAGCTTCCTTGCCTTCAAAGGAAATATCTCCTAGTTTGATATGACTGATATTTTGTTTCCTAACAATACAGGCAAGTAGGAAAGGTATAGGAGTTATTGTATAGAAAATATTTTCAATATACTTTTGAATAAGCACAGGATTTTCTCTACCATTCACAGCTGCACTTTTCCAACAGTGCATGCAAAAGTGTTTTGGCTGGAAGTGCATGTATGTTAAACTGTGTGTAATAGCGGGTCCCATTTTTCCTTAATGCTTGCTAATCAGTTGCTTCAATTTTGTTGGTACACCTTTATCTGCAATATACATTACTCTCTGATTTATCATGCCACTTCACATTTTTTTCAAGGTCACTTTTCAGAAAGATTATATGTTGTGTTCATTTGTCATAGCTCTCAAAAAAATCAATCACTTTTGTTCTTTTATAGTTACACTCTCATCTCTTGGTCTGAAAAAATTCAACTGCCTGAAAAAAAATCTGTGTAGGTGTTCTCAAACAATTTGTTTCACTGATGTTATTTTTGTTTCTCTTCCTCTTTTTTTTTTGACCAAAAAATAAGAAGAAAGTTAAGATTTGACATTTTTAGTGGTATGCTCTAGCCCTCTCTTTTTCCCACATTCTTTTTTTTTTTTTTTAATTTGACATTCAAAGCACATGGAAGCATTCAAGGCCAGGTTGGACGGGGCTCTGAGCAACCTGATCTAGTTAGCGGTGTCCCTGCTCCTGCAGGGGGGTTGGACTAGATGACCTCTAGGGGTCCCTTCCAACCCAAAACATTCTATGATTCTATGATTCTATGATTCTATGATTCTATGAACCAGCATTTTCTGCAACATAAATTGGACGAGTTATGTCTCTGTGGCATGAAGATGTCCCCTCCAAAATCAAATGCTAGGACTTCAAATTGTATGAAAAAAAAAAAACCCACAAGTATTTGCATAGGGCAGGTCAGTGTTCACTATTCTTTGGCACCACAGAGTTTGGAAATTACCAGAACTGTGTGCAGATGTACTTTAATTAGTTCGAACTCCAAATAAAATTGAAACTAAGGGAATGGGCATTTCATTAAATATTGCAAGAAACAGGAATATTTTTATAGCGTAAGGGAGAGAGAAAATCTCAGTATCAGACTTGTGATTTTGTTACATTAAGATGTTATCCAAATCATATGGACATAAGAGCTACCATTTTGTGTCTGACCAAGATTTGCATAACCTAGAAAAGCCAGGGATCACCATCAAATAGTTAGGAAGGAGTTTCCCAGACTGATGCAAGTCTTCAAAAAAATCTATCGTGAAGACAGACCTTTTCCCCCCATTATTTTAAAGAACCATCTATTCTAAAAGATGAACTCTGGCACCTGACAGTATAACCCAACGCCATTCACTGTGTGCTATTTGCAATCTGTTTGCAGACTGCCTGGGATTTCCCAACAGAGTGCAACCTCCAGCTAACAAAAACCAAGAAGGTGATGTATTTAAAATACCCACAAAAAGGTTACATAGCTAGGAACAGGGTAAGGTATCGATAAAATTGTAATTCCTCTGTGAACTGTAGTTAGTGACAACATCGGAGACCAGATTCCAGTGTGTTGAATGTCCAAGAGGCAGCTTGAGAGACAGACTTCCATAACCAGCTCCCCCCTTGCTATGAACAGATCTTGCAGTGGGAAAAAGATCTAGCTGTTCTATTATTACATGTAAGTGATTATTTATATTCCCCCAAATTGAAATAATAATTAAAATTGCTAAATATGCAGCCATCTACTCACTACAGACACTCACTTTGGATTCCCAGACCTTCACAGTTGCTTACTGGGCACATTTCATTTAATATCTGCAACAGGCTGGGAGTATGTGTGTAGATGATTGCTGTGCCTCAGCTGATGAGGGGAAGTCATTAGGCTGTAATAGCTTGCTTACCTATGGTTGTTTATCTGTGAATCCATCCTTTGACTTTTCAGGTCAAATTGATTAGTCCCACTATAAGTGTGCATCAGGGGTAGGTTTGAAATGAAATTAGAAGTATAGAAAAATTTCTGCAAAATATTGTTGCGGTGAGAGCAAGCAGAAGTAGTTACATTATGAGTAGAAGAAGAATCAGAAAATAAGCACACTTGATGCACTTGAGAAGTCTATTAAAAGCCATCTTTTTATTTTTAAAATTCTAATAATTTCTAATCAAACTAAGTCATTTATTTTGTACTCATGGAAAC
>NW_009258947.1:2734788-2742691 GCF_000687185.1 Egretta garzetta
AGAGGTCATCCAGAGCATCTGTCTGTTCAGTTGCATCATTGCTTAATGTTTCTCTCTTTAAATGCACGCCTAACTCCTTTACGGCCTTATCCAAAGCCATCACCGCTCCTACTGCTGGAGGCCCTACATCCTGCACGTTCCTAATGCCATGACAGAAAGCAAAAATTCACTATTTCTTACATGCATTTTATCTCAGATTTTTGTTTCCATGTGAGGAACAGTTTTATGTTTGGACCCAGAAAAAAAATTATTTCCTTTCTTCAATTAAAAAAATAAACAAAATGGGGCAAATACTCTGAAAAGCTGTCTTTAAGGGGGAAAAGACCCTTTCATTTACCACAGAGTTCCTAAATCTTCTCTGACCCCCCCAAAGCTCCATTAGTTGAACAGTATTACAGGCAGCAGGGATTACATCAGCAAGGTGCTAGCAAGAAAGCATGGCCTCAGCCCGTCTTCTACACACAGAGAGTCGTTTCACCACCCAGCAGTGAAACGTGTTCAGCAGACTGCTGGGTCCCGTGATCTCTGTCATAAAATGATTCACTTCAGTAAATACCATTCTGGCAAGATTCAGTGAGGAATAGGAAACGTGATGCCACAGTGATAGCTTTAAAGGACAAATTCAATTGTCCCTGCACGAATGTAAGTAGTGGAAGGCTGAGCTTGAGCCAAACAGAAAATTATTTGATTAACAGATCATTTGAAGTGGAAAAGGCACAATGACTTATTCAGTGGCTTTGTGTAGCACAAACAAGGTTGCCAAGGGACAGACATACTGTTGACAACAGAAGAAGCGTTAAAGCACAGACGTTCTGCAGGAGAGACCCTTTCTCTGGTATATTTTTCTATAGCATCTAAATCCTGAAGGTATTTAGTAAAACTTTGAGTTAGTCAGTACCATGTTACAGTACTGCTGGAGAGGTAGCACAAAATGAGAAAGGAAGGGAGACCAGGAACTGTATTTAAATCTCTGAAACAAAGGTATGACTCTCAACTGTTAGAGGGAAAAGAAAGATGAATCTTGGTAGGGAAGAATATATTAATTTGATTTTTTCCTTTACTTTTTTTGGTTGTCTATACTTAACTTTTGTTGTTGGCTTCGTTTCCTCGTTGAACTGATCTGCCTCCACAAATGAAACTTTTTCTGATACCCTAACAAGAATTATAAGCCAAATTTGGAAGTGTTCTTACTGGGATGAATTAACCAAGTAGATTTCCATGCATCCCAGCACAACTGTTGTGCATCTGGCAATTCCTCCCATCCAGCAATCGATCTGCCTAAGCCCAGACAGTAAAGATTTGAAACTCTGGGATCCAGCACCTGGGGAACTCTCAGCCTGTCAGTTTTCCTACTACCATGCTTCATTTCAGAAAACAGACCCTGGATTATAAAGACGTTTCCAGTTTCTTCCATTTTAATAATAGCAGAGCTTTCAGGCTGACCAGCCAGACATGGAGGAAATACCCTCTTCTTGTTAAAAATTCCCATACTGCAGATCAGGGCAGAAACTAATTTGCTGTCAGGAAGTACTGAAAATGAGAGGCGTCTGATCCCTTTGTGTTCCCTAATCTTCTGGGTTCAGTATTATTCCGTGATTTTACCTGTGCTTCCTCATCTTGTTCATCACCATGATGATCAAAGCACGTGCCACTGTTTTCTCCTCTTTGAAAATGGTGCCTAACACAGAAGACTTCTCCAGAGTGGAACATCTTGGGTTAATTCCCTGCCTAAAATTTGTGCAGTTGTCTCTTGTTCACCATGTACAGGCAAAAATGGGCTAATTTGAAGTTCATAACAAGACAGAAGTGTACTTCATCTGGAATGCCTTGCCATTTAGTTTCAAACATTTAATATTTGCATACTTAATTTCTTTATGAGAAAACAGTATTCATGATACAACATGTGATTACAGTCAGAAAGACAAAACTTAAGTAAAACCATCTTGTAAATGAGATATAACTGCATTCACAAGGCTCTTGGCTGTAGACCGTAAAGCTTTGCAAAAGCATATGTAAGTACTTCTAACCTCCTCTCATATATGGGGTAATATTTCTGTTGAATCACTTTTCTTTATGCCATAGCTGTGTGCAATGTTTGTAAGAAAGAGCAGGACTGTGTGCTCTACTCCAGAAACAGTCAATTAGACCACTGATACTTAGATGTAATTTTAAATATTAATTCAATGGTGGAAAAGAAAATTATATTTAAGCTGTAAAAGCACTCTCTCAAATGAAAAACATGGGATGTGAACAGAAAAAAATGCAAACGAGTGAGCTCCACTGGAACAGCATGCAGCCAGGTGCTTGGGATTATGCTGAGTGTGTCCTAAGAAGTTGTTACGAAGGCTAGAGTAGGCAGAGTGCATGGTTACAAACATGTGAAGAGCACGAAAAGAGAGTTACACAACAATTCCTTACATAGCATAGGGAGAAACACTGCTCAGTTACTAAGTGATGCTGGTCCTATCAGAAAAAGTGAAATCTTGTTTTTTGGTGTGAGGGGTTTGTTTTGTTTTGTTTTGTTCTAGCGAGTGATTTTGCAAATGCAAGTACTTTCTGTGTTTCTCCTTGAAGCATGTAGATTTATATCTCACCACCCTGCTCCCCAGATTATAATGTCATCCATCCCTTTTGGAGGACATTATTAACATTCTCTCAGAGGACGAAATTCTATTCTCCAAGAGGTCAGTTCACTGCTGGTCACTGGAAGTTTTCTCATTTCATTCGGTGTTCATTCATTCAGTTCAATTCAGCTCATCCCACAGCAAGTGCCTTTTCACTGATCATATTTCTCCTATTGACTGTATTTATTGACATATAGTGGCATCCTTGGTCTGCTGGGGGTCTTCATATCTGGTCTACTGCCTCTGTTCATTCTCCATGGAAACAAAACATTCTGTTCTGTTAAACAATTTATAAAAAATTTCTTATTTCCAGCCCATATTTTGGCGTACTTAAATCTCTCAAAGACAAAGGGCGATAGGAGTTTAGCCCCTTTTTGAGCTTTCTGATAGCTCACTGTATTGACATACAAAATGTCAGTTATTTTAAAATTTTACTTTGACATGATAATATCTGATGTACATAAATTATTTTATGCTTATTGAATTATCTTTATTACATTAAAAAGATTGAGTATTTGTTATATAAGCCATTATTATTTTAAAAAGGAATCACAATTCACTATGTTAGATGCTCAAATCTGTATTTCCCTTTATATCCACTGGAAAATGCAAGAAAATTAATGAAAAGTTATGCAATAAGATCGAGGGGGTTAATTTCAATTTAAGTGGTTTGGCATCTTTCATAGTATGTTAGTCTAATACTAGTCCTGTTTCAACAGAAACACGACTAATGGCTTTGATTGGTAAAGATAACATTCCATAAATCACTTATGATTTCAAATTAAGAGGATTTAAAGTTCTCAAAATGTGCTCAGGTTTCGCTTAGCTATAAAAAAATGGAGACAAGACATTATTCTTCGTGGAAGTGGTAAGTAAAAACAAGGGAAAGCCGAATGACTTCTATGT
Source organism: Egretta garzetta (assembly GCF_000687185.1). Classification (NCBI taxonomy): domain Eukaryota; kingdom Metazoa; phylum Chordata; class Aves; order Pelecaniformes; family Ardeidae; genus Egretta; species Egretta garzetta. The sequence goes on from NW_009258947.1 coordinate 2,738,319, forward strand.
ATTTGAGAAAAGTAGTTATATGTCCTTGAAGACTGTATTAATAGCATCCCCACATGTACTTTTATATCAACATTTCCAGGAATTTCTATCTCAAATACCACAGTAAAATTCTCCACTGTGGGTGGCAAACACCATTTAGTAATAGAGCCACACACTACAGCTGTGGGAATTTCCATCCCAAAATGATCAGTTTGAAATATGCAGCCATCGCTTCTGTTCCCCTCCATCATGCTATCTTGTTTGCAAAGGAAAAGGCAATTGCTGCTTCGTGGTGAAAACTTGCAAAAATACATTAAGGACATGAAGTGTGGAGGTTTTTAAAGGAATTAGTGCTTTTCTCCTGTGTATGAGTGTCACCAACAATGATATGTAGAGTTGGTTCACATTCTGATCAGCAACACACAATACAGCATAACGCTGATTGCTGCATGCTGTTGTTCATTGGAAAAAGCCTATATTTCAGATATTCTTTTGAATGTCCTCTTTTTCTCACCCAAAGAAGAAAAAGATATGTGAATATCCAGTGGACACTTTATAGAAAATGTTTTAAACCACTTCCAGGCACGCCTCTGAAAGTCAGTGGGTGTCAGTGGAATTCCCTAAGAACTCAGGGCTTCTAGGATTAAATCATCAGTGGTATTATTACACTCAGGTTTTCCCCCCTAAATACCATTTTGTTCTTATTTCCACCCTGTAAATCTTTCTTTTTTGAAAGAGAAAGATCATCTTTTCTTCAGTAATGGACATACATTTTGAAAGATCAAGTCTACTGAAGTCTCTGGCACAGGAAAAAAAATCAAAGTGAGCTACACCAGGTAATTAGCACAAGATTTTCAGTTTTAAAGCTTCACACAACATAAACTCAGAAGTTCTTTTTTTTAAGAAGAAACCCTTTGAATTACTATACTTTATTTCAGCCAACAACTATATCTTATTAAATGTTTCCTGACAGTCCACTAAGTTTGTCCTAAAAATGCATTAGTTCAGCAGTTCATAATACAGCCAAACCTAAATAGTTATCACAGTTCTACATAGACACATAGAGACTGTTTGAATGTTGCTCATCTTGGCCATGTGGCAATTAAATGTTTGTTGCTTTTCTATGAGTTTTTGCGTATTGCAGGTTTCTTTCCCTTTTAGCGGAAGGTTGTATTGAGGGCCAAAATATTGTGCAACAAAAGTGATCATCTTAGTACAGGGAACTACTTACAGGTAATCCCATAATTAACAAACACGGAAAAATTATCAATATTTTTTCATACTCATAATGTTCCACAACTAAATGGTATTCATTATATAATTTGCTACACATTTTATGTATTTCAGTTGGGAAATTAAAAAAGGCATCTGAGATGCAGTATTTTTTTGTGTGTAGCTTTGCTTTTGTTCTTTTTTTTGTTGGAAATGCAGCCTTGCAACATGTGCATGATTGTGGATTTACATAGTGTAAAATTACTGTAATTTTATCTGTTCAGTTCAGGAAGTCAGAAAGGGATTTATTAAGTAGCAAAGATTAAACTAGGAAGTAATACAAAGGCAGAGTGTATATATTTTGCACTTTTAAATAACCTTTTATAAGAAAAGAACCTATTATCGTACAGTATACTGTAATTCCACTTTCTAGTGATACTCTTGCTATTGTCACAGTGTTGTCTTTACATCTGGATATGAATAGTTTGTATATGTACACACTTCAAAAGTGATTTCTATAATGGAATATGTGCTCCTTGTCACTGTTATTAAAATCCAACTGGAAAAATATTCACCAAATATTTTTTTTATAAATTATGAATGTACAGTGTAAATTAGTAAATCAAATATTGTAGCAATGAAGAGATGCACTTTAAAAATGTAAAAGTGTTTATCTCCAAGAGTGTTATTTTGTATAGATGTTTTTGAATAAATTATTTATTGCTCATCAGTGTTTTTTTCTCATTTATGAGATAAATATAAGGGATTTGTTAGCAGCATTTGAGGTTTATATTTTATCATCAGTGATTTGGTGGGTTTCTTACTTTTTAAAAAGAAAGTTTTGTAATTGGTTCAGTAAATGGCTTAGTCACATTTCACCTTTCATTTAATAAATAATTGTTGGCTTGATCCTGTGATGAAGCCTGAGTGTGATCCACGATGCAGACCACAGTCCTTCTTGTGATCAACCAGCGAGGGGACCTGGCCACAGCAGCTTCCTTCAGCCTTGAAGATCAGTTTTGGCCATGGAAATCAATGTATGGAGAGAGGGATATATAACTAGTGCTTTCAGTCTTAGACAAGACAAGACTGAGTCAGGGTCTGGCCTTTGTCTATAATTTGGAGCAAGGAATTAGAAGCCCTCCCATGGTTTAAATGCAGTCAGCTGAGATTTACTGGGAGACATAATGACCACGATATACGTTTGTTTTGCTGAGAGATCAGTGCTGAAACCCTGAACTGAAAGGTGCTAAACAGCAAAATGTCTGCAGCCTTCAAAGCTGGGCTTAATTCAGATTTCTAATTTGAGATTTCTTGTATATTTGTTCCTTGCTTTGCTGACAGAGGAAAAATGTGACGCGTTAGGATCATTGTCAACTCCACTGGGCAGATGTTTGGAAAAAGGGACTTTAAAAAAGTTTTATAAACATTTTTTTTTAAAGTCTTCTATTATATCTGGCCTCTAAAAATAAAACACATTTACCACTATATACGTGGTATTTATATTTTTAATAGTGGAATCATCCACCTGTAGGGACTGTTAATTGTAGAAAGAAATTCTTCCTTAAGGAAATAACAATATTTCAAGAAGAAGACAATATATTCTGAATGAAAAATAAATCCTGAATTTAAACCTAAAAGATTAGGTAATGCCAATGCAGTGTAATCAAAGACAGCCTGTAAGTAGTTAACATGTTTCAGTCACTCCATCCCTTAGTCTTTGAATCAAGAGGTACCCTAGTATTGCAAAAGTGTATCCAAAGCGAGACTTAGGCAACTAAACTGAAAGTAGAGATTGAAAAAGCAACCACAGAAAAAGTCTTCGGTCTGTCACCGAATCTGTAAATCTGAAGGCTGTAAATCTTTAAACGTCCTTAATACCCCAAATGTCCATGTATGCTGATGTGCTCTCCATGTAGGCAGAGGGCAAACAATCCGGAGGAAGGCTGCTTGGTCCAGGGAGAGGCTTGATGCATTTTTAGAGGGTGGTCAGACCAGTCTCTGCACAAAATGACATGGCAGCTGCCATTTATTAAAATAGGTACTTCCAGGTGGGGAGAGGCAGAGTGGCCCCCTTATTTAACTGCCTGTTGGTCATAGCCCTGGACCCAGAGGGGGAAATGTTCTTTTAAGAAGCAAGCTCCTAGAGCAGCTAGGTTTTTAGATGGTATCGTTTCCTGCCTGTCCCCCTTCTCTGTTCAGGGCTACCCCCTGAGAAGCAGCAGAGGAGTTTAGCATGGTAGCCTTTGAGCAGCAGCAATGCGGGAAGGCGCTGGGGTTGTTTAGCCTGGAAAAAAAGGAGGCTGAGGGGAAACCTTATCGCCCTCTACAACTACCTGAAAGGAGGTTGTAGTGAGGGGGGTGTTGGTCTCTTCTCCCTGGTAACAGACGATAGGACAAGGGGAAGTGGCCTCAAGTTGTGCCAGGGCAGGTTTAGGTTAGACATTAGGAAAAATTTATTCACCATAAGGTTTGTCAAGCACTGGAACAGGCTGCCCAGGGAAGTGGTTGAGTCCCCATCCCCAGAGGTATTTAAAAGATGGGTAGACAAGGTGCTTAGGGACATGATTTAGTGGTGGAATGGCAGGGATAGGTTAATGGTTGGACTTGATGACCTTAAAGGTCTTTTCCAACCTAAACTATTCTATGATTCTAAGAGCAGGGGGGGCAGGGCAGATAGCCAGGGGGGCTACAGCTTCCCCTCTTTGCCTCAGCATGTGCCAGAGCCCTTGGGTGCAGTGTCAAAGATGCTTTCTTCATCTCAAGAGGCCGTTGGGACCAGCAGCACTTTTTGGCCTTCTGCTGAGGTTGCGCTACTGTTGAAGGGAGGAGGCAGATTTGCTGAGGAGGGAGAGTAAGCACAGGTTAAGGTACAAGCTTCTGTAATCCAGCAGGCAGGGCACTCATCTGGGGAGGTGTAATCCTGAGCCCTGGTCCCCTTTCTGAAGAGAAAAATGCAGAGATGTGAGGAAGGTCTCATTTATGTGAAGTTTAAATTGCATCTTACTATGACATATTGGACTTTTTCACTTCCCTGTAGTAGTAAATTGTGCTTCTCATGGCAATAGATGTAATTGCTTTGCACTAAATTATATTAACTATTTCAGATGGTTTGTTCTACTTCATGCTTGGAATGACAGAGCTGAATTATTTTCTGCACTATGTAGCTCAAGAGAGAAGAA
>NW_009258947.1:2742701-2765442 GCF_000687185.1 Egretta garzetta
CTGCTGATTTGGGGAAAAAATGAGGTTTTTTTCAACTGAAGAAAAATGTTTAGACAGTGGCTAATTTTAAAGTAATAACATTTCTTTTGTTCTTACAATTTTTAATGCTTTTTGCTGTTAGTTGTAAACATCCTGATTTTTTTTAAAAAGGAGCTGTTTGCCACAGTTCACTTATATTAAACTAGGCCATACTCAGTCTTCACTGCAGCCCATGAACTCAGGACTGATAGCGTTGCACCTGACAGAGAAATGGGTAGGTTAATTTTTAAGTACTCAAAGAGAAGAGGCTGTCTTCCTTTTCTTTATTCTGAGGGATGGACTTTGTTGTTCATATGCAGCCTTGTTTAATGATTCAGGTGCAGCTTTTGTGCATCCGAAGGGAGAACTTTACTTGATGGTGTCAGAAGTAGAGCAAGAAGAGCTTAAGACTACTTGTTCAGTACCTATGCCATCTGTGAAACTCCCACTGCATGAAATACTTATTGCCTACCCAGCACAGAGGTAGCCAGTCTAAGAGCCCACCGTTTCCTATCTAAGAAGCTGCAAAAAGCTCAGATTTGCGGAACAATCTTTTCTTGTGCTCTCAGAGTGGGTAGCTCCCAACCCAGTAGCAACCCCAGATCCTTTCTGCAGACCTACACCAGACTGACAGTTTGGTAGGGAGCACTACAAAATCCAAAGATTTTACTTAAAGGATGTTTGTCTAACTAGCATGAAGTTAGAAAAAAACCTAAAACATTGTTCATGGTTTTTAAAGCATGTAAGACCCTCCCTGTTAGATACAAAAATATGATGGAAATCAGGAGAACGTTTAAGTGACAATTAAAAGAGACCCAAGACAGAATAAATAGGGGTAAAAGTAAGTGAGGGAAGGGAGGGAGGGAGGCTGGCCTAGCCTGGAGAAGTGGCAAATGCCTGTACCTTTGACTGAGAATCGGAGTGGTGTTCCCTTTCAGATGTTAACACTGAGCATATTGAGGAGTGCACTGGAGTGGGGGGGCAGAAAGCAGTATGGAAAAAACACTGAATAGAGCTGGGTCAAAGGGGAGTTGTAAGGTAAGCCTTTCCCTGGTGATGCTGAGAGACAGGCTGAGAGAGTTGGGCTTTTTCAGCCTGGAGAAGAGAAGGCTGCGGGGAGACCTGATTGCAGCCTTTCAGTACCTAAAGGGGGCCTATAGGAAAGACGGGGACAATCTTTTTAGTAGGGCCAGCTGTGACAGAACAAGGGATAATGGCTTTAAACTAAAACAGGGTAGGTTTAGACTAGATATAAGGAAGAAATTCTTTACAGTGAGGGTGGTGAAACACTGGCATGGGTTGCCCAGAGAGGCAGTGGAGGCCCCATCCCTGGAAACATTCAAGGCCAGGTTGGACGGGGCTCAGAGCAACCCGATCTAGTTAGCAGTGTCCCTGTTCCTGCAGGGGGGTTGGACTAGATGACCTCTAGTGGTCCCTTCCAACCCAAAACATTCTATGATTCTGTGATTCTATGATGCAGATGAGCTGGTAGAGCTTGTTACAACAGTAAAATTAATGAAAAATTCTAGAAAAAGATCAAGGCTGGAAGGAAGGGCCTCGGAAGGGGAGAGCCTTGTATTTTAATGTCTTGCCCAGAATATTTCAATCTTACCTATTTTCAGAGCTATTTTGTTGTAATTTGAGCTCCTATCCAACGCACTTTAGAGATTAGCTGTACTCACTTTAAGGAAAGGGTAATACATTTATATCTCAAAGCTTTAGCCAATGTGGGGAACATGGAGAAAAAGTTAAACTTCAGGTGATAAATGAGCTCAAGGCAAAATACAGCTGAAAAGAAAAGAAGAGAAAGTAATTGGGGGATTGAACAGAAACTAGTGAGCAAAAGCAGAGAGTCAGAGCCGTCTGTAAAGGCCGCAGAGACAGCCGCGCTGCCTAAATGTAATGGCTTACACACACAGGTCAGGTTAATGCTGACACATGAAGCAGATTTAAATGAGAGGCCACAACTTTATTTTTACGCAAGTATTGTATCTAAGCATATCAAAAGCCTCTTGACTAACTGTCCTTTGCCAATTCATTCCTACCTATTTCATTCTCTGAGCCAGCTTTTTATTCTTGAGAGCTATTGTAATTGATCAATACAAGATACTGTGAAATATAAAAAAAAATACTTTTAGACACAGGTTGTTACTAATAATACTTTTAATGGAGGTTCCTTTACATTTCTTTTGGAGTGCCCATGTAACTAAGGCACGTTATGCCCGTGCCTTTTCAACCTTCCAGCATCTTCTAAAAAAGCATCTGGCCTCTCGATCTCAGATCCAAATTCTCCAGTCCTAAAACTGAGCAAAGCTGTCAATTCACTGTATAAGATGACCCATAAAGTACTGGGCTCTCAAGGGAAGAGATGAGCCCACTGTCTTCTGCACCTTCCTCCTCCTTGAACTCCCAGGTTGAATCTATATGTCCCTGGCATTCTCAGGGCTAAAGGAGCATATGTACACCTGTACAAAACTGTACATTCTGGAACATCCATAGCTTCATGAATGTCTCCTTCCTGGCTCTCAGAGAAACTTTCCTGCATCTGCTGTCCTGAAACCAAGATGAAACATCTGTTAAACCATTACCCAGACCTGGCACATGCACTATTTTAAAAAGAATGTTATGGCACAAGCAGTGGAGTGCAAAAGTTGTCACAAACTATGGTCCCTGTGGGGCTCTAGCCATCTGCTTGCTAATTATGCATACCACAGCCTGGCTGTTGCACAGAAAACAAACATTGCTGCTGGCAGCTTCGTCCTGCCATATAATTACTGCAACCGGCACAGGCAGAATTCCAGGAAAGATATGCCTTTTCCTGTCCATTATTGTTGCCACTTTTTGCATTTCCCCCCTTTAAAAGATGCAGCTACTCTTTCTCCCACCTTCTACCTCGTTCTAGCGTGTTTGCATCTGCCTTTCCCAGGCTCTGGCAATCTCTCTCTCTCTGACAGTGAAAGTACATCACATTACCCAAGACGGGCTTCATATGTCACAAGAACTTTGCTCATATTAAGCTAATGTTGATCTGGCAGTGGAGTATTCACCATCTTTCATGCAACCTTGCATAAAAGTCACCTTTTTGATAAGGCAGATATATTCACTGCCTCAGCAAATGAAGCTGCTTTTCTTTGTCTCAGATGAGATCTCAAGAGGCAACAGTTGATTCAGAGCAGTCAGGGCATTCTCCTCTGGTGGCCAGATCTCTAGGAAATACAAGATCTATGCTCATCAGCATCTTCCTTTCCTCCCCACTGCTTTTCCCTGTGTGTGACTAGCTCTCCCCTGTGCCCCAGTAGTTGACAACAGGGGACGGTAGCCCACTGTCTTCATATGTTACAGCCAGCCTTGAGAAGAAACCACCTGTGAGAATGAACATTGCCTCCCCCAGATCGCAGGTTGTTTGGGCACTGTGTTACACTGCTGGATAGTTATGTTGTTGCACAGGCACACGAATGTGATGAGTTTTTATTAATGCAAATTCAGGCACTTAGGTGCTATCACAGTTAGGCAGCAACTGAAAAGAAGTTGATGATTTAAACTTCTCTGTGCCTCAGGGGGAAGAGAATATGGACATCATTCCTAGATTTATGTATATTAAGAAAAGCTACCTGCTGTCATAATGTTATTTGGTTTTAAATGATATATGAAGATTATAAACACATTTGTATGAGTTATACACACCACTTCAGACTCTGCTTAATAATTTCTGCAGGTAGAGGAGTGATTTCTTAGTCATGGTCCTTCAAAGGTATGACATTATATTTGTCACATCCCAAAGCTTCTACTGGTCCTCTTGTACAGTATGTGTCCTTATTTGTGGATTAATACCCACACCAAATTGATTAATTGTGTCCTCCAGTTAGAGCTCTAGGAAGTTCATTTTGTCCTACAGAGTGGCCATCAGGAGAGCCTGGGCTTGTTATTCCATCACACGGTGAAAAGTCTAAGATACTTCTGTATCCTATGCTGGCCACATTCAAGCACCTTGAAAAATTGATTGGAGAGCACCCTTTATTTTTTTCCCCAGCTGTTTCTGTGGTAAAGACGCTTTCATTACTTCGATACTAGTAGATTAAACTATACCAGGAAATGTTCAGGATCTGAGTTACGATTATCCCTAAGGTAAAATTAGGAAAATTGTCTCTGCTATGATTTTGCCCCAGGCCAGCCAAGAGTGCTGAACAGCCCCTAGGCATGGCTGACGAATTAGCATGGGCCAGGCAGTTTGTTACAGGCAGTTTAGCTACATTCATCTTGATTTGAATAGGAGGTTTACAATAGTACATATGAAAGCTGTAGTGTCTCACGTGCATTTAATTTATTCTACATAAACAGCTTTCCATTCCAGAGTCTCCAGTGTTTGTATACAAGCTCTACCATCTGGCATTAGTACCTTGTACCAGAGAAAGGCACCCATGTCTTCTGTGTGTGCCTTGTGGATGAGAAGTTATTTGATCCTTAATAACATTACTGAAAACTAGAAAGAAAACTGGTTATCAAAGTGCTGCAAAATTACACAGGACAAAACATGATATGGACTTATAGCACTTATATCACAGTAACATAGGTATTTATTTTGAGTGCATTCATCAGTGCAATGAAACCACAAGGTTACAGCTCTTTTGGGGGGCACATGTTGCCAGTGTGCTACCAAAAAGCAACTATAAAAGTTGCTTCCCACCAAAGGACATTTCTCCCAAGTGTTTATTTCATTATTTCTGGTGAGACTGTGAACCTCTCAGAAGGCAAATAATTCTGCTGTCAAATACCATTGATCTTACTAGTGCACAGATTTGTTTTTCTGTCAGCTAAGAAAGGGTTACCTTGTGCATCAGGGATCAACTGCATCACTGAAGAAATAAGGGGTACATTGTTGGGAAAAACAGACTTAAATATGTGGTACTCACAGTAATATGCAAAAACAGCCAGGTAGCTTACAGCAACTTATACATGTGAGCAGATATCAGCTGATCGGCCAGGCAAGACCTCATCCCAAATTGCCCATAATTAACTACCTATGTACCATTATATACCATGCGCTAAGCTGGTGGTTAAAAAATCAGCCATCCAGGTGGTTATCAATGGGAGGCTGCTGAGCCAGAGCTCCTCACTGCCCACAGCATAGCAGGGCTGGGAAGCCATGCAGGAGAGTGGGCTGGGAAGGATGGGAAGGGCAGAGGGTAGGTGTTAGCTACCAGTCTGCGGTAGGAGTGATGAGAACATGGCGGGGATGCACAAATTTGGTATTCCTTCTGAAAATTCTTGCATTTATGATCCTTCTCACACAGACCTGGTACCACACTACCAGTCACTGGTACTCAGGGAAATTATTCAGGAGAGCCCTGACCCAAGGCGTGCCCAGAGGAGAGGGCCAGGGCCTTGTGCAGAAAGCTTGTTTTCTTCTCTTTCTTCATCACTGCACACCCTTGTAACCTCTTTCAATTTTTAATTGGTTTTTTTTTGCAACTTGCAAGTTATGTTCTATTTCATGGTCAAGACTGTTTAACTCCAGTACAGCTCACAGTTATTCTGTCTTGTTATACCTTTTTCTACAGAACTGAAAAGTTGCTCCCTAGATGTTTGGGTTTTTTTCCAAGTGTAAATGCTCAGCTGCATCAGATGCCACTCCGCAGCATTTCCTCATCAAACCAAGCACCTTCACTGTTTTCAGCCTCATATTGTTAAAGCTCACTCACAGCCTCCAGGCCTCAGAAGTGGACACGAGGAACTTGTAATAGTGTTATCAGTTCCATACATTGACAACAGACCAATTATTTCTTTTTTAATTCTCCTTTTATATCTCAGGGGCACACATTAGTTTCTCTTGCCAGAGCATTAACCAACCTGAAAGTCTGTTGAGAAACTTATCAGTAATTATTCCTTTATATGTTCTTTTTTTTTTCCTAAGTCACAGCTTTTCAGGATTTTCTTATCATATATATATGTTATCTGCACAGTTTGTTTCCAAAGACATTGCCTTATATTTGGCTGCATTAAAATAATTTTGTTGGATTTGTCACTCTACCATGGTATCTATTATTAATTTTGCCTCAATTCAGATATGAAGACTTCAGTGAAAAAATTAATTCTTTTGTTGTGTTTATCTCTATGTAATTTCATATATATATACCTACATAGAAATATGCATTTACACGCATACTCTTCCCTGTTCCTTCAGCTATTTGGTAACCCTTGATTAATTTTTTACAGTGTTGATTCTCATTAATATTCATTTAAATATGATGGGGTTTGTTCTTGTTATTAGTTACTATTTAATGTTGTATGATTGATAATTCCCATGTGCCTTTTTCAGCTGGATATTTCAACACAAAAATGTTGTCTCCTGTTTGTTCAGTCTGAGAGTTTTTTAAAACAAACTTTATCTAGCTACAGAATGCTTCAAACTCAGCAGGGCGTTAAAAATAACAGCTCAAGTTTCATGGAACCTTGACATGACGTCAAATAGCCAAGATGTTTTTATTACTCAGTCATAAGGCTCACTTGAACACTAAATGTCCCAGAGAGTAGTGCTGTGTGACCTCTTAATATCGGTGCTCATGAAGAATGTTTCATTTAACTTCTTCAGATCATTTACTTTCCTGATTTGTGACAGACTAATGGAAATTTGGAGATTAATTCAGACGCACACTCATTTGCTTGAGTGAATATGAACTTGGATGAAAACAGTTCAAGAGTATCTCATTAGATTTAAAATGTGTTTTTCAATTAACAAAATGTGTTTATAATGTAGGATGTGCCTAGTGAACAATCCATCTAATGAGCTGGTGGCCATCTTGAGAGATTCTTTTATACTTGATTTACTAAATAGAAGTCTAATTTTTCACTGGCTGTTTGTTTCCCTTTATTACCTCTTTCTCCAAACTGAAAATTCCACCTCTGAAATGATTTCTTACTGTGTTAATATCTACCATTGCCTTTATCTTTGAATTAATCAAAAATTAGTCAAAAACTAAATCATAAATTTGGAAAGTCAATGCCACGCTTGGGAAAATACAACCTACCCAGCAATTCACTAAAGCAGACCAGCAGAAAACGTGTAAGGAGGAATTCAAGCGCTGCTACTCCAAGTTACTGGAACATTTGTGCCCACAGAAGGGCTTCCACACCACAGCCTTGACAGCTGTAATGCCTAATTTTGGGAAAGGTATCCAGCCTAGAAAAACCCAGCTTTTTGGACAGTGTGCAGAGAGAATAAGGCTCTTCAGAATGTGACGTACCAATGCTGAGACACCTGACCCATCTAGTAAGAGCAGCTGAGAACACAAAACTGCCATAAACTGCACTTCATGGTATCACGATTGCACTGTTTACTGCAAGGCAGGGTCTCTCTCCAGCCATGATTCGCTCTTCTCTCCTTTTATAAGTGTCCATGTCCTTTTCTTGGGCACTTTGACTACCCATGCCTTTTCTTTCTTTCGAGTGATGGGTACAAAATGAAACATGTTGCCACTGCTTGGATTTTCACAGTAGCTTGGTGTTGGGAGACAGGAGATGAAAGACATTGGTCCAGTTCCCACTGCTATCCAAGGAGCTTCTAATGTAAGAGATCCATGCATCATGATTCCCACCAGGGACTTATTTACAGAATATTTCACTCATTGCAAAGCACTACAAAAGGAGGACAGGAACATCCTCTGTCCATGGACACTTTGAGTATGACAATCAGTCACTCTAAGTACCAGCTCCTCCCAATTTTCCTTTCTGGATCTTAAATCCTCTTGTGGATTTGTCACTAACTATGCTGAAAGTTTCATTCACAGCGGGCAGAATACTAAAATTGGTTTGTCATAATTGTACTAGGTGGAAAATGTTTTTATTTTCCTAAAACAATTTCTATTTATTATTCTGTTACTATTCACTATACTATTTCTATTACTATTTAAGTTACAAAAGATCATGCTTGTTATCTTGTTAGTCAACTTTAATCGGCTTTATGGCTACATGACATATGATGTATCTACCCACCATCATTAAATCCAGGACATAAACTTCATTATGTGATACTTCTGTGGTCTCTGCAAGAAGGCCATGTATTTTAAGAAGGCAGAAATCTCACCATTAAGCTTGCCATTAAATGATCTGTCTGAAAGAGATTGAGTTTGGTCTGAAATCAGTGCTTTATCAAGATGAAAGATAATTTTCTGTCTCATTTTAAAAAGAAAAGGTTTTGTGATTCAAGCCACTGGATTTCAGACCTTCTAAAGACCTTAAAAATTGTTCATCTGTTCCACATTCTTTCACATAAATCACAATTTGCTCTTTAGTTAAGGCAGAGTTTTCAAACAGTGATTTGCAGGGTTGACATGAATTCAGACACAAGAAATTGCATGGACTCTCCTCTGCAGCTAAAGTTACCTTTACAGAGGCTTGTTCTGCATTTATTGCAAAGTATAATAAACCACAGCATATTTAAAAAAATTCTTAAGGATATTTCCTGTAACTTGAGTTTAAAATATTGCTTGCTTGCATGACATATAATGTCAATTTGGGTTTAAATCAACATTTTAACAAGACAATATCATGGTCTATAGATTTTTTTTCAGTTACTGTTCACTGAATTTCAGTAATCCCAATTATTTATATGTTCTAAGATACCTGTTTCTCAGAAAAATAATATATCTGAAAACACTATTTCAGCATCATACACTAAAATCAGTATGTAATGACCAAATTCATCGATCTTACTCAAGGCAAACCATTAACCTAAGGAAAGATAAGAATGTAAGATATATTCCATCAGCCTGGGACTACTTTTCTTCTTCGGGATGAGACCATAACTAATATGCAAAATCAGAGGCATTATTATAGAGAGCAAGCATGGCATTTGGAAAACAAGGCAGTGAGTCATCCAGATGGTTAAATAGTTTATTCAGCCTCAGACCATCACACTTTTCCAGATCAGCAAACTGCTTGTTCCTTCTTCAAGCTTACTTATTGCAGCAGTAAAGGTTCAGAGCTCTTCTCTTCCTCCTTTGCTTAGAGTACTTACTGCTAGTCTGGGTGCTGTTAGTTACTGTAGACAGCCATTTAGTTATTTACTGGTCTACTTCAGTTTATTTCCTGAGCTTTTTAGCTATTTTTTAATCATGTGACAAGAATTATTCACAGAGCCTGAGGAAAATTAAATGGCTTCCCCCTCCCCGAGTCTATTATTCACTGTCTTATAATACAATTGAAATAATATCTGAAGTATTTAGTTACTGCAAAACTATTTGGTCACTATATGTAGGTATTTTTTCACTTATTATTTATCCTTTAATTTAAGACAGCTACGTATATCAGTTAAGCTGAGCTTCAAGTCTAAACATAAACCATAGAAATTAATCCTAAGAACTTTTTAGCTTTGTATTTTGCTTTTGACAAAGAGCCACAGTTAGTGCTGAGAGAAGCCTGTAATAGAAGAATAAGAAAAATTCCAGCCATAGTCAATTTGTGATTCAGGGGGCTCCTGGTGCAAATTTTGGATCTTATATGCCTTGATATATTTTTATTCCACAAAATTGTCAAAACATTTCTATGAACTCATATGAACTTTTTTTACCACAGCTTCTTGACACAAGGTGTTCCATGTTGTAACTATGTGTTGTCTAAATAATTGCTGCCTTTTGCTTGTTTTTAGCCTGCCATCTACTTGACCCCTTGTTCTGTACTGGAACAGACAGTGAATGATTGTTACCTGTTCACCCTCTTCATCCCATTTCTGGCTTCAGACACCTCTGAAGGGTCTTCTCTAACTAAAGGGAATAATAGCAAAAAATGTTTGTAATAAAATGGAATTAATTCTAAAAAAAAACTTAAGTGCTTAGAGTGACTAGAAGTCATGTTATCAATAAAACCCAGCTAAACTGATCTCTCCTTGTAAACTACTTTTCTTTCACCTTTTCTTGCATTTTTTGACTTGGTGACATTTTACTTCGCTAAGTAGAATGAGACTAATTGCTGTTGTTTGCATGATATTAAGCTGGAACTTCAGTGAAATTGCTTCTGTTGGAGTATTGTACAGTTATATGCACTTTTTGCCTCTCCTCTTGGACAAGACTGTTCTTGGAATTTTAATAGCCAGAAGATATCAGAGACTAATTTTTCTATTATTGATTAGACATCCATATTAACAGTGTCCTTCACGCCATGCTAGAGCTCAGGATTGCCACTAAATACTACAAAACAGTGTAATCTGCTGTCAAAAATAGCTCCTGCAGCTGCACAGATTTATCTTGGAGGTCTCTCACTCTAATCCAACGCCTATAAGAACCGATGATGCCTCAGAGAGCCTGGCAGGGCTGCAGGCTGTTATGGTGCAAATGTTAAGAGTTGTTCTGAGGTTATAGAAATGTGTCTGTTCCCTGTATCAAACATCAGTTGAAACTGCGTAATATTTTAAGTATGGGCTAATCTTTCTGAATACCAGAGTAGGTCTGCAGCAATTCCTATGTGTGAATAATCTGAAATTCTATTGCTTTAGGGTATTTCCTTGAACAGAATTTATCTTTTTATCAACAACTCAAAGATTTACTTTATAGGTCTTTAACTTTTAAGAACAGAGATCCAGTACTCTTCTTCATGTATAGATTCAAATCTTGGGAATATAACAAATTGAATGAGTCAATTTAAAGCTTAATAATATTAATATGTTTAACTGTTAAAGTTCACTTCTGCTTTTCTTAAGAGAGGTGTTTGGCATAAGGACTATTTTATACTTCTCTTGTACTCTGAGTTTAGACAGTCATTGATCCGTGCAGTTTCCCTGCTAGGCAAAAAGGTCTGACACCCTTTCTGCAGAAAGAATGGCTGAAGACAGGCAGCTAACAGAAAATCCAGACCAAAGGGGATACGTTCAGCAAGGTATCCACAAGGTATCCAGTAAGAACAGGAGTACAAGGGCTTCTGGCTGTATCAGTCCAGTGTAATTAAGACTTCCCACACCTTCTAACTAAAACTGTGCTTGAGGGTCAGTGGGAATTTAAACATTTATACTCTTAAATTAAAATCAGGAAAACACAAAGGAGATACTGACATTCAAATTTTTCATCACAGGTCAATTTACTGCATGCAACCATTTAAAGCACACTGTTGACAAATATTTCAACTGCAACCAATGAGTAAATGTTGAAGCTTTTGTTTTTGACTGTGAAACTGCAAAGAAAATCAGACCTGCTGTTCACTTTAAGAAAGCTCCTTAACTCTCGGAAATGAAACCTGTGATATTTGTGACGTGTATGAAAGGATATAGGCGAAAACTTATTCTGTTAGGTGTTTGGGGTGGATCTGCTTTTCTCAATGCTTTGCTGTGCCATGGAAGAAGTCAGTCGTCTTTATGTTTTCTTATGTAAGGAAACAACCTTAAAAGATTTGCAATTTGAAATGGGCTTACAAGACGTATTGCAATTTTGACTTCTTGTCTGCAAGCTTAAAGCCCCCAACCAAGGGGCATAAACCTACTTTTCCAATCAAGGTCTGTTTCCCTTTCCTCTCTGCTTACTTTTCACTCATGTCCACTCACCTTTGCAGGGAGCAGGATTAAGGATGATATTCCTGAGCTGAAGTTTGCTATAATAAGAAACTTGAGTTTTTCTTCTGGTCAGTTTGCATGGTCATAGGTTTTCTTTCACCACAATATACCACAGCCACCAGCTCCAGGATGCTCCCTGCTACTGGACCCCTACTTCACTACCCATGGCAGAGACCAAAACACTGATCTTTGGCTCCACCTTGTGATCTCCCTGTCAAGACTAGCAAAGATGAAATGAGGGAATCCTCAGTCCTAATTCCGGCTCTGATTTTGATCTCTCTGCCTATGTAGGAAATGGAAAAAACCAAACAGTTGGATTCTTTAGGTCAAAATTTTAGAAGAAGCAATAGGTTTGAAAAAGCGTAACTAAATAAAGATATGTAGTCTCAGAAGTGTGAAATAAATTATCCAAGAGAACAAAACAAAATAAAAAGTGCTGCAAGGAAGTTGGTAGGCAATCTGGGGGTTATCATCTGAGTTTAAAAAGGACATTTTGGTAAAACACCGATGCTAGAACACACAAAACAGAACACAGAGTTGCTTCCTTTGTCAAATACATTGACAAAGAGACTTAGTGAAAAGTGTACTAAGAATATACTTTAGTGCATAACATGGCAATATTTTTTTTTTTAGTCTGAACATTTGTCCTTCACATTTCCACAAAAACAACTCTGAGATCAGAACTGACTGCACAGGTAGCTCTTGCTTCCTAGTGGGGCAGAAATAAACAAGTCAAGCATTAACGTCAGTTTCTGCTTTGTGGGAACATACTGTGGCCAAAAAGATTTTGAAATAATTTGCACTTTTAAAGCTTGAGTGAGTACCAACGCATAAAGCTGATAGTGGAAGCTGGGCCCCTGGAAAGTACTTCACTTTCATATTTCAGAACAGTTACTGCCGTCGATAAAGTACAGAACTGTGGAAGATAATCTCCTCGGCAGACAAAAGGTCAGACTATAAAACTTTTGCTTGCCATTTTCCAGAAGAAATTCATCATATTAACTCATAAAATGTAAAAAAAAAGGGGTGTTTTCAGTCTGAGTTTCTATGGGCAATAGTGCTTCTCTAAATTTTTAGGCTTGATTTATTAATTATTCATTTTTTTATATTGATTGAATATAGACCTAAAAATATTTTAAATCTTTCAACCTCCATTCAACAACAGTGCATGTGAAAAATGTTATTCTTGGATAGTTTATATATTTTTACTGCTGTAATAACTACCAGAAAACCAGTGCACTGAAATGGAGAATGTAGCTCACATTTGCCATGTGAGCATATTCATTGTACTGCTTTGGTACCACAGTTGTACATGGATAGGAGTATAGAGGGGACTGACTGATGTTTTAATTTGGCCAGTTTCACCATCTTATGTGTAATGACCAATTTACAATTAAAGCACGTTAGTGCACAGAGAAGTTCAAAATCAATGGTAAAATATTGCTGAATTTCTAATATGTAAGCTAAATGTCATTAGTATTGTTAGAATATAAAATAAAGTGAAGTATCTCCTTGTGCTAAAAGTTCCTCAAAACTGAAAAAAGCCATAAAGAAGGGAGGAAAAAAGAAAAAGTAAATTACAGTTATTTCTAAAATTTAATATTTTGAACTTCAAAACCATAGTCAAATGTGGCTACAAATCTAATTTAAAAGTAAAATTTACCATATGCAGGAATTTATTTATAGTATGGTTTATAATTAGAAGATGAAGGTATGTATTTTGTCAACAATTATCTCCTCTTTCTTGTAGATGAAAGTGTTCATTGTTTTGGGAATTTCAGCAGCTATAGCCTTCACAGCTGTTTTCTTTTCTTTCCTTCAGATAGGCAAAGATATCCTCTTTGGTAAGTAATAGAAGAAATACACATTATTTTCTTTTGTTGGTGATTGCTGTTAAGCTGAAAATACACTGGCACTGCAGACAGTTTAGCAATGGCAGTTTAGCTTAATCTCTTTTTATGTGCAAAATACACTATCTGACTTCTGTGAGAATTATTCCATGCATGTTTTCTTTTAAAATGCAGCTTCATAGATTCACAAAGGAAAACTTTGTATGCGTAATTTATCTCAATTATGTATTCTTTGACTAGAAGTGATTTTACTTTCTTAGTGGCATTCATATGTCAGATGACATGTTTACAAGCATGATTGCTGGATTTCTTTCCCAGACTGCCAATCACTATGTTCAGTCATCCTGGGCCAGAGTCAGTTGCCGTAGGATGTCCCAGCTGGCTGCACATCTCCTGTGGGTCCTTTCTCTGCTAGCACCCTGCAAAGATTTTACAGCATCTCAGATTGCAGTGGTGTCTATGTTCAGACAATATAATCTTGCAATTTTAAACATCAGAGCTATGTTATTTGCATTTGTTCAATCTAAATCAGTTAGATCTAGTAGACCAGTAAAATAGCAGATACTAGACTGAATTTTAACAGAATTCTGAAGAGAACAATTTTACACTAAAGTAGTGCAGAGATGATGAAGAAAGGGGTTTTCAATCTTTACGTTCTCTTAAATTATATAGCTGTAGATATGATTCATAAGGGATGGTGATATGATTCCTTAGGAAAGTTTTAACCTGAAGTTAGTGTAGAATCACAAATAAAATAAAATTATATCCAAAATAGATTCAATAAAAAACTAATTCCCAAACCATTGCTTCTGATAGAAAATCTTTTTTGGACCATCACTGTGAAACAGGGGGTCAGATGTATTTTCCATATTGGATTCTTTACTTGGAGCTTCCATATTGATTGTTTGGAAAGACATGGTCTAAAATGAGGTTATATTGTGTGTTAGTTCATAAAAAATGAATATATATAGACTGTAAATAAATGGAACAGGTGGACTGCATATGACTTTTTTATAGTAATTGTCCTTTGGTCCGATGGGAACAATACAAAATAATGTTTATTACTGCAAGAACCACATTTTTGAAAACACTGCATTGGTACCAGAATCATATTTCTCAGTAGAAAAGGAAGAGAGACAATGGAATTCAAGTATAGAAGGTGGATCTTCTCTCAATATCACGTGATGAACAATACTTTGAGCATAATGTATTTCTCAGAGGTAAAACCCCTAAAAGTATTTAAAAATCATGCAATATTAAATTCTAAAAGAATTAGCTGTTGTATGGCCTATAAAAATCAGTCTTGTTTTTTAACATAGCCTCAAAAACATTTTGAAATGTAACAGAAATCTGAATGATAACATAAAATGAATCATCTGAATATTTTACCATGCATAGGCGAAAAAGAGAAATAACTACTGCTATACTTAGATGCTGAGAAGATCTTTAGTAGAGTGGAGTAGAATTTTGCCTAGGAAAGATAACTCCTCATCACACGCTATTTTCCCTTGAGCTGAGTGCCCTATTCAAAAAATAGATCACAGAAATATCACAGCATGGACTACAGAAAAAATACGTCACCTAAAATTACACTGCACATAAATGATGAGCAATTGTACATAAATGATTGTTAACAATCTATTATCATTTATGATTCATTTTCTAAGAAAAAATGGGTGATCCCACAATGTACAGACAGGAATTAAACCACTGGACTTTTAATATGACTGATTCATTTAATATAAACTTAGATGCACACAAAAGAGGAATAATCGGTGTTCCATGATAGCACTATGTAAAATAACACTCCTGAAGTATTATTAGGTTCACATATATCTTTCCATCAAACATAGGTGGAGAATTGAGAATAAGGCTTTCATGCATTGGTCAGATCCCAGAAGGTCTGAAAGTTTGTTAATTATGCCTGAATATGGATTCAAATTCTTCATGTGGCTCAGGCCAACTCCTATTACCTGTGAGGGAGACTCGGGCTTGTCCTATCCTGTCCAAGGACAGTTTAGTGCAAAATGCACATGAAGCCTAAGGAGCATAATTGCATACACAGAACACAACAAGTTCCAGCTGGACTTGTTGTGTTTGGTACTATATAATATGTTCATAGCCGGATTTATACTGGAGGAAACAGAAGGAAAATCTAACTCTTCAAGCCTCGTAAATTAAGGCAGAATTGATTTCCTACCCCTACCTTATCTTGCAGAAAGGTTGGAACCACAACATTGGTTTCAGGAACACTAAAATATGGAGATAATTTTCAAGGGGAAAAATTACACATACTTTAATATTAGAAATCTGTATATTTTGTAAATCTAAATAATTTAATAAATATGTTACTGAATAACATATTCATCTTTCTTTCTTTTTATTTTTTTCCTTGTTGAGAAGAAACTGAAGATAACTGTATTACTGAGGCTATCCAGAAGGGCTCTAGTCTGGTGGATTATGCTGCATATTATACACTGAAAAGGTAAAAAAAAAAATAGTCAAAGATCTATTCAGCAAAAAGCTTTCATAATAGAGAAGTTTGGGATCAATTTGTTTCTTTGAGAAAACATATAATGATAGATTATGTTTATGATCATCTGAGCCAATATAACCTCATGCATTATCACCACATAAATTGCTCTCTTAAAATGCAAGAAAAAAATAAGAAATATGAAAATAAATAGGAATGTTTTTCTGATCTAAGTAGCACGCCACATTCCACTAATTTGTGGCTCAAAAAAATTGTAATTTTTTGGGCGTTACATATTTTTGAACAATAATTTTGCTTTTTTAGTGCAGAGTGAGATGGGAGCAACTCCTTACTCCTCTGGCATGGCTGTCAAAACCCTATTGCCTTAAATGGGACTGTTGTAGTGAATTTCACATTTCCCCTTCTAACTAAAGCAGCTGTAATGAAAGGATAAGGGAAAGGAAATAATAAAACATTTATCTTGAACTGTCAGTAGTGAACAATTTAGGGAAAGCTCCTTTGTGTTTGAATTACGCTATGAGAGTGATCTCTTTCTAGGAAGGCTGAAAGTGCCTCAGGATGACCTGGCATGAGTCTAAAAAATTCAACTATTTTCTGTGTAGCTCTGACTAGGTTTCTATGCTATACAAAATTAATTTCTCTCCAGTATTTGGAACACATCAGCTAAGTTTTACAGGGTGCAATCCACACACTTTTGCCTAGACTTTCCTAAAGGACTTATCTCTGTGTTTTGAAAATGAGTCAAAATTTGCAAAATGGTGGGAGAGACGACTGTTTATATGGGCAGAACCTGTCAAGAACTGTGGCTGCTCAGTACACAGAGACTGAGGTCGCTTTCATTCTGTAGTGTTAGCACTTCGTTGACAATCCTGAGGCATTCAAATTTAAAAACGTAGGTGTCAGCCTTTCAGTGGCTCAGTTGCTTCATGTACCAAATGAAGATACTGATGTTTAACTCTCTCGTGGGATAATGTGGTAATTATTTGGTCAATATTTGCCAGGTATCTTAAAGATTATAAATGTTAAAAGATGCTATAAGATAAATTCTTAATGATGATTGTTTCAATTTTATTAGGAATAAAACTGAGACCATTTCCTCAGCCCAGATGAATCACCAGACTGCTAAACTTCCTTCAAAATATTGTGTATGTGCATTCATATACACTATAAAGAGCATTGTTATTCAAAAGTCCTATTCAAAAACCCAGTAGGGTTCCTTTTAAAAGCCTTTATAAGAACTGCAGATTCACAACATGGCTGAGGTTAGAAGGGAACTCTGGAGGTCATCTGATCCAACCCCCCTGCTCAAGAAGGGCCACCCAGACCTGGTTGCCAATGACCATGTCCAGCCAGCTTTTGATTATCTCCAAAGAGGGAGACTCCACAACCTCTCTGGGCAATGTGTGCCACTGCTTAGTCACCCTCCCAGCAAAAAAAGTGAAACATGTTCTGTGTTTCAGTTTGTGCCCATTGCCTCTGGTCCTGTCACTGGGCACTGCTGAAAAGAAACCGGCTCAATCCTCTTCACACCATCCCTTCAGGTGTCTGTATTCATTGATCAGATCCCCACTGAGCCTTCTCTTCTCTAGGCTGAATAGCTTGCTCAGTCTTTCCTCATATGTGAAGTGCTCCAGTAATAATTATAGATATAGTGATATACCAATATTACAGAAAAGGCAAACAAATAGGACATTTTCTTTTCTACTCCCCTCTCATTCCTTCCCCTGCTATCCTCTCCCTTCCCTTCACTTTCCTCCCCTTCTCCTATGCTTTCCCCTTTTAACAGCAGCAGTTGAAAATTAGACCAGTGATTTAAAACTGTTAAATTAAGTACTTGATCTGATAGACATTGCTGTTAACCTCTGAATTTTTCATAGGCAGACCAGTGCTAGTGACAGAGCTCTGAGAACTGGTTATGTCTTTTGCGTAAGCCTAGGGGTAAACCTGGAAGCAGCCAAAGGCTTGCACTTTCAGCAGGGCATTGAAAGATCTGCATTAGTATCACCACCGAGGCACATGCTTTCCTATTTTGAAGAATCAGAGCCACAAGTGTCTGACACCTGTATTAGGAGTTTAAGTCTCATCAGACTATTGCTTGTTCTAATGTTAACTTCTATAAAATACTTAGTCTTTACAAATGATCATTACCAGAAAGGAAAATTGTATTTCTGTTGTGTGCTTTTATAAAATTCAATTCATTGTGGCCCAATTAAGTGGGGCAGTGATAATTATAAGTAAGAGACTTCCTGTTTTAATATAGGCTTGTAAATGCCCTCTACACCTGCCTCTTAGACATTAGTCCTGGCCGTTTGCAAAGCACAGAAGACTGAACTATTGCCTAATCTGATCATTATATTGAGGAGTGGATGTGTTTAATTTTAATTAATGTGTTACTTTTCATGTCAGTCTAAAACTACTAAAGCTTCTTTCCTTTGTAAGTTTAAGAATACTGTACACTTGAATTAAAGCTTTGTTCAGTGCATAGGCTAAAAACAAGACAGGAATGCATGTGACTACATATTTAGAGCTTCTGGAAGTTACGGAGGTCACAGTACTGTGAAAACTCATTTTATTTTGGCTTACAAGTAGTTGAAGGAAACTACAGTGCAATATAGATGAGCTCAGTGAGAGCAAGCTCTTTGAGACTGAAAAGCCAGTTCTGAGATGAAAAGGCAGCTCCTTTTTCAGGTTAGAATAGGAAAACTCTTAGTCGTTCCATGGACAATAGTCCAACCTGATGTTTTCTGCATTTATGATCTAGATGTCTGAACTGCAAACTGAGTCAAAATAACTAGATTTCTCCTGAGACCTCAATTTGACCTTGAATCGTGATTAAAATGGAAAAGTACATTTCTTCACCTCAGCTGTTTAATATTATCACTTAAATTCTTGAATTGTTGTTTGTGTTTTAGAAATTTAGTTGTGTTAGAAATTACTAGTTGTGTTAGAAATTACTTCCCCGGTTTTAAGGTCACATAGGTCCCAGTATGGTCCTCCTAGTCTGCTGTGATTGTCTCCCCTTGCTGCGTGCTTCTCATGACTATTTGCTAGTATCTGCCTCCTCCTATTCCAATTAGCTTCTGGGTTTGTTAGTCTTTAAGAGCAGGTGTTCATGTTTGTCATTGTAATATAAACAGCCATAATATTATTAACATAGCATAGATGGAACACAATGGCATCATCATTAAAATGTGTTATTTGTATTACAGTGACAATGCCAATGGCAATCTAGGTAGTTTGGATAAGGCTCTCAGAGCCATATGTCACCTGTGAGGTTATGACACTTACCCGGTGGTGTGTGCAGATACGTTGCTAATTTACCACCAGGTGCATTATAAAATACATTCAGAAAGTAGTAGTTGGCTTGCAAGAGCAAACTGTACTTACGGTAAATCTTGTTATAATAACAACCAGTACAAATTATGAAACTTGTACTAGCTTTATCTAGTGACTCTCAGTACTGCTGGGAGAGCTCCCAATTCTGACTGTACATTATTTTCTATTCTGCTGAGTCTCTGCTTTTTCTGGGGTTTAAGGTGTAGAAGAAACTAAATATGACTCCAGAATAGGCAATCTGTGCAAAGTGAGAGTCTCTTAGACACATGTTGCACACAGCTGTAAATGACCATATATTTCTCCTGCTAGAACTTGGAAATTCACTCAAAAAGACTGATGAACTAGTTATGTATAAGAGAGGTGTGAATTATGCTGGTTGGTGAGGTGGTGATAGATCTTTGGTTTGAGTGAGTTTTAGATAAGACATATTTTTAGACTCCTGTTTGAACTTACCCTAATAGATTGAAGGTAAGTACAATTCTAATACAAACACAAGAGGTTTTCTCAACCTATTTAAAGAAAGAAGTGATTGAAATTTCTGAACATATTTTAACATATACTTTAGCCAAAGGCATTAAAAAGTATAGATAACAACCTGCCAAAAATTCAAGCCTTAACAGCAGATTAAAGGTATCATCATCAAAGATACCATCTTCATTCTGGTAAAATTATTTTTATTTAGTTTATACTACATCTGAGCTATTTTGTTTCATGTTTTTAAAGAATCTAAATTGGAAACCCCACAATTTAAGGTGCTTTTTCCATTGGCCCCTATCTATGATAACTCAAAAGGACCATCTGTGGAAAGGACCATCATGGGATCATCTATATGCACATGGAAGTGGAAAATAATTTTCAGTGTTCCAGACAAGAAGTTATAGTTGCAGTAACTCACTAAACATGGTCAATTAGTCAGTGCCAGTCTGGTCTTAAAGCAGACTGGCCGTGTACATACCAATCACAGGAAAAAAGACATTTTATTCTTTATAATTTTATAACTTTATTACTTTATATTCTGCACAGTGTCACTGTTTTGGGAGATCTCCTGAATGGTGGTAAACATATAAGGCATTAATTCAGGCTAAAAATCTCTAAACAAGGTATTCTATAAATACATTTATTTAAGACAGAAAGAAATCTCAGACTCAAAATATCTGAAACTGAAAGTGTGGGTCATACTCCTGAGAATTTATCTTAGGGTTTGGTGGGGGGGGTTATGTACATATATTTTTAATTACGATCTGTAATGAGACTCAGTAACTGAAAGGCTGTCCAAACACCATGGTCCGTGCTAGGACTTTTATTCTTAAACATGTATGAAAGGCACTTCATGTCTGATTTGATGTTCCTGATAATGATACTATCATGGGTCATTCTATTAGGTTTATGGGGCTGTTTCTGCATTACAAAATATTGAGACAGTTTGTAACTTACACAGTGTTCAGCTTCAGGAGTGTGGGTAAGAACTAGAAGGGACTAGCGTGTGTACATCGAATAAGGGCAGGGGGTGGAAGGGACAGGAAATGTGGCAAACAAATAATGTCTGTGATACTCTTACAGCATCTGTGGGATTAGACAAAAGATAGAAAATATCTCAAAATGAAACATATCTTACCCTTAAGAGTGGTTAAGTTTTGGAGCTTTCCTGGGGGGTTGTGCTATTTTGGATTCTTAGCTCCTAGCTAATTTGTACAAATGTTCTTACTTAACTCATTTGTACAGACATATTTGCCTGTTCATATAAAGTTTTTTTAAATGATGCATGACCAATATTATCCTCATGTGGATATTAAAATATTAAGCCTGAGTACTTGCATTAAGTTATATCATCTTCCTTTTCTTTTTTAACTGGAACATAGTTGAGGACTTTTAATACTCCAGATTCCCCACCAAATTCTTAATTGTCTATGGAAAACCTGAAAAACGTGGTGCTGAGGAGCAAGATACCTTTTTACCTCTCTGCTCTTGAAAGGAAATGAATGGTCTCTGTTTAAAGAATATATGAGCAGGCTAAGGCTCTTTTGGATCAATTAAGGACAAATGTAATATCTAGAAAAACCCTTAGAGTTGTATTTTCTTGCTTAATATTTTTATGTAAGTATGTTTCTAATTTTCAAACAAATTTAATTGTTTGCTTTCACTGTTCTTTTCTCTTTAAAATTGTCTGATGCTTTAAATGAGTCATAAGTGAATAAGACAGCACAACATTTTCATGAAAATTGCATATCCAAATAAATCTGTGCTGCAGAGAAGCCCTCAGGGATGTCTGCAACCTATGACCATGTCTGGAAATGGAATAGACTGGAGTGGTTTTTTCCAAGGTCTAGGAGTCAGTTTAGGACTTGGGACTTCCCGCTAAAAAGAAGTTCTCCCTGATGCACTTTTCTCAAGGTTCCTCTGCTAATAAAAGGACAGTGATAAGACAGCCCATGCTGAGTAAAAAATAAATCTTGCAGTAAATCAGAACAATTGAGAGAGATCTGGAGACCATCTAGTGCTGTGCTCAGCACACTGTCCATTTGGGCTTTGAATATCTCCAAAGATGGAGACTCCACAACCTTTCTGGGCAGCCTGTTGCAGTGTCTGACTACCCACACAGTAAAAAAGATTTTTCTTATGTTTAAGTGCTTAACTTCATGTTAACTTTACCTCATCAAACCTGAGCTCCTTAAAGTTAGAGGTAAGGCCAGGCTGCAAACTAACCTGTATAGCCAGAAAACTGTCTAATGAAACGCTACTAAACTAATTGCTGAAACTTCAGTGCAAGGCAGGTGCTTGGACAATCTCTGAGAGGAGACATATCTCTATCATCAAGTGCAGATGGCATCTAGATAACTGTGAGACAGTTGATTGACTCCTGGGTGCAAGATATCCTATTGGGAGTCTGTTACAGACCACCCGACCAGGGTGAGGACATTGACGAAGTATTCTACAAGCGGCTGGCAGAAGTCTCTCAGTCGCAAGCTCTTGTTCTTGTGGGGGACTTCAACTTCCCAGACATCTGCTGGAAATACAACACAGCAGAAAGGAAACAGTCCAGAAGGTTCCTGCAGTGTGTGGAAGATAACTTCCTGACACAGCTGGTAAGTAAGCCTACCAGGGGAGGTGCCCTGCTTGACCTCCTCTTCACTTACAGAGAAGGACCGGTGGGAGAGGTGGTGGTTGGAGGTCGTCTTGGCCTTAGCGATCATGAAATGGTAGAGTTTTTTATTTTTGGTGAGGTGAGGAAGGGGGTCAGCAACACCGCCACTATGGACTTCCAGAGGGCAGACTTTGACCTGCTAGGAAGAAGGCTTAAAGGCACAGGAGCAGGCTGTCCCCATGTGCCGTAAGACAAATCGGCAGGGAAGACAACCGGCCTGGCTGGACAGAGATCTACTACTGCGACTAAGGAAAAAAAGGAGAGCTTACCAGCTCTGGAAGAAAGGGCAGGCAACCCAAGAAGAGTACAGGGATCTTGTCAGGTCATGCAGAGAGGAAATTAGAAAGGCAAAAGCCCAGCTGGAATTT
>NW_009258947.1:2766432-2777549 GCF_000687185.1 Egretta garzetta
GTCCGGCACTTGGGTCACAACAACCCCATGCAGCACTACAGGCTCGGGGAAGAGTGGCTGGAAAGCTGCCTGGTGGAAAGAGACCTGGGGGTACTGGTTGACAGCTGGCTGACTATGAGCCAGCAGTGTGCCCAGGTGGCCAAAAAGGCCAATGCCATCCTGGCTTGTATCATGAATAGTGTGGCCAGCAGGAGTAGGGAAGTGATAGCGCCCCTGTCCTCAGTGCTGGTGAGGCCACACCTTGAATACTGTGTTCAGTTTTGGGCCCCTCACTACAAGAAAGATGTCGCATTGCTGGAGCATGTCCAGAGGAGAGCCACAAAGCTGGTGAGGGGTCTGGAGCACAAGTCTTACAAGGGGCAGCTGAGGAAACTGGAGTTGTTTAGCCTGGAGAAGAGGAGGCTGAGGGGAGACCTGATTGCCCTCTATAACTACCTGAAAGGAGGCTGTAGGGAGGTGGGGGTCGGCCTCTCCTCCCTGGTAATGGACGATAGGACGAGGGGGAATGGTTTGAAGTTGCGCCAGGGCAGGTTTAGGCTAGACATTAGGAAAATCTTCTTCACTGAAAGGGTTGTCAGGCTCTGGAATGGGCTGCCCAGGGAAGTGGTTGATTCCTCATCCCTGGAGGTATTTAAAAGAAGGATAGATGGATCATGGTTTAGTGGTGGGATTAAAGGTTGGACTCGATGATCTTAAAGGTCTTTTCCAACCAAAGTGTTTCTATGATTCTATTCTATGATTCTATGATTTGTGATCCACCTGCAATGATTGAGATGGTCTTTGATATTAAATACTACATGAAAGCAAAGCCTCCTCACTTAGATACGTCTATAGTGGGAGTCCTATATTGTGACTATCTTGCACAAGGTCATTCTAGCCACTTTGCACTGCAGGCTTTGTCCATTCCAAGAGTTTCTGTCTCATCCTGAAGGCTTCTCACAAGCTTAACCTTGTTGTATTTGTGCCATGGAAGGGCACTTTCCCTTTCTTTCCAGAATTCTCCTTGCAGAACAAGGTCACAAGCAGAAATATACCTAAAACTTGGAAATATATCCAACATAGGGTAATACAGCTATGGATAAGTTCTAAAAGGTTCTACATTAAAAAACCTTCTGTATTTTATCTCAATTATAGAAACTACCAAGGAAAGGGAATAGCAACTCCTACCTTGCTGCTGGCTTTCTCAAAATTTCCTGAACAAGAGAGTCAAGAAATTTCCCAAGCAGCCGAACGAATGGAAATGTCAGTTCAAGTGCTGAAACAAAAAGTTTGCCAGAAGCACAAACGTTCATTGCATCCAGCTGGTAAATATAGTATATTGACATTGGCAAAACACCCTGTTGATTTCTTGAATGTTGTCTTTTAGATTAAAGTTGGGTTAGCTTCACTTTCGTTTTATCTTTGGCAGGAGTGCATATCTTTTTCACACCCTGGGGCCAGCGTGCCCCCTCCTTAAAAACACCTAATGTAGTCACTGTTTTACATTTTTCTTTGCTGGAGCGCAGGCTGCATTCGTATAGTTGAGGAGAGCAGCACTTTGCTATTGACGTCCTGTGAACGCATGGCTATATATTTGTATTGCCTATAAATCAGCTCGCATGTCCACAGTGTTGCAAGCTTCTTGTTTACAGTGAAATATCTGTCTTCCCTAGCACTTTGCATTCAGTCCTCTGGGGCCTAGAGTCTACAGATAAAATAATACAATTTCTCTCATTCTATGGCACTGGCATTTTCAAATACACTTCCTCTGGACATTGATGGCCTTATTAAAATCCCTCTCCTAAGAAAATAGTTTATTTCCAAAATCTATTTTATAATGCATTGTTGTTACACATTTATTTCTACTTTGCTTCTATTTTAACTGTTTTTTTAAGTTAGATGGAGAAAGAGAGAGAGTCCAGAAAGTTCAGTGATGTGTAATTGTCTAAGTAAAGTAAAATTCTTATTGTTGTTAATTAGAGATTAATTTTAAGACGTCTGTCTGGTGTCTGGAAGGCTCAAAAATTCAGAAACATTGACTTTTTTCTGCAGTTCAATTCTGTCACTTTGAGCAGCATGAGCCGGGTAATTATAATTTGTATTTTCTGTCTAAGTATTAGAACATGGCATTATTTTTCAAGATATGGAACCTTTAGAGTGCTGTAGACAAAAATAATGGTCCAAAGTTATTTATTTTTTTTTTCCCCTCATGGAAACCTCTGGCTTACTAAACTAATGGGACATTTGTGGAACTAAAAATATATCTATATGTATGTATGTGTGTATATATTTATATATACACACAGAAATACAATCATTTTTCTTCTGGTGTAGTTTCAAAAGAAATCAAGTTTTTAAACTGCAGAACAAGTGCACAAAATTCTTGTTAATTTTCAAAACTGGAGCCACTTTAATGGAAGATGAATAGATGCTATACAGTCAATGTGCCATGATAAAGAGTAAACGAAAGAACTAAATTGACTTGAAAGAAAACATGTTAGTCAATACCCAGGCAGCACAGATAACTGGGGAACGGGGCTCTGAGCATACCTTTGAACCTGAACTAACATGGATATAGAGCTGTATCCACAAATTTAGCATGAATAGCTAGTACATAATGACAAGGTTGCGTAGCCAGTCTTTACAGCCCATTCTCTCTCTGTTCTCACCCCTACCTTGCACAGGTTCTAGCTGCTCAGCAGAACATTTTTCGAGCTGATTTTGCTTTTGAACCTTCTTTTGTTTGTTTTTCTGGATTAATTTTTGGCTTGATTAATGGACTAAAGCAGCTTAGTTCAGAGCTGGATGGGCAGAACGGATAGGTGGTGGGACTAGGTGACCTGCAGTAGCCAGTGGGGAGACACGAGCAAGCATTAGATGCTGCCTCTACCATTTTCTTGCAGCATGTGATGGTTACAGTCAGCTTGAATGACAGGAGTTCTCTGTGTTCAGGAAGGATAGTGCTCCTCTTTCATGTGTACTTTTACCTCCAACCAGCCATACATGTGTTTACATACATGTGTGGGTAAGAGAGGGTGCCACCTCTCTGGAGCTTACACAACAACGTGACTTTGTCCTTCTTCAGCAAAATGCTCACTGGGAGACCCTTCTGTGATCATATTACAAGGATATTAATAACATGCTGTCTACTGGTATACAGCTCCCTGATTTTACCTAGCTTCCAAATTCCAGCTAATAATTCTGAGCTGTAGTGTCTTTACATTTCTGCGTCTTTCCAGTCCCACATTTTTTCTCCTTGGCATATACTTCTGTTCTTGAATGGCATTTTTTACACCTTTGTCATAAGCATAGGAAACAAACAAGCAATGTGACTGCAATAAGGGGAAAGAAGGAAGCATAGAACAGGTTAAAGAAGGAGAAAAAGGATCAGGTCAACCTCAGTTCTCAGCTATGGCTGGACTACTTCCTTCTCATTCTCTACACATCAGATCATAAAACCACCTCTTCCTTTCACCCTCTGTCTCTTCCCTGAGAAGTCCCCAGTACTCCCTCCTGCAGGACTTCTCACTAGGTGCTCTTTCCTAAGAAGAAGAGAGTAGATGCTGTAGTTATAGCTGCCAATAACACCTTTTCTCCTGTAGCAGTTATACAACAATAGAGAAAATTGCTTGTTTGGGTTCTTCCTTTCAGATCTTTTATCAGCTGATCTGCTCACTCTGATTGCGAACATTTCTGGATGTCTGCCTTACATGTTGCCACCAAAATGTCCAAACAACTGCTTAGCTAATAAATATCGACTCATCACTGGTGCCTGCAATAACAGGTATGTATGATAAGAAATGTGCCCTGAAAAATCCTTCTTTCTTATTCTTTAAACTCCAGATGCCATGCTTACTTTTTCCTAGAAAAAATGGGAGGTGGATGACCTCAATCAGCTTGACATCAACATGTCTCTAAATGAGGTGGCTCTGAAAGCTCCCAGGGGTAGAATCTCTTCACGTAAACCTTGGTACATTAATTTTTGTGGACAGGCTCTCCCTATGAAGCTTCTAAGATTATGTAAGTAACTTTAAATTTAGGGAGGACTGATTCAGTAGATGCCTTTTTCTATATAAATTAAACAGAATGAATTCTAACACAATATTCATTTTTGATTGAATTGGGTTAAAGGGTATCAAGCAGGAAAATATAATTACTTCATAAGAAGCAGTAAGAAAATCAAGTAGATTCTCATTTTTGCATTTTCCCACAACCTTAACATTTAGCAAGCATGCATGTAAAAATTCTGGGGGATATATTCTTTAATATGTCTATATAAATATATGCTCAGCGGCTATCTGAATGTCTATTATTTACTACAATTATCTACTTGTTACCTAATATATGTGGCAATTGTTTCCTGCAAAACCCAACATAACAGATGCAACAGTATTTTCAGAATCCTCCAGTGCAACAAGGGTGTAAAACTGAGAATGAGAGCCCTTTTCAGTACAAGGGTATACTATATTTATACTCAGCGGCCTTTGGAGTCGTAAGCGTAAGGTCACAAACTGAAAGGCCAATGGCAATGTTACAACTGAAGGGCTACAGAGCTGTAAATGGAAGGCCATTAGCATTGCACAGGTTAAGGCGCTCTGCAACATGGATGCCTTAACCTGTGCAGTCAAATTCTGCAGTTTTATTATTCAGTCAGTCTGATTTTATGAGATGATTCTGTTTTGCTACATCACAAGTCATTTGCAAGGAACACGTCTTTGTTGAAAGGACACAACCAGATATGCATCGACGTTATAAATCTAACCATGCAGATATCCATGATTTCCAGAAGCGCTTGCTTGGAAGTTGCTTGGAATGTGGACTAACTAGTATAATATTTGCACTGACAACTCCATCAGGGCTTGAACACATTGGCCAAGATTCATGTAGGTGAACACAGGCACATGGCTGAAGCTCTTAATTTTCAGGCATGGCTGCTGTAGCCTTTCTCTCCAGAGGCAGAGAGAAACACACTCTGCTGTGGGTAAGGTAAAACATCTTTTCCTCTTCAGTGACTCTGGTCATACTAGGTTATGTATAAGCATTCCAGTCTGGTTTCTAAAGCTGAGTAGGGTAAACATAATCCATTGAGTCTGGTTAGTCTGTAGTCCCTGTGTTCTATTTCGTATAGTTTTATGCTTGCACCAAATCAGTGTTTAAACCCATCACCCTATTCAGTGGTATTTTAGGCTCTCTGCTCTAAATATCAGTAAAAGGTGCAAGGCAGCAAAAAACCAAAACCAAAGACTCTGAAACCAGCAAGTTAGATCTTAACTTAGACTAAAACTTTAGGAACCCCTTGAAATACCTTAAGCTTTACTGAAATACATCAACATAAAAGGCCCGTTATGCAATAATGTAAACAACGTATTCTACAACGTAAGCCAGCTTCGAAGACTTAAAACATTAAACAAATGTACCAGTCTGTACTTTTCCTTGCTTTACAGCTGCCACTTTCAGGCAGAAAATATATCAGGACCTATGCTGTATTTGTAATTTTAGTCACTCAGTAGGTGCAGCTGTGCTGTAGTTCAGTAAATGCTGCATTTCACTGATGAAATTTAAAAGCAAAATTCACAGTGGAATGAATTGTTTACCTGTAAGAAAAATCTATTTAAAAGTAAGCATGGAATACCATTACAGAGGTTTTATTTAACCAGTTCACATACTTGGGACAAATCAGATAGATTACAAAGTCCTTATTCCACAGCACTGAGATTACTTTGTTTTAGTGTGAACTTCCTAGAACAAAGGCATAACAGAACAGCATAAACATGGCCTTCTATGGAGAATATCAACATAGCATCAGACATTCCCAGCAGTGTCATTATCCACATTTCGTAGTAACAAATATCAACAAAGTTTACTTTTCTTTCTGCCTGAAGGCATATGTGTGAATAAGCTGCAAAATAAATTTACAACATTATTTTTAATGAAAAATAAAGGAGATAAACCACATCCAAACAGCTATTTTTTCCCCATTTTTTATCCCAACTAACTAGCATTGATCTTGTGTAGTTTTTAGTATCTAGTGCAATAAGAAGGATTTGAAGGTGAAGGAACTACAGGCATTACAAGAATGGAATCCCACAGTGCAGTTAGCCTCCCTGAATCTTAGCTTTCTGAGGTCGTTATATGTCTAATGCGAGGCTGCAGCTTTGGTTGTTCCTAATAGTGAGAGACAGGATTGGATGTCAGGATGGCACCCAGGAGCTGTCTCTGGCTTCATGTACAGGTGCTTAGATGATTAGATTATAATTTGTATGCCTAATATTTGGGCAGCTAGGAGGAATTTTATCTGCAGCATTTCTATTTCATTGCTATGTCATTAACCAGGTAAGGACCTGATGCTTAGTCCAAAGCTCTAATACCGTCAGGGTTAGAGGTATGAATATGGCTCACCTAATGGAAAGAATGAACAGTCCCAACAGAATCCATTGACTGTAAGAAGGAATTGAGATGTTTCCTTTTGGATGGCTGCTTCACTTCAATACAAGCTAAGCGTTCAGTTTAGTGACAGGCTTATTTTTTTCAGAAGTTTTCCATGTGTGCCAGAAGTTATGTCCATGGTAGCTCAGAGAGACGTAAAACATGACAAAATCCAATTATTAAATTGCCTTATGACATTCATTCTTTCTACCTGAAACTAGGCAGGACATTAAAATAACATTCAAAAAGATATAAATCTGGATGGTGAACTGCATCCTAAAACTCCAGGTTCTCTCTAGGAGAGCCAAACCAAAATCCAAACTATGCAATTGTGGTATTTGACAGGTGAATTTAAGTTCCCACTTCCCATAAACAGAATGTATCGTAGTCAAATTTGACTACTTTGTAAAGCTATATGGTACCAAACTCTCATTATTGCATCTGCCCTGGATAAAAACCTTTTTAACTCAAGCAAGATTCCAAGACATTAACATCTTTAATGTAATAAGAAGAAGACATGTGAGAAGGGTTTTACTAAAGTAGCATTCCAGTGATCTGTTAAAATATAAAAGCAATCAGGAGAAAAATCACTGGTTAAGCAGTTAAATTAACATTTCATTATTTTTAATTGAGTGAAATAGCACTACACTATGTGCAGTATTTTATGCAATTTCAATAAAGGCAAATCAACTGTAACTAATTTGAATGCTTTATTAAAGCATACTTCAACCTTCAAGTGTGAATTATTGTGGATAATTAAGTGTATTACTGTACCATATAGCCTGGCAAATTGAGGCACTTCAGTGTGCCAGAGATCAATGAAGTATTAATAAAATAATTGTTCCCTCTTTAGCATCCCAATAGACATATAAATGTATGTTTTAATACTGCATAGTTCTACTAACTGTCTGGGAATATTTCTGGTTCTTTGCGGCTTACTTTACAATTTTGCTCAACTGGGTACATCACAAAAACTTTATTTCTTCTTTTTAATTTCTATATATATTTAACAATTATGAAATATATTGAACAGGCCATGTTAAAAAAGCAATCAAACAAATAAAAAACAACCCCCAAAATATTCTCTTAGGAAAAATGCATTAGAAATTTTCATGACAGAAGGAAAATTAATTGGGTCAAGCCAAAGATTCACTGACTATACCAATAATAAAAATCACCAGGAATCATCTTCTGGTCCTCAAATTAAGTATGACCTGACTCTTGCCACCCTTTCACTCTTAGACTTTTGTCTAAACTTTTTTACTCCCCTTCCCTCTTCCAAGCAGGCTGGCTGCAAGATGGCAAACGGGCACGCACTAATCCCAGTGTGTGCCCAGCCAGGTGTCAGTCAGAGAAATGGTGGTGGTGTGAGCCAAAGCCACACTGCAGATAGTGCTAGCAAATTAAAAGCACGGTTAAATGCATACCAGTGCTTGGGCTGGTGCATAGGCCCTCCCAAAACTCTACCCAAGTAATTAGTATAGATGCAAGCAGAGGGAGCATTGCCACTGAATTCAGCAGCCTCAGCCATCGTTCCCCTTTCTTCAGTCCTTTCTGCTTACGTCTCGTTAAATGGTTACTTCTGTATGATTAGTACCCATTTTTCTTTTAAGCTTTCTTCACCTTTATTCTAGAGCTTATTTATATTTGCCTAAGTCTTGACTTCCCAGCTATTGCTCTAAATAAATATCTTTTAAAAGATGTCAGCAAAGGCAGTTAAGAGTATATCTGACTTTATGGGGAATAAGGACACTCTCTGGAAATCACCATCAGGGCAAGTATTTCAAAGATGTCAAAAGGCAGCCAAGTTGCATTATAAATATAATAGTAACATTTCATGAGTAATTTAATTTTTCTTTATTTTCATTTTGAGTCAAACTGATGTTGGCATACATGAAGACCAGTATTTGATGCCTTTTCAAAGATCATTAAATGAACATCTTATTGCAACGCAATATTGCTCTGTGGCTGATGATTATTTTATATTCTTTTATATTTATATTGTTTTATATTCAGATTATTTTTATTCAGAATATATATATTATAAATATATTTTAAGATATATACATATTTTCTATTCCAAATACATTCAAAGGTGCAGGATTTTTTTTGTTTTGCTGCTGTTGTTTTTTTTTTATTTTTACTTTTTTCTTTTCCCAGGAAACATCCTAGGTGGGGAGCATCCAACACGGCCTTGGCTAGGTGGCTTCCACCAGCCTATGAAGACGGACTCAGTCAACCTCGAGGATGGGATCCCAGTGTCCAATACAATGGCGTCCAGCTACCCATGGTTAGAAAGTGCGCCATGAGATCACTTGAAACAGTCTCACTGGACTATAACCATACCCGCCACTGCAGACCTCCATTTGTATCAGTAAATCAAATAGCAAAAGCAGCCACTGAGCTCAGCTAAGGAGTTGCTAGCTTTGCTAAAGCGTAAGTTCAGTGAGCCAAATAGTGAGAGGTCCCCTGCACCCGGGCTGGGGTAAGCCCAAGAGGCAGTGCAGGGGGGTGCTGACTGCCTGGGGTGCAGCTCTGGTGAAAAGCACCGTGGTGGAGAGCAGCAGGGCATGAGCCAGCCATGCTCCTGGCCTGGCTTGCACCAGGCGCTGGGCAGCCAGCAGACCCCGAGTGACGATTGCTCAGCCTAAAGATGGTGCAAAGGGAATCTAATCACAGCCCTCCCATGCTGAGAAGCTGTTGTAGAAAAGAGGGAGGTCTTCACAAGGCTGCAGACTGACATGGCAAAAGGCAATGGTCTCAAGTTGCTCCAGGGGAAATTTTGTCTTGATACAAGAAAAAAAAAATATTGTGAGAACAATTCAGTGTCAGAATAGGCTGTGTAGACAATTGCCGGTATATCCTTCATGGGAAATACCAAAGGCCTGGCTTGATGGGGCTCTGAATAACCTAATCCCTGCTTTCAATAGAAAGCTGCACCATGTGGTCTCCAGAGTTTCTTTCTAGCCTAGACTTTCCAGTGATTTGATGATTCTTCATTTCATTAATGGTGTCTTTACTCAGGGAAGGAGAAGGGGGAAAACTGGGTTGGGTGTTAACTAAACAAATATCAAGCACTTAGAAGTGCTAGCATGTACATGTGTGGATGCATGTATACTGTTTCTCCTAGGTTAGCATGCCTTAACTTAACAAGTATTACTGTCAAATCATAACTTCATTTTTTTAAATAGACCAAGTTACTGAGCTAAGAAGACATTGCAATATTTACAGATTTTAGCGGCTCATATACTTAAAAAATAGCAGAGCTGCTATAGGGGGAAGTTTGAACAAAATACATTTGCATAGAGGACTGTATGAAAAATTCCCCAGTGCAGTGCACAATGATTCGGGTTGGATTTACTATTTCTGGTTTGTCATCATTGCTTTGAAACATGACTTTTAATGGACTCAAAGTCTTGTTATTTTAAGCACCGTATATTTAATAAGGATGAGCAAGAGAATTTAGTGTTAATGTCACCTGCAACTCATGTTATTAATTAAATAGCATTGTCTCTAAGCTGCACAATTTAGCACTTAAAGATGAAAACCTGACATTTACACAAGTAAATTTCCAGTGGATGGTACAAACTGCCTTTTTCTGGATTCATTGGGGTACATGTTTGTGAAGCAAAACACACTGAAAAAAAACTACATGGCTGCTTTGAATCTGATCATATCTGACCATCAGCAAGTTTCTCTGTTTTATTTTGAAGTAAAATAGGACAAAACTAGTGCCATAGATGTTTTTCCTCATTTGCATAATTAAATCTCTTTTTTTGTACTTTTAGCTATCCTACTATATCCTTTAAAAAGTAGCATGCAAATAATGTGAAGGTGAGAGGTAAGTGTGAGGATTACTGTAAAGCAGTATTAGAACACAGCGTAGCGGTGCAAGTTAACAGTGATAAGAAAATCTTACAAACTGCAAGAAAAAAAGTTTGTGCTTTGTGGCCAACAAAGCTATTAAAATGCTGATATAAGGGCTTGTATTCCTGATGAGCTCTACGTATCTCTGCTCTTGACTATTTCAACATAAACCCTGATGTTCCTAACAAGTCCCATGTTGCCTCTTGTCCTTACCAATTCTATTTAACTGCACCTGCCTTATGCATTCATTATATAGCTCTTATATTTATTACAGACCATGTGATGCTATTTTGTGTGCTGCCCTTTCAATTGCTTGACTTAGTTCTAAGGCAGCTACTCTATGTGAGGGAATATTTTGCAACACGAAGGAGGAATCTGTGAATAATAACGATACCCTAATCATCACAAACTGACTGCTGATTTTGCTCTGATGGTTTTGCTTGGTTATTAGTATAGGCTGGACATTTAGCATAGATGTCTCCATGTGTTCCCCCTCAGAGCATCTATATCTCCGTGCAGCTTTCACAGAAGTGCCTGAAAAATATGTTTTGGTCTGTCCCTGCCTGTGAAAATGAAGCAGAGGTTTCAGCTACTGTGTATTTGCAACTTCACCTGTCTCCTGGGCTGCATAAGCTGCTCCATTTATGTACGAAGCAGCCCAGAGCCTCTGTGTATCCACAGTGATTTGAGGTTGCTCAGCAAAAGAATCCATTTGTTAAAGGAGCAGAAAAAAAAATAAATAGAAAGAAAACTTTTAGACAGTCTAAAAGAAATGTGTGGTTTTCAGAATTCTCTGGAAAGGAACAGATCAAAGATACACTGCTGATTTGGCAAATATATATATA
>NW_009258947.1:2777566-2822038 GCF_000687185.1 Egretta garzetta
GGGGTGGTGGTGCAGGGAAAGATAGATTTTATCACTGTGCCCCCTGCTTCTTAGTGTTCTATCATTTTGTGAGAAGTAAATACTACTTGGCACTCAAGGTAAATTAGTTCTCTTCCCAGGTTCGTGAAGTGACAAAAAAAATTATTCACACGTCTAATGAGGCTGTTACTGAAGACAACCTGTACTCCGATATTATTATGGTGTGGGGACAATACATAGACCACGACATTGCATTCACACCCCAGAGCACAAGCAGAACCACCTTCCTAACGGGAATGGACTGCCAGACGACATGTGAAAAAGAAAATCCATGTTTTCCAATAAAGGTAAAATTCTAAATTATTTTCTTTCAAGAGAAATTCCAGGCTCTAAACAGGTGAATAAAGTGCATTAGTGATACACATACACTGAAATAACTATAAAGCAAATTGATAGATCATCCAGAAATACTAGAGCAGACAGTGATAGAAAAATTGAAATCCAGTGCAACTATTAAATGAAACAGGTAGATATTTAAATTGTTTCGTAGAGATAACAAACTTTAGCTAAGGTACTTATTACAAATGCCAAATTTTTCTAGTCCCCCCACAATGTTATTGTTCTCCTGCTTCAAGGTTTTGAGTTCCATGGAGGAAAATAGGGAAGTAGTCATAAATAATTCTGTTTTTAAATTGCCAGCCAGATAAAGTGAAAGGATCTTAACTTTACTCAGTGAAAGCAAAGATATTTCCAGCAGCTAATGCAAACTTTTGAAAAAAGCTGTTTCCAACGTATGTATAAAATGATCCTCAGGGAGTTGCTGAAGCTTACGAACATCACCTCTTTGCTTTGAGTAGATGGAAAACATAAATTCAAAGCCTGTTAGAGGGTTAGAAGATGCATAAATTGCTATAAATATAGGCTCTTGTATTCTTGTCTGATTATTTTAAAAGTATAGTCATTCCTCCACTCAAAATATTAAGTAGCAAAGTCAAACCACTTTTTTGTTTCTCAAAACACGGCCTGCCTGTCTCATGCTGCAGGAGAGGTCCATGCCCATTACAGCCTTTGGACTGATGCCCCCATCTCTATTCAGAGCAACCTAGATTACTTTCTTTAGGATTGGAGATTGATTACTGGCCAGCTTCTCTATGCACTGAAGCCAGTGTAGGGCATAAATTCCATAAGAATAGAAAACTCTTTTCCCTAGCAAAGTGTAATTGATAAGAATTCCACAGTCTCCTCTTGCCTTAAATGACTCATTCCACTTTCATTAAACAGAAAGCAAAATATTCTGCTAATTGTAATGGGAACTGAACCAGGTCTTGTGTTGAAGGATGTCTCATCTTCCATTTGGTGAGAAAACCTAAAACACAGGGAAAGCTAAGTGAAATTAATGACTGCCTCCTGTTTTACCACAGGCAGGCAAATTTCTCTCTCACCCAGCAGATATGGACTTTCAAAAGCCTGCAAGCATAGCTTGAGAGGATTCAGTAAGAGCACAGACTTCTTAAAGAACCACATCCTCAGGACACATATGAGGTATCACATGTCTGAGTGTTTGGGTAACCTAGTTTGGCAATTCTTCCGTAGTTCTGACAAAAATATCAAATTTCCATCTGGTGCAAGAAATTATTTACTCTGTTTATGCTGTAAAGTAATAGCCCTAGAAGGGTTCCCATTCCCAGCCTTATCAGGAGAGTCTAGGGCAGAATTCCAGTCCCTGACCAGCAGTGCTTTACAAGATACGCAAAGGAGGTGGAGTGTGTCTCCATCATGTGACACAAGGTGGGTATGTATTGACTCCCATTTTTAAAAAGACAATAAAACTGCAGTATAAAACTGCAAAAGTCTTCTAAAGCTTATGTTTTCTGTTTATGACATATTCTACAAGGCAGTGCAATTAGTTTTGTTTTTAAACTACAAAACCATCACATTTTTTATTACTAAATAGATTTTTAAATTGAGAACAGACTCATAATGTTGCCCATAACTTGAATCAAATGCGGATCACAGGGACCACAGAAGTCTAACCACTGAACCCTAAGTAGTTCCAGCCTAGAAATTCCATCTGCTTAAAAAGGAGGCAATTTAAGGGATCTTCTAAAAAGGACACCAAGGCTAACATTATTCATGTGGCAGTGGCATTATGGTGCAGAGAGAAAGAAGCTGCACAGATTACCATGGCATACACCCACAAGTGCATCCTTTGGTGCTCTAAAAAAAGGACATACTTTGGATTTCTGTCCTGGAGCTGTGAAGAGATTCATCACAGAGCAGTTTCAAGGATGCTCTTGAAAGCAAGTTACTTGTACTAAACCTAGCACTGAATGTAGCCTAGGAGCTGCTCCTGCTCAGCAGTATAGCCTGTCAGGGGAATGGGGTCAAGGCATCCCCATGGCTACCTTTAGTGTCTGATACTTAGAATGGCCATGGGGGGGACATATAAAAAAGTTCAAATGCAAACCAGTAAGTATAAGATAAGTTTCCTAACTTGTGGATTCATTACTTGATCACAGTCCCATGAATCTTTTAGCTCCATTTTGTTATTTTTCATTTATTCACAGCTTAAAGAGGGACAGATATGAAAACGGTTGGGGTTTTGCTATACTATGTCTAGTATTTTGTGACTGGTTTTGTGAAAGGCAAAGAATAGACACAGTGCCTGTAGTCATTAGTGTGACCAGAGGAACTATTTTTTGCACACTGAAACAAAATGCTATTTCCCCCGAAAACTGATTTTCTATGTGAAATTTTAAGCAAAACTAATCTCCACCAATTAAGTATTTGGGAAACAGCCACAGTTAGTTCTGTATGTTCGTTTTGTGTATGAAGAAACTGTGGTTGGTTTCCAAAGACAGTGAAATCAATAACATGTTATCCAACAGCGTAAACATAGAGGCTGCAGTTTGTGCTCTTGCTGTGTTCCTAGAATGGTGGCACCCAAGGGAGAATCCACCCTGAGGAAAGGACAACCATGCTTAGTGCCATGCGCTTTCTCTGGGGGTTTCACTGGGGAAAGGGAGATCCTGACTGTGCAGGTCAGGGAAGCTGCCTGGAAAATGTTCTGAGTTAATGTAATTCAATGAAGGATTGAAAGCTGCTGTAGTGCATTAATATTAATAACAAGTGTAGGTAAATGATTCATAGGTTAGCAAGAACCATTATGATTTTCTGTTCTGGACATTTTCATAATAAAGGCTATAAAATTTCACCCAGTGATTCTCACTTCAAATCTGTAGCATATGGTAGAGCCCAAATATCCTTTTTCTGTATCTTTTCAGAATCCAATAATGTGAAAAAAAAAAAACCAGAAAAAATCACTATCTTTAGTTTATACTTCTTTTACAGCAGCCTGACACATGGAGCAGGGTTGCGGAGATAACCTGTCATTCCTCAGATGATTATTTCAGCTTAAGGCTGAGATGCAATGAGGCATTAGAAAGACTTTCATAGGACAGCTACTGACTTTATTCAGTATTAATTACATTGCTGACAATAAGTTAGACGTGGCGCATACACATAGTAAGATTCAGTCCTGAAAAGCTTTCAGAGAGTTAGGTCAGATACAAAAAGGTGGAAAAGCCCCAGAAAGGAGAGGTGATTTGCAGAATGTGACATATAACATGATGGGTTACTGTGTCAGCTACGAATGGGTCCGTCTGTGTGCACTCCACAACCAGCAAAGCAAGCCTCTGCTTTTTTCTTCTGCATTTCAGAGGTAGCAGCTCACTGTCGGATGGGGTCACTGACCCTCCTCCAAGTTTCACAAATAAACATTCATGTTTTCCTTATTGGCAAACTTTCATAGACCATAAGAGAGGTTTTCTTTTAAGTCTACAGCGAAAATCCTTTTACAAGGTCATTTCCCGCAGAATAAATTCACAGTAAGAAAGACTTTTCTTTAACTGAAATGACAGTTTAGGCATTGTAGTACACTGAAACAATTGGTGCCTTTCATTTTCCTACACAAAAAAAAATTTCACCGTAAACAGGTTTGACCATGCATATAGAATAATGGTTTAAATCAATGTGCAGCTATAGTAGGAAAACTATTGTGGCCAGAGAGGGGTTTTTTGTGAGTTTTTTTGCTCTAGAATTATGCAAGGCAGAAAAAGAATGGATATGGATATTCTGCATTAGTTTTGGAGAAAAACGTGATTCTGTGCCCCTTTCAGCAGAAAAGGGTCTTCTTTTTTTTTCTCATATTATTTTTGATGACATTTGAATAAAAACACAAGGAACCTCTCATTTGCACGTTCAGCTGCTGACTGCACGCTACTTATCCCTTGAAAAGGGAAAGGACTGCGTTAAGCGGTTCTGACAGCCCCTTAATGTTCATTACTGCTGTTTTTCTCCACTGGGGCACAGAACGGTTTGAACTGAAATTGCAGAGGCAGTTAACTAAAGATTATTCACTATGAACTTCATTTGCTGTTGATATGGTTTTTTGTGAGCCTTGCTGTTTCACAACTTAAAGGCGGTTCATACATTTTTTCCTCAGTGATACCTGAATTCTTCCAGGCTTTCCTGATAAATAGAAGCAGGAGGCACTCAAACACATACAATGCTGTGGCAGGTATTTGTAGTCTGAGAACAGTTAAGAGGCTTATTATACTGATATTATAATCATTTAATAATAAGAACAGCAAGAGACTTCATAGTAGAGACAAATACTAAATAGAAAACCCAAGACAGAGAAATTACAGATTTCAGCAATCAGTAAAAGAAAGAAAGAAAAAGGAAAAGAAATTGCATAGTTCCTTCAAAAATAAGCTTTGATTTGCTAAAACCTAATTAGCGAAGAAATACTGGTAGAATTTCTTTACCAAACAAAATTTGAAAACCAAATTAAACCCTTTCTTAACTTAAATGTTTTATTGGTATCAATTCCTACTGTCATGAGTTCTCAGCAGTAAGAACATTTTACTTGAAGTAATAAATGAGGTAATGATGTTATTATATGAAGCTCATGAATTCTTTTTAGTAGGGCCAGCTGTGACAGGACAAGGGGTAATGGTTTTAAACTGAAGCAGGGTAGGTTTAGACTAGATATAAGGAAGAAATTCTTTACAATGAGGGTGGTGAAACACTGGAACAGGTTGCCCAGAGAGGCAGTGGAGGCCCCATCCCTGGAAGCATTCAAGGCCAGGTTGGATGGGGCTCTGAGCAACCTGATCTAGTTAGCGGTGTCCCTGCTCCTGCAGGGGGGTTGGACTAGATGACCTCTAGGGGTCCCTTCCACCCAAAACATTCTATGATTCTATGATTAATTCCTTTCCAAAGCTTCCTTATTACTTTTACCTCCAATTTAATAACCATTTTACCTTCACAGACTGGTCTTTGTATTATTAGAAGTACGAAGAAGAAATTGCAACTTTTTATATAACAGCTGCAGTATTCACTGTCTTCTGCCAAAGAATTTTTAAAAATTAAAAGCAAGGAGATAGAATAGAAATAAAAAATATTAGCTCGTGTCTGTGCAAAACATTTATTTTCTCTTAGTCAAATGTTTGAAGATTTTTTTTTTCTGAGATATTTCAGCAGCTTTAGTAAGTGTTATCTGTTCTTATTTCATGTTGATCAATTGTTAAGAAAACCCCAGCATTTTATTTCCTGAAGCTCACACTCCATGATTTTTATAACATTTCTAATTGAGGTTAATCTCTTTAAACTCTTGGAACTGACATGCTGGTATGATTAGTTGATGGTATGACATGCAGCGCTGTTAGAAATTGGAAATAATGTGCTTTTTAGAAAAACAGAGTTCATGAAGTCAACTGTGCGCGAGACAACAAAGATAGATTTTAGTTATTTTGAAAGCTGGCAGTTTTTGGTTTAGTGATGAACTTTATTCTTTGAAATAGAACTGATGTTCTGATTTTCCTTTTGGGCGTCCTACAATGCTAATTAAACAATTAAATATCTTCCTTCCTGTCCTCCTCAAAGAACTCTGCTGCTCGCCCCACACCTGTTAAGTTACTCACGCACCTTTTTCAGTGCTCTCCTGTGGCAAAACTTCTAGGTGTCTGGTTTGGGCTGTATTTTCCCCTAAGGACCTTACCTATAACCCCAGATCCAATTTGAGCATTCCCCCACGTTTCTCCCTTGCCCTTTACCTATATTTGGAGTAGCTTACTCTGCAACAGGTCGGTTCAGACTCTATGAACGCTGACTTTCCAGCATCCACACAAATGCTAGATTACCATTTGACCTCAGCCTCTTGTCTGTGTGTGGGTCAAACTGATAAAGGACTGGGAAGTCTTTC
Source organism: Egretta garzetta (assembly GCF_000687185.1). Lineage (NCBI taxonomy): Eukaryota > Metazoa > Chordata > Aves > Pelecaniformes > Ardeidae > Egretta > Egretta garzetta. Next base: position 2,783,814 of record NW_009258947.1, read on the forward strand.
ATTTGTCAAAGGCTATGTTCAGCCTTTGCTTTTTATAAAGACAGTCAGAATTTAATACTTGTAAGACAGCTGTCACTATAAAATAATGTGGGGGAAGGATTATGGGGGACTGGCAGAAAGCCAAGTGAGTAATTACATATGCTTTTTTTAGTTAGGAAACTGGATTAAAATTAGGTATCAAAACAAAGTTTCACAGCATGCTGTTGTAGACATTGAAACTCTTCGATATGTTTTTATGTATACATGTAAACCTACTGTTTCACTTGGTGTTTAGTAGAACATAATTTGACGAGATGTCACTCCAGTAGATGAGATCTGAACAACTGAAAACTGAGACAGAAGATGGAAATATTTACACAAGGCTTAATTCAACATCCACAGCTGTTACCTTCACCTCAGAAAATACACGGTGTTTTTTTTCATGCAGGTGAACGCCAATGATACATTAACTACAGGTGTGGATTGCCTGCCCTTCTACCGCTCATCTCCTGTGTGTGGCACTGGTGATCATGGTATTCTCTCTGGAAATCTATCAGCACTAAATCCAAGGCAACAGATGAATGGCTTAACTTCTTTCCTTGACGCGTCTACCGTTTATGGCAGTACCCCTGCCATTGAAAACAAACTGAGGAACTTCACAAGCAAAGAAGGACTTCTGAGAGTAAATGTTAAATATTATGATAACCATCGGGAATACCTGCCTTTTACAGACCGGATCCCATCACCTTGTGCACAGGACTCGAATGCAAGTGAAGGTGAGAGGATTGAATGCTTTATGGCTGGGGATAGCCGATCCAGCGAGGTCACGTCTCTGGCAGCTATGCACACCCTGTGGCTGAGAGAGCACAACCGCCTGGCCAGAGCCCTCAAAAACATCAACGGCCACTGGACTGCTGAGACAGTCTACCAAGAAACACGAAAAATAGTCGGTGCTCTGCATCAGGTTGGCTGCTTATTTGCTTATCTACACATTGCAGTGAATATCTTAGAACTGATCACAAAACTTCAAATGTCTTTCCTTGGAGATGATGTTACCTTTTCTTTGCCACCTGTTTCTGTGCTTCAAATTCTGCATGTTCAAAGTTTGTTCTGTTTTCCACTTTCCTGAGTGCAATGTCCTTGTCCTTAATCCAGACCCTTCAGTGCTCTGATTTTCATGGCAGTTTCTACTCACTTCCTCTTTCTGCAAGCTTCTCTAGTGTCTATTTTGTCTATTGAAGAGGCCTTTTCAGATGTATTTCTTTGTAGTTTGTTTTTGGTAAAGGAAACAATGTAAAAGTAAAAGCCCCTTTAGCTTGCATGGCGTCAGGGGAGCATCCATCTTGGTGGGTTTCACACCTGGGCTCGGGGTCTGGCCACTCTCTCTGGTGGCCTTGGGGAACAGATGATCCTGCGAGTCCATTTTCAATGGTTTGGTTACTCAGGTTACTCTGCCTAATGTTGCTAATTTGAGCCTCATCAGGGCTTTTGCATTTGTGGAGATTCACCTTTAATCAGACAACCTAAGAAACCATGATTCAGCCTGTCTGCTATAATCCATAATTCTGTATGAGCAATATCAGGACCAGAATAATCTGAAGGCTAGGGGACTTTCATACACTTTCTGATTTTTACAAACACATTTTTTTAGTACCAAAAAGATACTTTTTTAAAGATGAATTGGGTAAGGAGGGGGGAAAATGTCACTATTCTGATAAAACACTTTTCCTTTCTTCTGCCACAATTTTTAGTCAGCAGTATATGCAGAATGTCTCTTTTAAGAAACCACCTGCGTTCTCTGGTATGCTGTTATTTGCACTTAAAGCCAGATAACTTCAGAAAGGTAACATACTTTATTTAATGTATTTAGCCAGCCCTTTTGAATAGTTTATCTTTTATATATATATATTTTGGTTACATTAACAATGTCATCTTCTTTGGTGTAAAAGTGCTGTTTGCATTAAAATAATGGCACTGACAAGTCAGAATGGTTTTTAATACTTGTTAGAAGAAAAGTGCTAATCCAAAAGTAGGCTTCTGTCGATTCATACACTTCTGATTTACGTCCAGTAACATTACAGCCTGGAGGAAAATACTTCGTGCAAGGCAATATGCTACATGAATCTGGGCTACTCATTATCTCTACCAGTATCACAGACTAATGAGATTTGCCTATGGCTCATTAGAAATGTGTTTGAGTTATATCTAGCTGGTTCAGAGACATTCATTCAGGAGAGATAATTGGAGTATCTCTATTAATGTGGTATGCTAACCAGCACGCTAATGACAGCTCTAGCTGAAGTTACCTTGAGACTTCCACTCTAAAATTTAGTTTCAGTTGCTACATATTTCTAAAATAATTCCTTTCTGGAATGAATACTTTCAAGTGTAATTTTTTTCCTGTGGATGTGTAATTATAGAGAATTTAACAAAAAGCCTTCCCTTCTTTCTAGAATAAAGAGAATGAAAAAAAAATATAGAGAGACCATACTTTTCCTCCTAGATGCTTTTTTGGCAGCATAAATGTGGCAATGTTTAGTAATATGTGGCATTAGTAATATATGGCTCTAGTGGCAAATGTTTAGTAATAGAAACTTGTCAAAGTTACCAAACATAACAGTTGCCTCTGCATATCCTGGACAAAACAGATTTTTTTTTGGTTGAATTGTAGGCATGTTTCACCGATAAGTAGTAGTTTACATAAGACAAAACAGTGGCTAACTCTTCCCTTATATTTTATGGGAGTGACACATGCTTAACTCTAAAGTGTGAACACTGCAGTATACAATGGTAAAAATATATACCCTGATTTTTTTAGTGTTTTGTGCAAAAAGACAATTTTTCATTGTTGTTTACTAACTGAAATGAAACTACATGCTTCCTTTGCTTATCTCTGTTTTGACCTAAGAAAACAGAATAAGGAGACTTAAGATTCCTCCTTTTAAGCTACCTGTAAGAGAACAGTTTTAAATTGGTTTCCTTTAAACAAAAAATGTAGACAAAACAGAAAAAATGCTCAGTTGTGCAACTGCTACAGTCTTAACATTGCTACTTGGTACATACGTGGTTTGCAGGATGCAATTGCATGCACATGTGCTGTTCCTCCCAGAGACCATACCCCCGAATGTGCCATTTGGATTGTGAAAGCCAGATAATGTGGCACTAGTCACAGTGAGGCAGGAGTTTTGCAGATCAATCTGAATCAAATCCTCTTTGATTTATTACAGTAGCAGAGAACCACCTCTGAATTAATGGTGTTACTGCCAGTTGATCCCAATTACAGCTGACAACAGCCTTTAGTTTTCAGTGTGTATATAGGTGTGTTTTTCACTTCCTTCTTGTGTTCTCTGAACACCTTGCATCCCTGCTTCTCTGCCATGACCTGAGGCACAGGTTGAAAGTGGGCATCTTCTGAGGCTGACGTACTTTAACTTAACTACTATTGGGTTCAACATGGCTAACTTGGATGAAACTTTTCTGTGAAATTAGATGATTAGCTGACTCCTCTCAGAGCTTAAGCTCTATGAAATGATAAAAAACAAAAAAGATAAATAATAGCTATTATAAAAGAATATATTGCATACTGTCATAACTCATGTTTATAAAGAGTATAGTTCAGGCTATTAACAGAATTATAACAATGTGTTTATTATTTATCAAAAATTGAACTATCATAAAATCATCCTTTGCAGAAAAGTTTAGGATTTCATCTGTAAATCCTTTAATATCTACAGTGAGAACTTCAAACCGACTGTGCTTACCACTTTAATGAATTAAACATCATTTCTGTGTTTGATTGCTCTCTATTATTTCTGCAATCTTTCCCAAGTGCAGGAGCTTCATTTAATTGGCTTTTCACAATCTCAGTGAGATACTATTCCTTTGCTGTTACCTCTGGCCAATGGCAAAGACAAGTTGGCCTTATTCTTATGATGTTTCATATATTTTTATATTGCCACTTCCAGCTTTTTTATTTATTTATTTATTTATTTATTTATTTTCCTTTTCCATTCATTTTGTCCCATTCACACCTACTAAAAAAAAAAGCAGGTTCTCCTAGAGCATGTTACACAGGACATCGTCCAGGCAGGCTTTGAATATCTCCAGAGAAGGAGCCTCCACAACCCCCCTGGGCAGCCTGTTCCAGTGCTCTGTCACCCTCAAAGTAAAGAAGTTTTTCCTCATATTCAACTGAAACTTCTTATGTTTCAGTTTGTGCCCACTGCCCCTTGTCCTGTTGCTGGACACCACTGCAAAGAGTCTGCCTCCGTCCTCGTGACTTCCATCCTTAAGATATTTGTATGTGTTGATGAGGTCCCCTCTCAGTCTTCTCTTCTTCAGGCTGAACAAGCCCAACTCTCTCAGCCTTTCCTCGTAGGGGAGGTGCTCCAGTCCCTTTATCATCCTTGTTACTCTCCTCTGGACTCTTTCTAGGAGTTCCTCATCTTTCTTGAACTGGGGAGCCCAGAACTGGACTCCAGGTGGGGTCTCACTAGGGCAGAGTAGAGGGGGAGGATAACCTCAACCTCCCTCGACCTGCTGGCCACAGTCCTCTTAATGCACCCCAGGATACCATTGGCCTTCTTGGCAACAAGGGCACACTGCTGGCTCATGGTCAGCACAGCTGCTTTCCAGCAGGTCAGCCCCCAGCCTGTGCTGGTGCATTTGAAATAACTTTTAACATGAACAACAATTCTCAAAAATAATCTGAAATTATGTAACCTATTTCCAAATATCTAATGCACGGCTGACTTCTGCTGGAGGTGGCCAGCCTAGAGGCAAACCCAGCCAGGATGCTCACTGAGTTCATGAGGAAATTGGGAACGCCCGTTGTAATTTTGCCTTCTCAATGAGAGGGATGCTGACTTTCACACTAACAGCCTGTTTAACCTGGAGTATTATTGTGTTGGCAGGTCAGGATGCATTTACTTTTCTATAAATAGTGCACATGTGAGTCATGATATGATGTCAAATGTGTACAAAGCCTTTTCTGACAGTTGCAATCACTCAGATTCTGTTTCTGACTGAATACTTACCAAAAGATTGCTGAATTGCTAGGAAATAAGAATTTTATTTTCTCTGATATGACTAAATCAATAACATTTAAATACTCTCAATCCCTCTGGTACTGTCTGGTCATATAGACCATTAAAGTGATTTAAATATTGATCATATGGGTTTCTGTTTAAAAGACAGTGCCCATTTGTCATCATTTTTCACTGAATTATACCATTGAAACTATTACCCCCCCAAGACAGTAGAAATACAACATGTTAACTAAAATTAATTTCTTCATGAGACTTCTGTGGAGCTTGGAGTTGATGTTATGATGTGCTGAATGTCTCCTAAGAGGAGCTTGGATCACCACTAATCTCATAAATGTCACAAGGAGTTGAGACCACCCAGTACCTTGCAGGTCCAGACTCACTATATCCACATAAATCCCTTATGCTGCTACAAACACCTGAAAGTTAACTTATAATTCATAAATAGACTCAAAGTAAATAATAAATGGTAGAGAAGTTCATTGTACTTGTTTGCAATTTATTTTCTGTATAGACCCTTTCTGGCTCTGATTTTACCGACGTATTTTTAGACAATATTCCTTTTTTTCCACAGGAGAAACTCAGTTCTTGAAGGAACAGTCTATTGAAAGAAAGTATTATGCTTATTTATGCCAAATATGAAAGGAAATAAATCTTTCAAATCATTCTCTCAGAGCAGGGAGTGCATGCAAAAGAATTTTAACAAAAATAATTTTGATGTTTGTCAGCTGTTTACACCTTCTTTAAAACTTATATATGTGTCAGTTACGAGAGCTTGTAGCGAGCCTCTCCTTGACTTCACGCAGACGCTACATGCTGATATACTTTAGATATGGATCTCTGTCAGAATCCAGATTCTTTCTGGCAATATAATTTTCTGCTGTGCTAGCAACTTCTTCATAGTCTGAATTGCCTAAAAGTCCCCTCCACTTGGTGAAGCCTTATTTAGCCATTGGAAGTTTCCATCAAACAGATGCATCTCTTGGCTCAAGGCAGGCATAAGACCCCTTTTTACCTTAGCCTTTTAATTTTCATGTCTTGAAACAGCAATCCCTCTTCCCCCACCAAGGAAATAAGAAATGAAGATCTTACCTCTGGAGCAAATGAAAAATCTGAACTGCCCTTTCCTTTGGGGAATCTGGCCTTTATGAGCAGTTTAGCTTAGGATTTCATTTACAATGCACCAAAATATGACAGCCATATCAGGATGTTTGCGTCCGGGGCTAACCTAGTTCTATTTAAAATCTTCGCTTGTAAAAGCTAACTTGAGGTTAACCTCTCAAATGACAGTGTCAATACTAATTTCTAACAACTATTTTATTTTCTTCATATGTTGTATTAAAGTAGCTGTAAAAGAATTCTAACATATTGTCTTTCAAATATTTTGTTCACTGCATGACCTAACCTGACAACGTAAAGAGGTTATTACCTCTGCCTTCTGAGGAAAGTGAACAAATTCTGCAGGGGTTTGCTTATCTCTGTGCTCTGCCTAAAATAAAGATACAATTTTTTCAAAAGGTCATTTTATGCCAACTAGCTTTTCAATATGCATTATATCAAGCTCAAAATACATTTGTCTGTATATTTTATTGCACAATATATTGAATCTATAAGGTATTTTATTCAGTTCATTATGCTTCATATTCATCCCATTATGCTTTATTGAGTGCAATGTAATCTTTAACCTATAATGCACTTTCATTCTATTTGGTACATTAGATCATTTCCCCCGTTTTTTTGGGCCATGATTACTCATACGTTTTTTCCATGTGACTGTAATGTTATTACATTATAAAATGTTTGACAGAAGGTGTTTATCAGCACTTTCATTTCTGAAGTGTACTTTTTAGGAGTCTATAAATTGGCTTGAGTTTAGCATAAAATGTCTACCAAGGGATTCTGGGCACCAGTATTTAAAAGCCTGGTCACTTCCAATATTCAGTAAAGAGGATTTATTTCACAAATATACGTCTGAAAATAAAATATGTTTGTATCAACAACCATTCTTGAAATATTTTATAGTAATTCACATTTTCATTGCCATTTTAAAGGGCATTATAATTTACACCATCATAATCAGACCTTCAAATCTCAGCACACCTCCTGTGAGTTGGATTACCCCCATGGATTGGAAGTGAGCAACAGTGGAAATCTCTATTCAGGAGGCTTTGGTCTAGCATTTATGGTCAGAGCTAAGAGGAGCCTGGCTGTCATACTGCACTGAGCTGTGCCACTGATCCTCTCCAGTCATTTGTCTCCTTACTGCAAAGATAAGAATGATATTGTTTGCCAGATAATACTGCTCTTAGCCATGTCAAATGCTTGGAGACAGACGAGAGAAGAAAAAGGCATTAAGCATGTGGGAATCATTACTATTAATCTATAAAAACTTTGAATGATAAGTGTTTCTTTTTCTTTTTTTTTTTTTTTCAGATTATTACTTTAAGAGATTACATTCCCAAAATCATTGGTCCAGATGCTTTTAATCTGTATATTGGCCTTTATACAGGTTATGATCCCACAATGAATCCTACAGTTTCTAATGTATTTTCAACAGCTGCTTTTCGTTTTGGTCATGCAACAATCCAACCAATAGTAAGGCGATTGAATGCACAGTATTTAGATGATCCACAACTCCCACATCTTCAGTTGCATGAAGTTTTCTTTAGTCCCTGGAGGCTCATTAAAGAAGGTATGCTTTTATTTTAAATATTTGGGGTTTTTTTTTCCAGAATATTATAACTTTTTTCAAAGTTACTTATCCTGAATTAGGAATAGGAATATTTATTTAATTGCATCACTGATTTAAGTTATTACACTGGTTCCAGAACATTAACATGAACTGGAACAATTATTCTGATTTAAATAGTTCTCTGAATCAGAAAGGAGTTATTCTCCAAATTGAACCAGTCTGGTATATTGACAATAGATTGATGATTGATGATTGATGATGAAGCTATTTCATATCATTTTTCGTGGATGAATGTATTATCAGGTTGCAAATTTTCTTACACCTGAAGAAGCAGATGGAGCCTTTTCATAGCACTATTACTTCTATTTCAACCTGCAGCGCATTTTTGCATATGTTTGAATGTGAAAGCTTGTGGCTAATGTTTAAAAAACATAGAAGCACACATGATTCACATTTGTTAAGAAAGTTATAATGGTTTATATATAAGCTGTAATGTTATATTATCTTTTTGTTTCAAGGAGGCTTGGATCCTTTACTAAGGGGTCTTCTAGCACATTCAGCAAAACTGCAGGTGCAAGATCAACTACTGAATGAAGAATTAACAGAAAAACTGTTTGTGTTGTCCAATAATGGTTCACTTGATTTAGCATCGTTAAATTTACAGCGTGGCCGTGATCATGGACTCCCAGGTCTATAGATTTTTCTTGAATTTTCTCCCAGCTGGTAACTGAACTACAATTGCTTATATTTCTGATGTAATAATAAGCTTTTAAATAATAGCTTTAGTAACCAGAAAAGTAACTTAAGTCTCTTTTTAAATGTAAGTAGCCAATGTTTTTAACTTTGATGGAAACAAAATATTCCCCAGCATTTGAAATTAAAATAACCCATTAAGTCTGGAATCTGGAAGAACAGTACTAGTGAGTGGATCTGGGTATGCTCAGTGTTGGTACCTAAGGCTTGTTCTTGCTGGAACCAGCTCAAGAGGAGTGGGGTTGGCAGGCTGCCTCCAGCCTGTGGGACAGATCGACTTAGACACAACCTCAATGGCTCTACTGACCACAGAAGGTGTTGAGAGCGTCCAGAAGTGATGTAGATGGCTTATTTACACGTATATCTAATTTTGAGAAATATTACACATTTATTGCTGGTTTTTGCACTAGATTTCTTACTCCAGTCATCCCAGGGTAAGACTGAACTAACAGTCAGGGAGCATTAGCCCATCAGGTCATGGGTGTACTGGCTTAGAGGAAGGCTGCTAGAGCTTAGTTCAGCTTGACTGCATCAGCTGTTAAAAAATACAGTAGCTTCCCAGTCCTGTATAAAAACCTCTTACAAGCATGCCACAGCTTCTGAGAGCGGAGGCAGCAACCCTCAGCATGGTAGACAGAACCTCTTTCTTTTTCACTTCTAAAACTGTGTCCTGACCCCCTGCCCAATCAGACTGCTTGTCTGCATGAATAAGGAATAAAACTGGCTGCCCTTCTATGCTCTGAGCCTGATGTCGCACCCATGGAGGTAGGACTGACTGATTGTCAAAGGATGTTACGTCTCTGGGTGACAACCCTCTCTATTTCTCCTGTGCGACTCTGTGGCTAGGAATACACAAGTCGTTGGCCCTGGACAGTAGAAATGAAGCCTGACTCCGGCCTGGAGTTTAAAGCTCTCAGCTACACGAGAGTAGAAATGGAGATTTCATCTCCCAGATCAGAAATTAAAGTTTTATTGGGAGATGGGGGGGTTAATGCCAACGATTAAAAGAATGTAAAAGAAATATGTTTTCCAGAGAGCTGGACATGTGCCCTAGGACACTCTCCTTAGTAAAGTGCTTTAGTTACTAACTTCATTCAAGTTACTCCTTGCCCACTCTTCACCTAACTCCTATATTCCTACTCTGAAAATCTCAAGACACAGTGCATGCTCCTATTATGAGGGTTGGACTAGATGACCTCTAGGGGTCTCTTCCAACCCAAAACATTCTATGATTATCTATTATCATGTTTCCATTGCTTAAATATGGGAGAATTGTTTTAAACCTTTGTTCTCCTTCATGAAAATGACGGAGCAATTGCCTAACCTGTAGTTTCAGATCCTACCATTAATTTCTTGATCAATTTAACCAATAATAATAGGGCTATTTTTAGACATAATGGTCTATGACTATTATTAAGGTTGTCAGAATCCAGTGCTTATAAATTGATTAATTTCATATATCATGTTTAACAGCCAAGTCTAATCTTCCTTTCAACATAATACTTACAGGTTATAATGACTGGCGAGAATTCTGTGGCTTACCAAAACTGGAAACTCAAACTGACCTGAATACAGTAATAATGAATCACAACGTCACTGAAAAAATTATGGAATTGTACCATAATCCTAGCAATATTGATGTTTGGCTTGGTGGTCTCGTAGAAGACTTCCTTCCAGGTGCTAGAACTGGTCCCCTGTTTGCATGTATAATTGGAAAGCAAATGAAAGCACTAAGGGATGGTGACCGGTGAGTTTATTCATGTTGTTGAATCATTTGTGTAACATGCAGAAGCAATGGAGATTTTACAGATATGTGCAAATACTTCCCAGAACGTAAGACGTGATACTTAAACAGGCTTTAAACAAATTATTCCCTGCCACTTCCACATTTTCAACTTTGTTCCTTCAGTTTTGTTGGGTGAGCTTTTGCTTATTCTTTTTTGGTCTGTATATAATTTCAATTCCATATGATATGGAGATTGTTTCTGTGGTATTGAGATCCCCAACTTTGCACTCCTTGTGGAAATGCAAAGTGCCACCAGCAGTTAATTGTGCCAGGGGCAGCTAATGTCTGTTTGGATGGAGGTAGTAGTGTGCAGGCTTTAGCTATCCAGTCCCTGAGGGCAGCACTGGCCTCAGGGCCCTTGACTGGAAGAACCTCAACATTTTCCTTGACAGCCACAGCAAAGTCAGAAGGGATAGTCAGAGAACTGTAATTCAGGCTTCCTAGAGGGGATAATAAAAGCACCATGTACCTAGTCTCATGTGAACTGGGACTACAGAGTGCTCCCAGAATTGCCTTATCAGACACAAAATAGGATATCCCTTCACCCAACCCTGCACAACCACCATGATGATCTTGTGCCAGTTCAACCCTCCACACCAGGAAGACAGGAGAAATGCAGCTTCAGGTCACAAAGGGGTTCAAGATGCAGTTTATATCTTGCTTCTGGTCCTGAAGCAATTATAAAACCAACCTTTTTTTCATTTCCGTCATGTACTTGTGGCAGTAATTTTGAATATCATGAGAAGACTAAATTTAAATTGCTCACACCATACTAGCAGTGGTGTTTTAAGTACATCTGGTCCTTATATTCACCTTTAAGCTCCTCTCATAAGTCAATGTTGTGGAAAGAAACCGTTATGTAAATAAGCATCCGAGACAGAATTTAAATCTGAACTTTAAAAAATGTTAATTAATTAGCTCACAGGAAAAAGCAATGTTAACCTTAAAGGTGGTATCTTATTAGCACAAACAGTATAGACAACAAACATTCCACTCAGCTATGTTAAAAACGTGGTTGAAAGTCTTCTGAATCATATAGGCATATTTGTCCCTATCTGGGGAAGGATGATCTATCGAGGCCCTTCCAGCCTTGTTTCTATTATTCAGTGCCTTACAATGCTTATTATTCAGTGTCTTATGATGCTACTAGCATTAATTAATATTAAGCATAATTTAACATTAATGTCAAGTTGAGAAACAGAGAGTTCTAATAATAAAAGAATTCCCCAAGTTTATATCAGCTAACTTAAATGTGAAATGGTATTGTCATTAACACTATGATAAGGAACTATCTAAAAGAAGTTAGAAGTATGTAAAAACATGTTATAGTTGTCACACAGTAAGTATAAGAATGGAAAAGTCCAATTTTTATTGCAGTGCCTTGTCAGATAGAGTATTGGGTATTATCTACATCTGCACTAGTAACACTACATGCTTACTAGATACCTTAATTGACATGTCAGTAAGTAGGGATTTCAAAACATCTCTTCTAATGTACTCATTTAAGTTCAGAAATCAGGGTTAGGTGGAATTTTTGACTGATTGAACTCCATTCTGATAGCCTTAAAATCTTTTGTCAGTAATCAGTAATTTCTTTTTCCAGTGTAGTAAACCCAGGTACTGCCTTAACCTCAGCCAAATGACCTGGAACAAATTGTTTCTGTTCCATCAGCCTTGAGTTTCTTTTTCCATCTCTGCCTACTCTGAATCTTTTTGTGATGTCAGGATTTGCAATAGTTGGGGAAAAATTCTGAAGCTGACTTTGTCATTCTTTGCACAGGAGGGCTCACACCTCTTTTTTGTTTTATTTTATTTTATTTTATTTTATTTTTTTTCTTTATTACTCTAACCTTTAACATTCACCTGTAAAATTTTGGTCACCTGATACAGATGTGTTGGAATAACCTTTGTTAGAGTAAACACCTATCTGTTCTGCTGGGTAGATTAAAAATTATTTTCTGCTCAAGCTTTCTCAGCAGTGTAAGTAAAACTGAATTTTGTGATGAAAGTAGAATGGGTTTAAATGTACATGAAAGTGGAAATGACAGGTGTAGGAGAGCTGAGTAGAGCAAAGTTTCTGATGGCTTTGGTTGTGGGAAGGGGCCTGGGAACGGTTAGTGAAGTGTCAGGATGCTCTGAGAAGTTTGAGGACAGTGTGCAGGTGAAGGGTAGGAGGAAAGCACCTTTCTGCCTCTCTCCAGCCCCTCCCTATCTCCTGCATTTCTTGTCAGAGTGCTTGCTGAGGTGTGGGACATTCACTCCATCCCTGGTCCTGTAGATTGCCTCCTCCTCCAATACAGGCAAATTGTCCTGCTGTAGGTAACTAATTGCCCATAAAAGCCAGTTTTCTGAAATTTCACATGCACTTACTTTATTTAACCAGTACACTCCTGTTGGCAGCAGGGCCCAATTTGCCCTGAAAAGCCACCCCCCCAGAGCACACTAGCAGCCCTCATGTTCCCCAGAACACAAACAGGACTATTATTTGCATGGTACCATTTCAGGGGGCTCATAAAAAACCTAACATGGTGCCCACATGCCAGGTTTGCACAGGGTCCACAGTCAACATTGCTGTTCCCTTCTGATCAGAAAAATGTAAACACAAACCCCACAGACTTTTCTAGAAACCCCAGCCTTGTTCCCCTGGTATTATGGATGCCCAAGTCTTGTGTTAAACCTGAGGTTAATTTGTATAGTGTGATCACATCCATACTCTACTGCTAGGTAGGTCCTAGAACATGTTACCACAAATCCTGCCTAGCATTTTGGAAAATCCTAATTGTCCTGAGTACCACAGGGAACTACCTTAGCAGTTTAGCAGTGCTTACCACTGTTTAATGTACTAATGCAGATGGGCTATTAAACTCACCAGAAACATATTTTTGCTATTCATGACATGTCTCTATGTACAAAATGTTTACCATTTTTTTCCGCAGTGTTTTCTTTCCCTTTCTTTTTATCTTTAAACATATCTGTACGTGTGTATGCACAGATATATATTATATATAAATATATCATTTAATAGATACACCTTTGTAGCACCAACTGGTTCTTCTGTTCTGCCACCATGCTCCCAATGTGACAAAATGGAAAAAACAGCTTCTCTCTGTTCCACCCAGTCCTCTTAGCTTACCTTTTTGTATGATCGAAAGCACAATTACTGTCTTACAATTTTCTACTATAATTGCTCTGCATATCTACAGCTTTCTTAGCAAATTAAGAACTCCATATTAAACAGAGGAGCATTCAGCAGTGCCTGTTTTCATAGCAACCATTTGGTAATGGCAAGCAGAATTCAAAAGCTATGGTGTGGGGAAATCTATTATGGCTACTCCTGTAATTCTCCTGTAATTTATGCTTAAAACAATTTAGGACTGTACAGTGAATGCTGGTGTGCATAAGATTAAGCATCCAGTTCAAAAAAATTAGTTCCAAGTTTTTGTGTCAGGATTGTAACTTTTTTTGTGGCCCTGTATCATCAATGAAAAGCAATTCTGCAAATGTGAATAATGAATAGTTTTAACCAGCTGACTTTAACACATCATCCAAGTTGACCAGTATGTCAGACTCACACTACGGTTTTTGTGACTTTCAAGCTGGGTATGTAAGTCTGCAGGCCATGGTGTTTAGTTTTATTATTATTGTATTCATCTACATTTTTCTGTAATTCTTATTTTTGGTCTTTTACATAGGGTACTGTGAAACTAAGAATAATCAGCTCTTTGAATTTGATCTTTTCAAAATGTTTCTATCAATCTTTCTAGATTTTGGTGGGAAAATGATAATGTTTTCACAGAAGCGCAAAAGCATGAACTCAAAAAACACTCGTTGTCCCGCGTGATTTGTGACAATACAGGGATTTCTGAAGTGCCAGCAGATGTCTTTCAACTTGAAAAGTTTCCACAGGACTTTAAGCATTGTGACAGTATACCTGGGATGGATTTAGAAGCTTGGCAAGATTTCTATCAGGAAGGTAAGCTGGTAAATACAGGTCTTTTCTGACGGGAGAGGAGAGTAATCTGCAGTTAGAGCGCTGACCTTGGTTGTGGCAGATCTTGAGTTACTGGTCTGATGCAGATCTTCAGCATTTCTACCACTTAGAAATGGAATCTAGGTCTTTCCTTCTTTTTCATCTTCCTCTGTAAAAAAAATATAGTGTTTGCCAACTTCACTCTAATAACATGGCTTGTGATAGACAGTATGGCAATTTGGGCCGGAGTTTAGACAGAAAATATTAACTGAGAACTCTGTGGAACATACTGTTAGAAGATAATGCTATTTTTACAAGGATTATAAGTCGAAGATGACCTATTCCATATAAATTCTGTCCAGAAATGAAAAATTAAATTCTTGATCACCTTAAAACATGTGAGTAATTTCACTGAAGTTAATTTGTAACAGTAAGGGAGAATAACGTCCATTTTCAAGGGTAAGGTGGTAATTTTTTAAGAGTTTGTAATATAGTCTTTTTTATTTGTAGAGGAAATATGTGGAACACCAAAGAGTGTGGAAAATGGTGATTTTGTATACTGTTCAGAATGTGGAAAATCTACAGTGACTTATTCATGTCAATATGGATTTCAATTACAAGGAGAAGAGCAATTAACCTGCACAAGTAAAGGATGGAACTTCAAGGCTCCCATTTGTATAGGTAGCTATTTCTTTGCTGTTGTTTTTGAATTTTCTAAAAGCTAAAGTCCAGCACAGCTCATCAGAAGTGAACTCCCTCCTATGCTCTCTTGTAGTCAATCTTCTGGGTTTGTATGTACAATAACATGATAATGCGAAACTCTCCTTCCTCCAGAATTGCTCTCTCTCAATCTTTACCCATCCTGATTCAGCAATCAGGTTGATGATAAGAAAATGTCACTAAAATTACCTAATTACGCGAAAATGAGTCAATTAGCAACGAGTAGGAAAAAAAGCAGCAAATTGGATTTATACATTGCTTTTCCCAACATCCAACATAACAGCAAGACAGACAGTCGTCATTTTCCTAGCATTGTTTCAATGGATGCTCTAGATACAAAATGAGCTCAGCACCAGTAGTTCATGCATCTTCCTAATAAGTTAAGTAAAAATGACAAAGAAAAAAACCTGTGAAGTGAATAAGTGAAATTAAGCAAATTAATTATCACTTCAGTCCCAACCTCCCTCCCCCAAATAGCTGTGAAAAGATTTGCCAGAAGTGAATTACTTCTGCAGGTACAAAAGTAGAGCAAGTAAAAATTCAGTAAAAAAGATCCTGGTTTTTGACATTTCATGCACATTTTCAGGGGAATACTTTTCTGTTATTTTAATTATTCTTTTATCTTCTCTCTTCTTTTTGCCTTATTTTTACTGTTGAATAGAACAGGATAGGAAGAAAGAGAATGTAGCAAATATTTAATTACAAGACCTTCACTCTTCACAGCTATGAAGGATGAATTCTCTCCATTCACATTTCAAATGGGTGTGCTTATAAGGGGGTGTGTATGTATATATATTTATTTACATATCGTTATTTATATATATTTATTTTTATATATTTGTATATAAAAACACATATATATACACACACTCAAACTGCTCAGCTTTATAAGAACATGAGCAAAAATGAAACCTGAAAAGGCCATATTTAGGAATATATTATGGAAGGTGATAAATTAATTTGAATGCAAGTGCTGCAGCTGATCTGCAATGAAGTCTGCTTATCAGTATTTCTGTGACAGCAGAATAGAAAGCTATTCATTCTAATTGTATACCTGGTATGGAAAAAGTCAAATGAAATTTGCAGCTCTTTCCTTTATTCAAATCCTATTTATCCACTGAATTCCACCCACATAAATACCATATAAAGGAATAAAGCTGTTAAATGAATTATAATAAATTTTTTTTCAATAGATTAATGTTCTGGCAGCAAACTGAATAAATAAGTTATATGAATGAATCATTCCTTGTCCTAGTTTCTTTTAATATGTTCAGTAATGTAAACAAAACACTGTATATCTGCTATAGGAAAACAAGATGCTGCATATATTAAATAAGCAATGCCTTTATTAAAAGAAAACCATCAAAACCCACTTATGCAGATGCTACTTGAGTTTTACAGTAGAAAGCACTTTGTTCCATGCATGTCTGTGCAATGTGTTCTCATTCTTTTAAATGTTCAGCAAATTAGGAATAAGTCAAGCAATATAATGAGGAGGATAGAGCTTAGCATTTCTGCAGATGGTTTCAAAATTATATGCTGCTCTGGAAAAGACAGAGTGGCCTGCTGGCAAAAGCGTAGGAATCTGAGAGCTGTTAATTCCTGCTTACTAACTTTGGCTTTGACAGAAATCATTTCTATTGATTCAGGAAGTCATTTAGTGCTAGACTATGCTACCTTCCTTTATATTAAGGATATATCTTACTCTTGATAGATAACTGTTTACTTTGCTTTAATAAAGTATTGCTTTCTTTGAGTAGTAGGGTACGCTGACAAGATCTGACATGCGCTATTTAGTGATGGAAAAAAGATTTAGCTAGTTAACAGATAGCATGATTATGGATCTACAAAAGCTGAAATTGCACATTTGAATTACAGTGCAGGCAAAGCCTGTACAGGTTTTCCTTCCCAGATGATGACGAAGCCAGTGGGAGTCAACCCAAAATGTAGTCCTGAAGGCAGTAATACTTATTCAGAAATCTTCATCCTGAACAACAGATTATTTTCCTGCTGCAGAGAGGTGTTATGAGAGTTAGTGTTTCTTAAGGTTTCTGAAGTTTAAGATTATTCCTTGCATGATTATTCTTCTGACTGTCTCAATTGATGGCTAGCTTTGGACACAGCTACTGCTTTGTATTAAAATTTAAGGGAGGATCAGGCTTGATCCTATTTCCAATGACAGAATTTCCTAAGTGATCTGAGCGACAATGCTAAGCCAAGTCAGTAAATCATTCCTACAGGGTCAGTTTCTAATATTGATCAAAAAGAGCTACATAGCCTGAAGTAGCAGATCAAACATTGTATAGGGAAGGAAAGGAAAGGAATATAACCAAAAAGAGAAGGCACTGAAGGCTCAGTTAACTGCCCACATATGGACTTGCAGTGCTTCTCAGGACCATGGGTCAGAGACATTGAAGAACATGGCAATTAATATACAGCACTAATGGGAAATGATCTAAACCAGTGCTGGATACCTATCTTTAGGCAACTGAACCAAGTCCTGCAAGTAAATATTATGCAGAAAGAAGATGCAGAAATATGGAAAAGACTTCATTCTTTCCCTCATTGACTATTTTCTTTCCTGCACACCACACTGACTCCCATTTCATCACAAAATCAGAATGTGAGAATGAAAGGTCTTGAATGGCCTCAGGAACAAAATGATTATGTACATTTTCCAATGCATAATAGTTCATCTGTTCATCATTCTCCCAGGACATTGTCATTTCACAGAATTCACATAGCATCTAGAAACAACCATCTTTGCAGTGATATCACAGATTACTGTTATACATTTTGTATCCAAAGTTAACCTGAGTCCTTGGCTCCTCAAAATCATGCCTAGAAGTGTATAGAACTGTGTCAGTGTCACTATTTTCACTACCACTATAGAGCACATTATGGAAAAATTTTATAAAGGAACTCAAAGTCTTAGGACGTAAACATGTGCAAGAAGAGCTCTCAAGTTTCCAGTCTGCATTTTAAAAAATTCAGCCAATTGCCATTTGTAGCTTTTGGTGCATAACCAAATCAACATTTTTCTTTTTTCATCATTTCTAGCTTAAAAACAAAAAAAAATTAAAAATCAAATCAAAACAAAACAAACCTAACTTTGTGCTTTAAACACTAACAATGAGGATCTTTGGCAGTATCTATGTGTCACTGAAAATGTACAATATCTTTAATTTATAAATACTTGTAGAAGTTGTGTATGAGAAGGTAATAATCCTTCTCTGTAATTTTTAATGATTATTGATCAGTGTGTATTCATTTTGCAGACATCAATGAATGTGAAAATGAAATTAATCCACCATGCTCTCCTTCTGCTAAATGCATTAACACTAAAGGCAGCTACAAATGTCTCTGTACTGATCCTTACAAGCTGGCAGAAGATGGAAGAACATGCATTGGTAATGCTTGTGAACCTACTGTTCATTAAAAATTTCTCTGTTCTGTTTTACAATGCTGTAAAAATCATAAAATTGAGATTTATTGAAAAGCTATTAACATAACGTAAAAAACCTCTACACAGTCATGGGCATAAAGATATGGTAAGATTCTGTAAAGTAAATGAAGGTATTGAATAAAGAATACAGACACAGTAGTAAGCTTTTCAATTTCTATTCCTACCATATATAAATGACTAAGTATTTCCTGACAGTGTATATGAAGGGGGGATCAAATCTGTCTCGATTTCTCCTAGTTAGTATCTAAGTTATCATCTGAATCTTAACTAAGTTCCACCTATTACATTCCAAAACTGTTGCCCCTTTTAGGGCTAGTATAAATTATGCATTTTCTTGTTTTTCAGCTTTTCAGCATGCATGGAAGCTCTATTAGGTCTTAAGGTTTAGGTGGGGAGTATGAATGTAGTTGCACACTGGTGCTGAGCAATACCTGTTCTGGGGTAAGAGTGCTTAGACCTGTCAAAAGCTCCATGAAAACCTGTAATCCAAGCTCAAGTGGATGGACATCTACTTTACTTTAGTGCCTAAGGGAAGCACAAAAAGTTTAAAGTACTCAAATTTTGCATATTCAGTGCTGTATGCCACGCAATCATAACTAGACTGAATCTCACTGATGGCACATTTCTTGTTTCCCATTTCAGCAAATACCTTGGTTGTGACATGTGGGATTACACTGTCCCTTATTAGTGGCACAAATAACACTGAGGATGATAATTACCCGCCAAAAAAAAATTACCTTGTTGCAAACAAACAGATGTCTTCAATGATGTGGTGTATATCCAGTCAGTTTTCCAGTTGTGGTTCAGGACCACACGAGCATATTCCTTGAGTGAAACTTCATCCCTCAGAATAAGTCTTAAGTGAGGCCATGTTAGATCACCAAAGGCCCAGGAGTGAAGGACAGTGGGACACTGCACTAACACAGCAGCACTCTGGGCAGGCACATCAACAGAGGTACCTTCTCAACAGTGACTGTTGCTAGAAGGACCTACCTCTCTTTCTGTAGCAAATGCAAATGCAATTCCTCAGGGCCAACTCTTTTTGGGCTAAAACTAAAAAGGAATGATGGTAGTAATTCAGAGTTTAATCTTTTAAAATAGCAGAAAAATAGAAAAAAAATACCTTATTTGTAAGTATTTCTTATTTTCATTTACCGTTCATTCCTTTACCCATTCAAAGGTGGTCACATTTATTTATCAGTCTAAATCCAGAGACAAAAACCTGCCTTCAGATTAGCTTCTCTGGTGTTGAGCACAGCAAAGACAGATTATATGAGGACACTGCACTGGCATGAATGTAAGGCAGTTCCAAATATAAGATAAATTTTATATTTCAAGGGAAGAAATGAAAGTGCTTACAGTCAGTGCTACTGTGCCAAGTGATCGTTACCCCAGACCAAGTCAAATGTGCTTTTCAGAGCTTCATTGGATTTCTGACAACTCAAGAAAATGGGTGCAGGTACAGCCACCCAGGCCACTGCTGAATGTCTAGCATATAAGGTTAGCACCTTCCTTTAGACCTCAGTGGCTAGAGAAGCTTGTCATCTCCATGGACCCCCATGGACCCATCCTTGCATGTTATGCTAAGGCTTGGTTTGTTGCATCTCTGGAGTCAGTCATTAACAGTTGCTGCTATGTGACACACATTGCTTCCTCTTAGAGCTTAAAGCTATGGAAGAAATCATCCATTGACAAATGAGTGGCAAAATTTGGCAAGTGATTACCTGGGTCTCCCTTGCATTCTCTTATAGAAATAACGAGAGTTCCTTTATAGTACCTCTGCCATAACTGCATTTTAAACTGATTGGTCAATTTGAAATTGTGGCATTAATCATTCAACAACTCTTTAAGTCACTTTAGAGTGTCAGCCATTACTTATTAGTTATAATATATACTGACAAAATTTTAAAAGACATCATCCCTCTACTTAGATTCAAAGATGTAATTGCAGCTATTCTTTACCTCAGTATTGGTCCACTGGGAGCCCCTAAGCTAAGTACCATGGGCAAGGGGTAAGTTCTGAAGATGAAACCTTCTAAAAAAGTGGTGTCGTAGGCAGACATACTGAAGAATTAAAACTAAGCCCAAGTTTCAGTGTTATCATTATGTGAACTGTAACCCAGATGTGCATTCCTGGGGAATAACCAGGAGGAATGAGAAGTCTGTGTGCAGTTACAAGGCTACGACCTCACTGGGATGACAGAATATGGTGGGATAGCTCACACAGCTGGAGTGATGTGATGGATGGATACAGGCTCTATAGGAAGGTTGACAAAGTGACAAGGGGCCATGTTGCCCTTTTTGTGAGAGAGCAGCAGGAATGCACAGAGCCCTGCCCTGGGATGGATCAGGAGTCAGTGGAGAATTTACAGGTCAAGATGAGTGAGCAGAGAAATATGGCTGCTGTTACAATGGGTATGTGTTATGGACTTCCTGATCAGGAAGAAGTAGGTGAGGCCTTCTTCAAACAACTGGAAGAAGCCTCAAGTTCACAAGCCCTAGTCCTCATGGAGAATTTTAACCACACTTTAACATGGAAGGACAACAGAGCAGGGCACAAACAGTCTAGGAGATTTCAGAAGAGCATTGACAGCTTGATCACGTGATCAGGAAAACAACAGTGAGGGGTGCTCTGCGGAACCTGGTACTTGCAAAGGGAATCACAGAATGGTTGGGATTGGAAGGGACCTTTTGAGGTCACCTTGCCCAATCCCTCTGTTCAGTCAGGGCTACCCAGAACTAGCTGCCCAGGACCATGACCAGATGGCTTTTGAATATCTCCAAGGATGGAGATTCCACAACCTCTCTGGGCAAACTGTACTAGTGCTCAGTTACCCTCCTAGTGTTTCCTGATTTTCAGATGACACCTCCCGTATATCAGTTTATGCACATTGCTTCTCGTCCTGCCACTGGACACCACTCAAAAGTGCCTGGCTCTGTACTTTTTGCACCTATCTTCAGATATTTATAGAAATTTATAAATTGCCCCGGAACCTTCTCTTTTCAAGACTAAAGAGTCCCAGCTCTCTCAGCCTTTCCTTACAGGAAAGATGCTCTAGACTCTTATCATCTTCAAGGCCCTTCTCTGGACTCCCTCCAGTATGTCCATGTCTCTCTTGCACTGAGAAGCCCAGAATGGAACACAGCACTCCAGATGATGGAAGGGACCTTTTGAGATCAACTGGTCAAACCTCCCATTTAAGCAGGATCAGCTACAGCAGGCTGCCCAGGACAGTACCCAGTCAGGTTTTGAATATCTTCAAAGAATGGAGACTCCAAAACCTCTCTGTCAAAACTGTTCCAATGTTTGACCACATTCACAGTAAAACCAGTATTTTTTTGTGTTTCATGTTTTTTAGTTTGTGCCCATTGCCTCTTTTCCTGACAGTGGGCACTACTGAGAAGAGTCTCTCTCTCTCATCTTAATTCCAGTTCAGCTCAATTTTCTACCTAGACTTTGTTAAGGCTTTTGACATTGTCTCCTAGAAGTTCCTCACAGACAAGCCATTGATGTATGGGTTGGATGAGCAGACAGTGAGGTGGATTGAAAACTGGCTGAACAGCTTAGCCCAGAGGGTGGTGATCTGCAGAACAAAGTCTAGTTGGAGATCAGGAACTAGAAGTGTGCCACAGAGGACAATACTGGGTCCAGTCCTGTTTAACATCTAGTTAACAACCTGGATGATGGGGAAGTCTACCCTCAGAAAGTTTGCAGATGACACAAAACTGGGAGAAGTGGCTGATACGACAGAGGGTCAAATTTCCATCCAGAGGGACCTTGACAGGCTGGATAAATGGGCTGACAGGTACCTTATAAAGTTCAACAGGGGGTAGTGCAAAGTCATGTACTTGGGGAAGAACAATCCCAGGCACTAGTATATGCTAGAGGATGACTAGCTGGAAAGCAACATGGCAGAAAAAGACCTGTGGGTCCTGGTGGAGACCACGTGGAACATGACCCAGCAATGTGCCTTGTTGCAAAGACGGCTAATGGTATCCTAGGCTGTGTTAGGCAAAGTATTGCCAGAAAGTTGAGGGAGGTAATCCTTGCCCTCTGCTCAGCACTGGTGAGGCATCCGCCGTAGTGTTGCCTCCAGTTCTGGGTTCCCCAGTATAGGAAAGATACAGAATTACTAATTTGAGTCTAGTGAAGAGTAACAAAGATGACGAAGGGACTAGAGTTTCTTTCATATAAGGAGACCTTCAGAGAGCTGGGACTGTTCCACCTGGAGAAGGCTCGAAGGGGGTCTTATCAATGTGTAGAAATGCATGCTGAATTGGAATTAAAATGAGAGACAGACTCTTCTCAGTAGTACCCACTGACAGGTAAAGAGGCAATGGGAGCAGACTAAAAACCATGAAACAAAAAATACTTTTTTACTGTGAAGGTGGTCAAACACTGCAACAGTTTTTCCTGGAGAGGTTTTGGAGTCTCCATTCTTGGAGATATTAAAAACCTGGCTGGGTATGGTCCTGGGCAACCTGCTGTAGCTGATCCTGCTTAAACAGGGAGGTTTGACCAGTCGATCTCGAAAGGTGCCTTCCGACCTCAATTATTCTTTGATTCTGTGATTAGGTATGGAGAAAAGAAACAAGTTTCTAGCACTGTTTTATATGGTTTCTCTGTAAACTGTGGTTCTTGACATGCTTGTGTGCATTCCTCACTATCATTTCTCATACTGTTTCCAATGAGAAAGAAGTAGTTATTTAGCTACTTGACAGTAGATTGCTCCCAAAAATATTTGTATTAACAAGTGAAAGGAGAATGTTACCAAGTCAACTGTGTTCTAGGTTTTTTTAATTTCCATGTTAAAAAAATGTATGACAAAATTTATATAAAACAACTTTTCTGTGTTTTTACTTCAGCTGACATAATAAGTTTTTATCAGCGTCGTTGGGTGGCTTGGTTTGTTGGTCTGTTGTTTTTGCATTTTTAAGGACATCATTCATAAGGCCCAGCTAATTTCACTGTATATTTAGAATGAGGTTTTGAGCTTTGGCAAAAAAGGCAGTGCAACACTTTTCTAAACCAACATGTTGATTATAATAAATGAGCAGCTGAAATTTAGCAGTAATAAGAATTTGGGGATCTGCAGTACAGAGTGATTTAAAATTATGAGAGCACTTCACATTATTATGAGCATTTCAGTCTTCAAAACTAAAGTGCTCTTAAAATTTTGAAGAGCTCTAGTAATGCTAACTATTCAATACTGCAAATCTATATAACCTTCAATCCTGTTTTTATTGATGAAATTCATCAGTAGGCTCAAGGCTTTCTTTTCTAAAGTTGGAAAATATTTTTGATTCAGATGGAAACTCGTATAGGGTAACTTTATTCAGGAAGTGAATTCATTGAGTTGCCTCAAATCAAAGTTGCTCAGCCCTTACCATTTTGGTCCATGGTTTGTATAAATGGTAGAAGTTAAAAAAAAATATGAACAGAAAAGTTCCAACTTTCCATCTGTGCATACTCTAACCACGAGAAAAAGAATGTCATGTTGACCCACAGTGAGGATATTTTAAATGTGTATGTTTTGCCTCCTGGATGAAGTAGACTAAAACTAATCATTTATGAAGGCTTAGCCAATGGGCAGAAACATTTTAGGTTGAAGTATGTCATATGATTAAATAATTACGTGTTCCTGCCCTCAGGACAATGGAAATAAGCTTGCTTTTATAAATCATGCTTTCTCTGATGTGATCTAAAATTAAAAAGGAATCTGCATGTATTTAGCCACAATTTTTTAAAAAATACAACACATTAAAAATACATGAAAAACTTGAAAAAGCTATATTAAAAATACTTTCAATCAGCAAGCTAGTGTGTGTTTACATGATTGATGGATGAGGATTATTTAAAGTGCTCACAGGAAACTTCTGTCTAATTCAATGAGTTATACAGTTTGTACTTCACTTATTTAATTACATGATAAATCCATGAAAAATCTATTCAAAATGTTAAATTTCTGAAACTTTAATGGGACCTTTGAGTGCCACTACAATAATACATTATTAATTAAGAGGATAAAAGCATATTGTGTGAGTGCCCTCAGTCTTCCTTCTGTCCATGTTGTGGACAAAAAATGAACAATATTTTCCTATTACATGGTAAATGGAGTAAAGATTTAATTCTTTCATTAAAGGTGTCACAATGTAGCCCAAAGGAATTAACATGAACAAGTGAATATGTTTAAAATTAAAGATCAGTATACGTAAGCATGAAGGAGTCTCAACTTCATTTCTGTAGTCTTGATGAGCAGGTTAATACTACCTCCAACATTGCATACTGTAGCAAATGCAATTTCAAACTGGGAAGAAACTCATTCATTTTACCACCTTGTTTCCCTCAGTGCCAACAATTACCTGTATATTTCAAAATAAATATTCATATCTATTCAGTCCCTCTCTTACTTTTTAAGGACATTAAGTCCAACTCACTAGGAAGTGAAGCTATTTCACTTGTAAATTCTCCATTTCTTCTGAAGCACATTAACCTCCATATTCTGGAAACCTTGCTCTGGAAAAACTTTGTTTTCCTCCCACTTGGTCTAATTCAGCTGTTGTTGATAATTAGTCAACTGCTGATACCACATTTACTATTGTTACTTCAGTAGCTTTCCTCTTGTGCCTTCATGACAACTTTTAGCTCTGAGATAACACTGTATCTGTTTTTCTCTTTAGATGATGTTTAAATTTGATTGATGGCTTTGTAATATTACAACTCAAGAACTGACCATAAATATTTTCCACAGCCAGTTTAACAAGTTTGCATGGTATATATGAAAAAACCCAAGCAATTTAGCTCCCATTGGCTTGCTCAGAGGACAACTCCCACTAAGGAATTATCCTTAACTGTTAATGCCAAAGACCAAATAACTTGAGAGAAGATGAGAACCAGCAGTGACGTTTCAGGTTTGTCTGTAATACTCCAATAATAAGTCTCTGAAAGTCCAACCAACCTGAAAATTAAGAGGTAGTTCCCTCTCTACCAAATGAAATAAGATCTAGCTGCCAAGAAATAGGGGGTTTGTTTCACATAAAATATTTTCAGTGTAAATCTGAATGAAAATGAGACATTTTGATTCATTGGGTTAAAAAAAAAAAAAAGAGAGTGGTGATGAGACCCCGTAGTCTGTTTTTCTGGGTATGGACTTTATGGTTTCTTCTGAATAAGTGTTGGAAATGCTCTTTTTGGGGAAAAGGTGCTCAAAAATACTTTCAACTGTTTATTTACCTATTCTATTTGAAATTACTCATAAAATTGTCAACAAAAGTGGCAGAATGTTGGTGTGCATGCTCTTGCCTTTCATTTCTCTCACTCTAAATGTATATCTCAGAAAAGTAGTATATAAGAAACCCAGCTGCCAAACAGATTTAAAATTGCATTTCATTACTACATAGCCTCATTGTAAGGAATGAAGTGCTGAAACTATAAGAAGTTTGCTTTCTGCACTGAATAAAACCCGAATAAGGACTCAGGTATTTGAGTCACTTCTCTCCTTTCCTTGCCACAGTAGCAGGCCAGGCCCCACTGGGATTTTTGTTTCCCCAGGTGCACCAGACACAGTAGAAGTTTCCTCCTGATCTGACAGGCTATGGCTGCACTGTAACCCACCTGAAGATAAACTCCCAAAGCCTGCTACTGGGAATGTGTGCTTTTATTTCTACATATTCCATGTAAAGTTGAGTTCACGCTTCCTATAAACTTTAACCGCCTTGCCATAAGTTTTGCCCTGAATCTGGAATGTCTCTTTTCTTTCCTTGTTTTTTGATGTTACCACAAACATGGATGAAATGGGCAAAGGCAGCAAAGACCTGGCCACACCTCATTATCCCTCAGCAAGAATGCTCTCTGACATAGGGCATGCCCAATAGTTGCTCTTGCCAAAAAAGTAATCTGGAGAGGCAGCAAATTTTGTCACTAGCCCAATCTGAGGGGACTACTGAGCACCAGTTTTTATTTAGGATTTGAGTTTTTCTCTTTCTTCTACATGCGTATCTGTGCTTCCAAGGCAGAATCTTTTATGTCAATTGTTATATAAATATGAACCATTCAGAGGAGGTAATTTCTGTACCTAATACTGATTTGCACTGGGAGAGTGACAAGAGGCCCTTGTCCAATTAGAGCAGGATCTGCACCTGTTCCTCATTCAATTAATTCTTTAGAGACTTTACAGTTTAGACTGAAGATGAGAGAAAAGATGTGGATATAACAAATACAATGGTAAAATCACAAAATAATGGTGAGCCTGTAGTACTCAGGCTCTTTGCTCTTTCTAAGGAAACACAATACACCTTTATTTTCAAACCTGAAATTATTGTATAGTCAGTATAGCCTATAGTATAGGCATAATTTTTGTTGTTGCAGATACTGGAACACTTTCTAAACTCTTTAGTTTCCATCATTTTAAGGGTCATTGTGATAATTTTTTTTACGATATTGGAAAGTACTACACCAGCTGTAAGTTTAACCAACTTTTTATTTATCTAAATATGCAAACATTTCTTTTACTCTGTATACAATTTCTGTCCTTGATTTTTTTTCTTTGCATGGTCAACTAGTAACAGACAAAGTTCCCAACTTTTGACCTTTTGAGGTATTTCTTCTTTTCGGAGTATGATGATTATGACTTTCTAAAACTTTACATTTACTTAGTGTCAAATGCAACAGAGAACATCCAACATATTTTCAATTTTCTTTGAACATGCTGAATTAAACCGAAATGGCATTGAAAACATGCAGTGAATTTCCTGAGTTCAAAGAAGGGAAACAGTTTGTTTCTATATGTATTTTTAAATTAGATTCTGTCTACTTGTTGCTGGTTTTACACTTCTACCTGAGTAATGCTGACAGAATATAAATTTTATGGGGATTTCATGGATTAGACCTTGGGTATCCCTCTCGGACCATGCTTTCCCAGCTACTTTTTGACCCATTGCAATCCAAAAGTTATTGAAGTTGGTAGCAAATATCACGTCACTTGACATTACAGGGACAGACAGATTCTTTTGGGAATCCTCAGCAGAGTAATGATGGCACTAAGTTGTAGTTACAATGAAAGCTTTATTTTTTTAACAGAATGTTATGATTAGCATAACATACAATTTTATGATCAGGGTAGCAGGGGATGTTTATACGCAGAATTGGTGTAGCAGAATTTTATAAGTAGTGTAGCACAGAATTTCATAGCACAGCTTAGTTTAAGTTTCCTAATCATGTGGACTCTCTGCAGACAGGGTCAAATCTTAATGCTTGGCTCGATGTATCAATATAATAATAATAATCTAGACTCAAAAACATGTAAAAGAACATGAGTCACTGACTCAGTCCTTGGAAGAAACAGAAGATGGTGGAGGTGTCTGTGACCACCACAGGATCACAGGTTTTACTGTCCAGCAGCTGTTGCAGTCCAAGTCCCACTTAGGAGTTGTAACTGCTAAATTTTATAGACAGAGCTCTGTGTGCTGTTACGCTTTCTCTTTCTCTGATGGGGTCACCACAACCTGGTTGGCCACGTGCCTGGGACCTTCAAGGCTGGTAAGGAGGGAAGAAGTCGGTCTTGCACCCAGGAACCTTGAGGTTGATAAGAATGGGGAGAAAAAAATCTGCCTGGTACACAGGGCCTTCAGGGCCTGATGAAGAGGGGAAGGGGGACTGAGACATGACCAGCTCAGTCACAGAGAATGGCCATTTGCCTTATAAAATGACATTACTTATGCTAACGATATTACCAGGGGTCAGGACTAGGGGGTATCAGTCATGGATCAGTAGGAATAACCACAGCAACAACATCTGTGGCACTGAATTATCTCTCTTGAAGTAGCCGTTATCTGGACAACTCTGGACAACACTATCTAACTACTCTTTGTAAGAAAGATCTTTTTAATTTATTGTGGATTTTCACAATAGGAACTTGGAAACTCTGAGCTCTGATTTTCAAAGCCAATCTCCATAGCTAGGAAAAAGAAAAGTATGCCAGAATATGATTTTGGTGAAAACGTTAGTATTTAATATAGTTCAACTGAGTATACAGCTCAGCCTACATTAATTCCTTTCTTCGGTATGTAGTTCTCTTTAAATATTATTAGAAAGACCTATATTTTAAAGTACATTTTACCCCAGCACAGAAGAATTTAGTCTCAGGATTCTTCACAGTCATTCAACCCAAAACATTGTCATTGGCCTCATAATTTTAATTGCCTTTAATTTTTGTTCTGAATTTTATGACAGTGACAGATTGTAACCTTTGGATAAATGTTCTTACCTTTTTGCATGCTTTTAGTACTATGTCAAAAGAACGTAAATCCTGAAAATGATACTTCTTTAAACTTCGCTGGAATTGCAATATTGACAAACTTTCTTTGCTGTGCTGCAAAATGCAGAATGCTTTAAGTAGTGACTCATCACAGCAGGTGCTTCAGTCTGCAAAGTCACTCGGTACTCTCAGCACTGCACCCTGCAGGGGTGGGAAGATCAGCTGATCTGAGGTGACAAAAAAAATTACTTTTGACATTTTTGTCAAAACTATAAGAAAAATGCTGCCTTTATTTGAGAAGGTTTTGCTACGGAAGCCCTAGATTCTGTGCTATACAGGTATTTAAAAATATAATCTTTTGACATTCTGAATTTTTTATTTTCCTGTGGATGGATTCACGTCCTTGTAAATATTTAACTGAGAAACTAAGATAAATACTGAGCTGAATTCAGGGAAAGGTAAAGAGAGTAGATTGAAACAAAAGAGTGCAGCACTTCAAATTAACTGTGTGCTAAACTCAAACCACAATTTTATTCCACTGATGACTAAGATGTGTAAAAACAAAATTAAGTTCTAGAATTAAAGCAGAACAGGAGATTTTTTTTTTACAATGTTTAGCAGCTAACATATTATTTTCTGACATGTCCCATTCTATTGGATTGTTTCAATTAAAAATATTAAAACTGTATTATTATTTCTATTAGGATTCATGACAATTGCTTTTGGCATTTCAGCATACATAAGAAAAGTTTTGTTCCTTTATAGTAAGTTAAGAGCATTGACAATGACAAAACTAAGTTACCAGTATCATCAATTTTTTAAACCTTCTGCAGGGCTTTTGGTGAAAGGCTAAAGAGGAATTAACATTCTCAGTATTATTCTCCCCGTCCTGGCTCACAAGTTGCAAACGAACTTGGTGTGCCTTTCTTCAGAAGTCTGTCAGTGACATGATTACATCCCTTGAATACTGAAATTCAAGATGGACTGGCAATCAGACTTCCCAGGTTGGAAGGTCACCTTTATTTTACATGTGCTACATGGCACTGGAAGGATACACATCTGCCGAGCTGATGGATGTCTGCCCAGTCCCAAGATAGCAAACCAATTTTGCTAGGATACAGATGGCAGCTGAAGATGCATTGCATACCCATCACTGCAGGGGCACAAATTCCACGCTCCAGCAAAGCTTTGTCGCTTTATCACCACGTGCCTGTTTGTACTTGATCATACTTCTGTTTGTATCAGAAAGACAAGACAGTAGAATGAAAAAGGCAAAAGATATTCTCGCATTTGACACAGCAAAAGAAATGTGTTGTGATGGGCTTCTGGAATATCTGTCAGCCCACGTGCTGGAGCCTATGTAAATGTGAATCCCAAGTTTCTGCATACAGAATGGACAGCCAACCTCCAAGCAGGCCTTGTTAACCCAGGGTTAACCCGGAGGCAAGCACTTCAAGGGAAGCAAGTCACAATCACATGGCTGAAAGGCCAGTGAAAAGCCAAAGGTGTGTTCTGACCATTCCCCCAGGGTGATGTTTGCACTCTGTTACACGGTGCAGCGTCAGGGCTACGATTTTAGACACTGTGTCTTTGCAAAGCGATGTTGTCAAGCTGCCTGTGCAGTGCTTGAAAAGGGGTAGGCAGCCAGTGCTCCATCAGGATTATTGTGCTCTTCCCATTCTCCTTTTGGGTGTTTCATGCACTTGCTTTCTTATCACGTACATGGCCTGAATGCTCTTTCTCTGCCTTTTTATCATAAACCTGTACAGCGCTTATCCTTTATTTCCACTCATGGTTTCTTGGGGTTACTATATTAATTGTAATTAATAATCACTTCACTGCTTTGATTGCTGAGTGAGATTTGGTCACAAGGGAAAGGATGAGCATTATCTTTTGGAGAACACAAGAAATGTTAATATTGGATCAGTCCCATGAAGGTGGCAAGAGAGACTTCAGCCAATGCTCAAAATGAACTGCAATTTTCCCAGTTATTTCTTCCCAACATTATCTATCGTTCAGCTTGGTTGAGCACTGTACGAGTGCTGGGTTTCACATCTTCAATAATCATTGACGTGACTGAAATAAGTGTCTTGTATTTCCTCTCCTTTTTGAGCTCCTAAAACGAAGAATAATGGGCACTACCACTCTCTGTATAGCCAAATAACAGTAAAGGTAAACAAGCATGGGCTGCTGTTAGTGCCCCACTAGGTGAGTTATAAATCAAAGGTACTGACCCATTTGGGTCATTAAAATCCCATGATCCTTTGTGTGAATGGAGAGATTTAGAGCTATGGTTCAAAGTCTATGTATTCCACAACGCTTCAGGGGATTTCTGACATTTTTCACTAAGATGACAAGTAATCAAGATGTCAGCTGGAAAGTATTTAAAGTACACTAACTTCTTTGACAAAAACAAAATATCAGCATTCGTAACTTTTTTTTTTCTTTTACTATTTTCCATTCTGTGAGCAAATTTGCAGGATTCTTCTGCCTTCCATTATTAATCTTAGGACAAAGACAAAGCTCTCAGCTTTTTTAAGCTAAAAAAGCTCTAGCGCTATCCTTAGTTTTTTGACTCTGCCATGTCAAAACTTACTTCAGGGATTCTGATCTGCCACAATTGGTCTCTGAATACCAAGCAGGCAGACTGTTGGCCACCCCAAAAATCGGAGAGCTCTGGAGGCAGAGTTGGTGGTAAGATTGTTGCCAGCTACAGAGTCTGCTGACTATATCTCTGAATAACTGCTGATGCTTTCTTCTATGCTATAAATTCAAACGTGAATCTTCATTTAAACTAAAATATAAGAAATACGACAAAGTGACAATGACAGTTACATAAGATTTTACCAGAAGGAATTGAAATAATTGTTGTATTTCAGAAAGATGTTATTCATAATCAGCCCTGACCCATTTTTGACTGTTTCTGAATGAATTTTCCCATTATATCCCTCTGACTTATTATTCAAATAAACTAATTAAATGAAGTTATTTCTCGTGGAATGAGAACAAGTCCTCGCACTGTAAAATTCTGCCATTTTCTGCCATGGAACAGAAATTCTGCCTTTGGTCTGTTACCGTATATAACAGTGTTGTTCTCTTTGACCTGTTTCTCATCTTGTGATATCTGGCTTCCATCTGATAAGTATTACACTTTTAAAATAATTGAACCTGTCTGTTTAGTTGAGGTTAGTACCATGGGAGTATTCGAGTGAGCGTATTATACAGAGTGATCTTCTTGTGTTTTTCTCTTGTGATATTTTTACACTTGTTCTTGGATTATTGCAAACTCTGGTGTCAATTCTCTTTAACCCAAATGATTATATATACCTTCAGTCAAAGAAGCCTGGCAAGAATAGGAAGAATAAATTTAAGCAACTCATATATGTCCCGCTCTCCACAGAAACTTTAGAAACTTCCTGCAGCAGACATGGCCTTTGCTGTCTTGCAGTTGAAGGCACGCTGCATAAAACCAAAATTGTAAGTAATTTGTCTTAAGATAAATGAGCAAAATGAAGATACATGAAGTGTCTGATCTGGCACATGTGTTCCACATACCAGATAAATGTGGAGGATGGGATTTACACTTGATTTTTGATTTCTGCCTGTAGCTGAAGTTAGGCTCCCTTTATGGGGTTCTGGGGAAAATGGGTAGTTTTGGGGTACAGCTCTTCTGTTACATTTCTTCTGACTAACTTAGCTGACTTACTTTAGCTGTCTACATGAGGATGAAGTTAATACTCCATAAGCTCACAGCGTCACAAATGTAGACATATAAAACACAAATATCTATATTCTGCTTAATGAATTATGACAGGGCAAGGTGGGGGCTGGAGGCTCCATGAGGTTGGTCGCAGGGGACAGTGGAGGCTCCCTGGGGCATCAGGGCAGGGCCTGGCAGCCACAGCCCACCCCATCACCCCAGCCAGGAGCAGGACAGCCAGGGGACACTGGGGCAGCCCCAGCTCCAGGCACTTGTCACCTCCCTGGGGACTGGGGAGGGGACACAACTGGGCTGGGACATGGGCCTGTGGGTGGGGTTCATGTTCCACATCAACAGAGGACATGGCATGGCATGGGCATCGCTGTGCAACATCTGCAGCAGAGCTCTGGAGGGGAACAAGCAGGGGAGCCCTAGATTAAAAGAAGATACCAAGCAAAAGCTGTTTCAAAATGCATGCAAATGCTACAGCCCTATGAATATTTTATTTTTCTGGAACAAATGTAGGTTTTGTGGTTACTTTATGGAATCTTCTTTATCTATTCAACCTGATGTTTCTCCCTGTTAAAAAAAAAGACTGCATGACATTTAAGAGCTGAGATACCTCCTGTGAAAACTGTTTGCAGCTGAAGTTAATTTCTGTTACATCTTAAACAGGTAGAAATTTTTGTTCAAGAGAATTTGTTATTTAATTAGTCTGTCCCTACAAAAACATAATAGGCAAGACTGATTTTTTTTAACAAAATGAATAATGATTAATTACATGTCTACAAAATATTTCTTCTCCTGTAGGCTCTGGAAACACTTTGGAGACTGCTAGCCCAGACTGAACTAGCAGTAGGACTCTTTTATGTCACTATAAGTAATTACAGCAGACTTTCTTCAGTGGCAAAGCTACAAATGAGATTTTTGGGGATTTTAGAAAACGAAAAATATACAACTTCTTCAGTTTTAACAGAAGGGGGGAATTAGTTTTTCAGTAAACTGGAAATTCAGGAGCAGCAACATGCTTAATACTTTGAAAAGTATTACTGAGAAATACTTATATTGTCAATAAGAATTTGTGATAAGGAAGCTGCAAGTTTATGAAATATGCGAAGTATGATCCTTCAGTGCCATCCAGTTCAGCTATGTGCATGGGACTGTTGAACCTGTGGAAATTTGGCCCTGTTTCCCTGCTTTTGACACCATAACTGCTTTCTTGCCTCCAACAGTATCAGCTCTACTCTTTATTCATCATATCCATCAGGCACTGAACTGCATTCTCATGTTCTTGCACACATCCCACTTCTTGTTTACAAATCACCTAATATTCATGCAGATACTGGCTCTGCGGCAACTCCAGTTTTTGAAACAATATCTAAAACATTCGTAGTATTATTAAAGCACAATAGGAAGAGTGCTGGAACAGTAACTTAATGCTAGCTACAGCCTGGATTTACCTTTCCTGTCCTGAATCACAGAATCACAGAGTGGCGGGGGTTGGAAGGGACCTCGGGAGATCATCCAGTCCAACCCCCCCTGCTAAAGCAGGGTCACCTAGAGCAGGTTGCACAGGACATCGTCCAGGCAGGTTTGGAATATCTTCAAAGAAGGAGACTCCACCACTCTCCCGGGCAGCCTGTTCCAGTAGAATCAAGTGTCTTTGCTTCATGTCTCTGCTCTCATTTTCCTGAGTATGTTGTCTGCATCATTCTTTCAAGTACTGTCCAAAAGAGCAAAAAAACCTTGTTTTAAAATTGATTTCTTGCAAAGCTCTAGGCCATTCATAGGTAAGTCATTTGTTGAATAAAGTTTGATCTCCTAATTTGCCTTTCACACAAACCAGAAATTTATGCAACCTTTTGGAATTTCCTGTGCTTATTCCCACAGTGAAGCCGTGTTTACTATTGATCATTTTTACAGAAACACTTGGTTCATTTTCTTCAAACAATGTTTATAAAAGTACATAGGAGCCCAAGGGCTAGATCAAGCACAGAAGATGAGCAGCTAGGCTTCCTCTACAGTGAATGAGTTGCATCAGAATGACATTCAGCTCCCCTCGCTGAATACACACACACAGAGAACTGTCTAAAATCAGACAGTTTGGAAATACCAAGCATGAAGCATGTCTAGGCAATCCTGAAACTTCAGCTCCTGGCTTAAGGCAAATGCATTTTTGCACCAAAGATCCAAAATCTAGATTCTATCCCTGACATCAGTTTTCTTGAACAAATGGCTGGGACCTGCCTTTTCCTTTGCACATGGACCCTTACCCCCTAATAACATGGACCCTAACCCCCTAAGGATGGAGAAAAAAAGACTTTAAAGGGACTCACAGGTACATCCAGCACATCCCAGGGGACCAAACTTGATGCTGTTACAGTTGTACCGTGGTGCGCCGATATCCAGTGAAGCTGAGTTAGCAGTATAAGGAGGTGTCTTAGCCTTCATCAGGTATACGATTTTAATTCTGTTCTGATTAATATATGAAATGAATTGTTTATGTGGCACTTATTTTAAAAGTACCTTTTTATCATTTTCCCATAAGTATGCTATGCCTGGTAGGGTTTGTTGCATTATCCTCCCTTTCAAAAGAAAAAAAGTGGTGATAATAAGTGGACTCTTTAGGGAATTAAACCTTTTGACTGCCCTATGTGGAATAAAAAGTATATCTCCATTAGGTGAGTCGGAGGAAAGGAATAATGTAACACCTATACTGAGCTAGTTTGCATGTTTGACCCACTTCTATGAGCCGTGTGTTTAATAGCCAACCTGCTGCAGGAGAATTTTACAGATAATGAATTAACAATGCCCTGTCAGCAATCTCTAATAATATTGTGCTAAATCCCTGCCCTAAATTCATACCGCATGGAGATAAATACCACTGCCACCATCTTTTTTATATTTAATAATTATTCTGCCACTGTAGGTACAGATATGTGAACAGGATTTAAACTCTTCTTTTTTCTTTTCTTTTTTTCCCCAAATACCTACTGAGAAGGAGATGTTTTGATTTAAGGACCTTATCTGAACTGCTTAAATGTCAGTAATAAGGAAAGCTATGTATACCAGTTCTGTGGTTTTTTGTTTGTTTTACACCAAATTACTTTGAAAAGAAGAATGTCTGCAAAGCCTGAAAGCTGATCTGTGTGTCCTCGTCTGTGCACGTGTGGCTGTGCTTGCATGTACGTACATGTGCTCTTTGGCAAAATAATTGTCAATTAGATGGAGGGAGATGAAAACCAGAAAAATTCTCAGGATTAGAACTTTAAGAAGAGTATTTTAAAAGCATCTCCTCTGCCCTACTTAACTGATAAAAAATAGTCCGAAGTGGTTTGAAAGAGCTAAGGCTGAAAGTTGAACTATACAGACATCCACCAGCACTGACATTCAGCTCTCACAGAAGTTTCACCGACATGCAGAATACCCTTTGTGCACATTCAACTTGCTGGGTTGGAAAAACATAAATAATTATGTATAAAATTAAGGCAAATTAAGCCTGTAAATTGCATTGTAAACTCTGCGGCTTCCAATACAATTTCTATTGTATTTTCTGTGACTAAGTTGCAGTGGATTTCAGCTGGAAAAAAGTTTACAGAGTAGGTCTCTGTGTAGGCGTCTGTGAGTGCCTGTGTATATGTGTATATATTTATGTCCAGTTTTTGACAAAATTCTGCTTTTTTTAAAAAAGGCTCAAATTGGGAGTCCTTTCTGGCTGGTAACATTTTATTTCAAATTAGACATTTCATAGCACCTTTAAATTAAAAAGACATATAGTATATGTATCACTTTAACTGTTTTAGTTGACCCTGCAACCTTAGAATTTTATGGCTGTCCCAAAAAATTACACTGGTAACTGTGTGTTTAGACTAGAAAGGATGAAAATTGAAAGAACCTTCAACCTTCTGGGCTGTCTTTTATTATCCACCTGTGGGTTGTAATCCATAGCTGAGAAATATAGAGATTCAATGCTCGTTATAGGGTGATGAGGGCAGAAGCTGGATCTGTAGGCACTGGTTCAGAGAAGCATACTATTAGATGGCATAGTCATTCAGCATGCATTTATATTTCGGGGTCTTAAAACAAGAATATTCCTGTTGCTCTGTGTGATTTTTCCTTTTCTTTTAGTGTTTAAAAACTTATCTAAATAACATATTTATTTTATTTCCAATTTTTGCCCAATAATTTCTTTAGGTTTTACTTTATAGTTAGTTATTTGTCCCAGAAGATATGTTTTGATTCATGCTGAATTGCTCACCTTATTGGCCATCTGAGAGGTTCAGCATGTTTCCTTGGTTTTTTAAAACAGGCCATATTCACTTAGCACATCAGGTCAGCTGAACATATTAAAAAATGGAGATAATCTACCCAGAAAAGGGGACTGCAAAAAATGCCATGGGATGAAGACAGCTCAGTCCACGGTATTAGCTATCCAGCCAGTAAGGCGTAACATCCCTTAAAGCCAAAACATCATCGAAAATATTTCTGAAGCGAAATCCTACATCTGGTCCAAGTTTTCCTTGCAGGCAAGATTTTTAGTGGAACTCTAGCAGTACTTTAACAAAAGTGTGGGCAATTTTACAGACTGGTATATATACATAGAATGATCCAGTTTCCAAATCCAGGGTAAGAATGTAGAAAATGGATGCAGTAGAAAATTTGGAATTGGTTATATAAAGCCCTGCAGATGCACTGGAACTTTCTTACATGTTTTACCAATATTTTTTTCTGTATTTTGGGGCATTTTTTTTTATTTTAATATACCTTTGAAAATATATAAAATACTTGAACCAGTGTCAGAGACAACCTGGGACGTACCAATAAAACAAAATTTAGTCTTGCCCAGGATCTTGCCATCAAGTGAATTCTTTCCTTCCACATGAGGTACCACAGGAATGAGAATTACAGGTAAACTTTGGAGATGAGGGTTGTCAGCAGAAAGGTACATGCAGGCTGGTGTACAAGTCTGCATGCGAAATGCTCTCTGACTTGAATCCCAAATAAGCAGGGAGCTAGTGGAACTGTATAAGATAGGATGTAGGTGATGACATTGTGGTTTTTA
Organism: Egretta garzetta; assembly: GCF_000687185.1. Taxonomy (NCBI): domain Eukaryota; kingdom Metazoa; phylum Chordata; class Aves; order Pelecaniformes; family Ardeidae; genus Egretta; species Egretta garzetta. The sequence goes on from NW_009258947.1 coordinate 2,821,243, forward strand.
GCACACATACGAAAGACCAGATGGCAACTATACTCTCTGTAAATTAAGGAACATTGACTTTGAGAGACACAGAAAATAAATTTTTAAAAGGCAAGGCAAGAAAGATGAGTGAGTGCAGGGATATATTAGCAAGTTGCGGGAAGAGCCGTTGTTGCACAGTGGTGCTGAGAGAGCACAAAATTTTACAAGTGGAGCTCATAGTTCGTGGCATATATAAGCGCTAACAGTGGAAGTTACTTTGGGGAAAAAAAAAGTAAAATCAGAAGGAGAGAGACAGAGTAACAGAGACAGAGAGAAAAGGAAAAGGAGAACTCTCATCAGTGGCGAGCAGGCAGAGAAGTGATGGGGGTCCCCAGGTAAGCAGCCATCCCAGGGCTTTTCTCTAGTGCAGCAGGGCTCCCCCTTAACAGTCTCCTTTACTGAACCTACACTGGTTTCATCAGGACCTGCTCAAACTCCTGTTGGTGGTTCCTGCTTACGATGCTCTTCTCTCTGGCTGGCACCTGCAGGGTGCTGCATCCTCACTGACTGCTACACTCAGTGAAAGTGTATTATCTGATCTCTGATGTCCCCCAAAGCCCCAACCAAGGGGAGAGGGGGCAAAGACGGAGTATTTCTTCCTGCCTGCCACAGTTGCTTCCTGTGAGAACCTGCCACAGCCACATCAACAACTTTGCCTGGGCAAGGCCATGAGAACAACAGCTTGAGAGCAAAACCCTGAGATCAAGGGGACAAAATCTTGCCCCAGGGCCCTGGGAGACCCTGCCCAAGTGGACGGGGTGGCAGGCACCCCGCC
>NW_009258947.1:2822317-2837575 GCF_000687185.1 Egretta garzetta
ACTGCTGGGGGAAGGCGGGCTGCACACCTGCAAACAGGAGGCACTCAGCAGTACGAAGGCTAAGGCATCCAAAGCACGCTGCAACAGCATGCATACAGCAAATAAGCACCGAATATTCCCATTGTCTGGTGAGGCTGTAAAGCATGAAAATCCTTTTCTGAGCTGTGAGTCATAAAACAATTTTGTTGGTGCAGCCATTCATCAGCCTCCGCTCTCTAAAATTAGATACTTGGGATCCAAATCAGCAGAACATTTTCTACATGTGCATGGAGTTCAGGCAAAGCTTTAGATGCAAAATTTATTTATTCTTTTCCTTGTCTTCAGGACCATCATAATTTACGCAGCTTGCAAAAGTCTTAGAACATCTTGGAAGACAATGGAAAAATTGAGAAAAAAAATCATTATTTTGAGAACATTCAGTATCCAGACACTTTTGAACTTCTTTTAGCAAAGGGCTTCCACAGTTGATATCATCTTACTTTAAAGCTTTTAGACTTTTAGTATCCTGTATGACCAGTAATATGATCATTCAAAGTATGTTAAATTTTTATGTACGTGCTCTTCCAGTGTTTTGAAGTAATTAAAGAGCAGTATAATATTTACACTGGGAATTCCAAGGTGTCCTCTTCTTTTGTTTGTAAACAAAGGCAAACAGCTCTATATCTATCTGCAGAGTAATCTTCAGTAAAAAGAAAATTAAAAAAAAAAAAAAGCAAACAGAACCCCCCACAAGCTGATATACTCCCTCAACTTAATTTATTTGCATTTCATTCACATAAATGCTTCATTCTCAGCCATTAGCACATCCACTTGAAATATAGCTTCCTTGCTCTCTATTCATCCAAATTACCACTCTTACATGCTAGTCATTTAGAATCTTTAGGGATTCTTGGTTTCGGCAATCTTTGTCCAAAAACCAAATTAGGAACATATAAGCAAGACAGATGCATATGCTAAGAAATGCAGATTAAAACAAGACAATTGCATTTACACCAGTGTAGAGCAATATCTCAGATTGTCATTTTTTGCTGATATTTATATCCACAATGATCTCTGCACATGACTCATAGTTAACACAACGTGTCTTGATGCCAGCTATCTTTTTATGCAGGTTTGAAGGTGACTTTTTAGCTTTCCCATGTGCAGAGCTACCTATAAAAATGCCTATGAATTTTTTTTTACATTTATGATAAATTTGACTGCATTTTCAGAAATGAGAGCTCATTTTTATTGCTGTTGGGTGAGCTAATTTTAAACATGGTCCTATTGCCTTTTAATAAAACTTTGTCTTCTTTTGCTACTTCTCCTTTCTGAGCTTCTTTTTGGATTTTTAGGCACCAGTAGAATATGTATTTTTTACACATTAATTTCATTGGAAAGAGGACACAAGAAAAAAAAAAGATATTTTAAATGGGTTTGTATATAGTATCTGTAGAAGACAGTCAACAAATATGTAAATACATATATAAAAATCTATAACTTTCTCTTGTGACGGCAGCAAATAGAAACCACAATAACAGAATGAATGAAAAAATATTTTTCCTAAGGCTTGTGAATGGTTACAAACATGAAAGCATGTATAAAGCAGGAAAAAAACCCCTGCCTGTAATATTACCTAAACCACAGATTCAGCAAGGATTTAGTTGCAAAGACTGACAAACTATTTGAGTTGTTGTCACTACCAATAGATATCAAAAAACTGTTTAAAGTAGTAGCACTGAGATTTTCCCAACTGTACCTTCAGAGTTTTTGCTTTCTTTCTGTCTTCAAGTTCACACTGCATTTTCAAAGGCATGGTTGGACAATGCCCTGTTTCTGCATTGTAAGGCAGGCCAGCAACGTACTGTGGTACAATACAGATTTACTGTAAGGCATTATAAGGTAACGGGGAACTTCTAATGAGCTCCATTTATCACTTTGAAGTGAAAAATTCACCTACAGCACAGAGAGAAAATATTAAACTCTTGCTATAATATAAGAAAAAAAGAAAGAAGAAAACTCAATTGGTCTTGAACTCTTGTCTCTAGCAGTAAGAAGAATCAATTACATGTTCTATAGAGTCTACAGTTTAAATGCAGAGCCACAAAGAAATAATCGGTTTAACACCAAATGAGCTGGTATTTCTATACAGCACAATGTAGAGACTGTGGCTAGCACTCCTGGATATATCACGTAGGAACCAGTTTGGGGTTTTTTTTCTGCCAAAAGCTGCATAGTATGTTACAGATACACCCGCAAGCTTCTACATGTTTGGTGAGTTTGCTACAAGACTGACAAATCGACGGCTATTTCACGCTAACCCCAAAAGCCAAGGGTCAATACCAGGGCTGACATTGTTCATTATCACCAACACAGGTCACAGGAAGTACACCTTCAGCAAATGCGCAGATGATATCAAACTAGGGATGACACAAGAAAAGGCAGAGCTTCGTCCAGAAGGACTTGAATAGATTTGAGGACTAAATTGTTAGCAAGTTCCTGACATTCAACAAGGAGTTTGAAGTCCTATGCCCAAGTAACCCTCTGTGTGGGCACAGGCTGTGCAGCAGCCCTGCTGAAGGACCATAAGCTTGGGGAGTACAATGGGTGCCTAGTGAGAGCTGAACCAACACTGCACCATCACCACAACTACTGCAAGCCACACAGTGAGCTACATTGGAAAACTGAGAAAAAATTGTTATCCCTCTTTACTTGATACTGGTGAAGCTGAACACAGAGTACTGTGTCTTGTTTCTGGCTTTCACTTCAAGAGGGGTGTGGAGAAGCTAGAGAAGATCCAGCCAAAGTGTCCCAAGAGGACGAGGGCCCTAGACCTGCAGGGAGAGGTTGAGAGAACTGAACTTCTTTAGTTTGACCAAGACAGGGTAAAGAACTGATCTCTTAGCACAGTCACAGCTCTTTGAAGGGGAGTTACAAAGAAGAGAGAACCAAACTCTCTTGCCAGACAACAAGGAGTGATGAGTACAAGCTGCAGCTTGGAAGGTTTTATTGGATTTAGGGAAAGTCTTTTTACCTAGGGGAATAGTTCACCATTTGAATGGGTGACCCAAACAGGTCATGGATCTCCATCCTTGAAGGTCTTCAAGACTCATCTTACAAAGCCCTGGCAGACCTATTCTTCTGCCATCAATAGTTTTGCTTTGCGCAGGAAGCTTGCCCAGATGGCTACTAGACCTCTCTTTCAATTATCTTATCTGTGATTCTATGGTCCTGTGTTAACATTATTATGAAACTACCTACTTTAAATTATAAGGAGGTCTGGTACCACCATCCATTACTGAGATTCCCCCACATTACCATGGTTCATGCTTCCCAATTATGTTCCCCCATTATGAACTAAGCATTGCCGCTGTAGGCTTTGTCTTGGGTCTGAAATTTGTATTTCGAATTTTTCACCTAAAAGATTTATCTTTCTCAAAAGGGAAAATAAGGTGAAAGTCCTTACTTTTCCCCAAGTAAATTAAGAAATGCTGACAACAGTTTTTTGAAACTATCCATGTTTTGGAGCACAGATATGAAAATGATAGCAGGATGCATATTTTAAGAGGATTTTTTTGAAATATACCCAGATTTAACCAGTTTGTTAACTTTTCCCAAACACACAAGCCAGTCACAAAAGAGACTTGGTAAGCTAAAAATTCAGGTTGTATTATCTGCAACACAGCAAGTGCCATCTCAAACCTGCAGAAAGCTAACAAGCAGTTGCAGCTCCAGGACTGCTGTGGACAGGACTGGTCAGCATAAAGAGCCATTTTAGCTTTGTATGCAGGCTGTGTCTATATCAGCAAATAAGGCCCAGGCTTGGGGTTGATCCTTCTCTCACAACCATCCATGTGAGATTTTGGCCCACATCAGTTAACATTCTCATATATAATGCTGGGGCTCGCAGCACCATTTCCAACACCCAGTGTGAGATAAATGGCTCCAAGCCTGACTCCTGAGATGAAGATCTTAGCATGAAAGCCACAAAGAAATGGATCATTCTGATTGAGAGCTGAATTTAAATGGTGTGCAGTAAGTATGGCATGGGGCCACATACTGAACAAGACAAGAAAATGTTGAAGAGCATAGCTATGCTGTTCACAAATGAGCTGTTCTTGTTTGTGTGGAAAAGAAGATAACATATGAGCATATAACTAAGGAAGTGAAATATAAATACAAGGGACCGAAGTATTACAGACAATCTTCAAATAGGCAGAATTTTCAGTCTTAATTAAGTTTTTTTATGTAGCAAACCTATTCCTTTTTCTTATTCTGGCCTGGTTTCCTTCCACCTCCCTGCTGCAGAGCTTTGGGATGGGAGGACACAAAATGCATGAAAGAGAAGCCCCCAGGACTAGAAAATTAGCTTCCAAGAGTTAGACTATGAAGTTTTCTTAAAGACTGAAACAAGAAGAGCCAGAGCATGCTTTCACCTTGCAGTCCTGTCCTGGACTGAGTTGGTTCCACTTATTTTTTCTATTCTTTCCTGCATGAGCAGTGCCTTCCCTTCCTCCTGCATTTGTATATGAATCAGCGTCATACGTTGTTGATGATGAAATCCATCTCAAGTTCACAACTACCTTCTGACCCTACCCCCTTACCATCCTCTCTAGCTTAAACAATATCAACATTGCAGTACATAGATCCCTGGTATATTGAAAAGAAAAAGTGTAAATTTAATGTTTAAAAACCTTTGCAGCCACTGGAAATTCTGCTCTTGGTCTCAGTGAGACTGAGATATCTTCCTGAATAAGTAAACCAGGCGGGCCTGTTGGTTCTAATAATCCTTTTCATAATTAATCCATTATAGTTTTCTGAAATATAGTTTAAGTGGTCAGAGAATTTCCAGTTCACTGCATCACATGGGCACTGAAAACAGAAAGTCTTACACGGATTGTGTAAAGGTGTTTTTAATACGTGTTTATTAAGCAAACATAGTTTATCATTGATATTTACAAAGCATTTCCATGGCAGAAATTAAGTCTACATTGCCATGAGACACATAAAACAGGTTTCTGTCATGAACCATCCTTGGCCCTCTCTGCACATATTTAATCAGCAGAGACACACAGATTTAGGCTGGCCTGGCGTCTAGCCACATAACATTGGAGTAGGGCCCAGTGTTGCAAACCAAGCTTTCTGACCAAAGTCATCTTGAGTGAGAAATCATTAGTTTGTAACTCCTGGCAGACTAATTGGTGTGTATGGAGCTCCATAATAATTTGTCTATATTGATCCTGTCTATGCTGTGTGAATTTCTAATCTAATACCTTGGGAATCCCTGCATTGTGCTCTATTTAGCTGCGTGGGTGTGTTTGCTATTTGCTGCAGAGCTTTTGCAGTGATGGTTGCTCTGCATAGTTTAGGCAGCAGTATTGGGGAGCACGAATAAAGAGGGGTTCTAAGGACGATGCATCTGTGATCAGCTAGCGCTATCCAAATTTATAGGCAGCAGTACATATGAGTACTTCAGCTGTTTGTCTCATTTTTGTGAGTTGTTTCCATTGTGTAGTAAACCTTCCATACCAGTGTGAAGTTTTATAATATATATAAGAAACCTCTTCATATTATTACCTTATTAATACCTTATTGTATGCAATTGCCGTTGATTTGGACAACATCCTGGGGTGGCTGCATGGAAGACAGTTGTAAATATTTACGTAAATTATTATATTTGCTTAATGAACAGTAGTCAAGAAAAGTAATCACCACCATCATTTTATACCATTCTCCTTAGCACGGCACAGAGACAACTGTTCCTTCATCGAAGGAGAAACACTGAGCATAAGAAGGAGATACAGGTACTTAAGACAGAAACAAAGCTTCTAGTTAGGAGTGCTGTTGTGAAAGGGTCTGTAAGGAACTGTGAAAGCTTCAGAGACATAAAAAATAGAAAGAATGAGGAGGCTTTCAGCTACCCCCAGTGATTTCCAACACATGCCACGTAAAGACTGCACTGAACAACGAGAGATAGACAGTGATTTAGAGGCCAGATGTTTTTATGAATGAGCTTGATCATGTCACAGCAGTTGAAAATGCTGAAGATAAAAAAGAGTGAGGAGAAGAAGGAGGAGTACCTGCGAGAGACTGAGGGGATGGAGGATATAATAGAGATTTATATTGTCACAGGTTGTAGCAATATTGGAATAAAAAGCAGAAGCAGATTCTTTGACCCTAAATGAAAGGAACATCAAGCGGGAAAGGAAGCAAAGTAATTCATGCAAGAAAAATTGTTAACATTGTTGGAAATAAGTTGTGGCAGGCATGTTAATCTATAGAGAATTTCTGCTTAATTTTCAAAGCAAATCCTACCCACCACTATAGTAATTCATCCAGCTCTGTAGCATCACAGAGTCATACAATCATTCAGGCTGGAAAGGAACTCACAATACCTCTGCTGCAACCTCCTGCTCAAAACAGGGTCTACGCCATGTTCAGACCAGGTTTCTGAGGGCTTTGGCCAGGCAAGTCTGTAAAACTTGCAGGGACAGGGTTTATGAAATCTCTCTGGGCAACCTGTTCCAATTTTTCATACTGACTTTTTCCCTCTCACCGTGCACCTCGGTCAAGACCCTGGATCCATCTTCTCAGTAACTTCTATGCAGGTGTTGCAAGGCTGCTGTCAGGTTCCCCCAAGGCCATCTCTGCTCCAGGCTGCACAAGCCCAGCTCTCTCAGCCTCTCCTCTCAGGACAGGTACTCCAGCCCCCTGAGCATGTTGGTGTCTTCCACTGAACTCACACCAGTTTATCCTGGTGTCTCTCCTGCAGAGAGTATACCAGAAGCCATCTAACAAGCACTGAGTAAAGGAGAACAACCCCTTCCCTCTTAGAACAGCTCAGGATGCTGTTGGCTGTTGCTGTTGCTGGTGCCACTGCTGGCTCAGGCTCAGCAAACTGTCCACAAGCTTCATGAGGGTTTATTCTGCCTCCTCCTTCTGTTCACTAATAAAGATATTATACAGAGCAGATGCCAGGATAGCATCCTGAGGTGCATCACCTGCTTCAGGCATCCAGGTAGAGCCCAACACATTGACCACTACTGCATGGGCTCAACCACTCAGCCAGTTTCTCAGCCAGCTGGTAGTCTCCCAATCCAGACAGTGATACATATTTTAGTGCTTGAGTTGCAGACATGAGAATTCATGTTTAATGCGCCTGTCAGAGAGCATCTGATGAGCAAGGAGCAGAGCTCCTCTTGCTGAGAACAGTTTGTGGTAAGTGTAAAGACACAACTGGGAGTTGTAGGTTCTGAGGCAAATGTGAATAAAGTAAACCTCTTCACTGGTGCTAATGATTTCATGGGTGTTTTGATTGCCTGCAGAAGGCTATAAATTGGCCCAGACCAGAGCACCTTAATCTTTTTAAGTAACTTTCAGAAGCTATCCATCACTGCAGTCCCTTTGTGGGGCTGCTTAGTCAATAAAATGGTAAATGGCCAAATATATCCGCTCTTTTATAACTAGTTCCAGTATTTTTCATGTCAAAATTGAAATGCAAATGAATGCAAATGTTATTGCAAGTTCTGTTACATTTGAAAACTAAGTGAATATACCATGGATGGCATTACACGTCATGGGAGCTACTCTAACTGAACAGGCTGTTAGGGGAAATGTTACTGCGTGCAATCGAGATCCTCTGTTGCTGAGCTCTGCTCGAAAATACGACTGCATCTGTCAAGTGGAGCTGAGAGAAAGTCCCTGAAGGCGGCACAGACATTTTCTTCCTTCAAACCTTCCCATTACAGCTGAAATTTCACTACATAGCTCTAAATGAAAGAAGGGGGAAAAAAAAGTCTCTGGTCTTATATACTCAATCTTAGATCCCTACTTCATAATTGACTTTACTTGATATTAGGATGACATTTAAGGTGTCTGAATCAAAGCCAATATTACACTGCTTATCTGTAGACTTTAAGGGAGCATAAACATCCTAAAGACACAAATGGTTTAAAAATGTCTCAGATTTACCTCTGCTGATATTACTATTGGCACATCAGCCATCGTAGACTGGCTAGGGGTCTGGCTAGGAGTTTGTTACTTGTAATATTTTGCATTCCTTCTTTTTTATCATTTAGATGCACTTGTCTAAGTGGAAAAGCATGAAATATAGCAAAATCTTCCCATTGTTTTTTCTCTCAACCTCAGTCTTTAAAAATACAAAATAAGGACAACTCGTTTGGTTTTCCTCTTTCCCCTGCATATACAGTTAATCATCACCAAAACTGAGTTGCCCAGTATACAAGTCACTAAGACAGTCCAAGGATGTAAAGTACTTCAGAAAGTAAGTAGAGCATCTCAGAGCCTTGTCAAGTTGTAAGAATTTATAATATCACTTTGAGTTAGTGTATTTAATGTTTTCTTGAATAATTTTTAGGATCACAGCTTAGCTATGTGGTGTTTTATATAAACTGTAAACATGTATTTGAAAATTATTGCCACATGGTTCCGTCCTTTGGCATGCAGGAAGTGCAACGGTGCAGTTTGGTGAAAAACTTGTGAAAATTTAAAATCTGCCTGTGGAAAAAATGCATTTTAAAAATAAAACTTTAAATTCTGCCAGTGAATTAAGGGTCATAAATATGAATTGCTTCAGATAATTTCTATTCTAAAAATATAAACCTCGGAATACTCTGTATTTGCACTTAATTTGAATACCTCCACAGTGCTGGCTGATTCATTCAGTCATTCTCAGCTCTTCAAAGCTGCAGAAATAATTGTTGAGGACTTGTACCTCTAATCCATTAAAAATAAAAATGATGCATGAGTCGGTGAACCTTTGTCCTTGAGAAGATGTGATTTTCATATTTAGTGTTGAATTTCACTTGTAGCCAACCTCATTAGTTACACTTTTGGAAAGACTTGTATTTTGTTTCATAGTGTAAGTTAGGAGTCTAGGAGCCATATTAAACCAAGTACTACTGTTTTAAATATAATTCAGATAAAGATACACATTACATAAATACACATTAAGAAGAGAAAACCCACAATAAGATATAAATAACAGTGCAATTGATGAATGGAGACCCAAACTCGGAAAATTCAACAGAATTTTACTTCTGCATCAAAATTCTAATATAGCATTATTCTGGACAGATATATTTAGTGTAACTGCATATCATCCAGTTTAATTACAACACTCATACTTCTGTTATGGCTAAAAATATAAAGAACAGATCAATGTTATACTATGAAGGAGATAAGGTATCTTATCAGAGGTAGGAACTCTTTAAATTAACTAGGCTTTATCTGTGCTATTAATTTTTGTCTTAATTAATGATCTGCTAAAAATACGACATAGTTCTTCAACGGTAATGATGCTAATTTGTATTCAAGTGTCCTTCTGTAGTAGAAGATATTCTTTGCTTTTTCCAGCAGTTGTAGGAAAGCTTACAAATGAAAACACTGTGACTTTATCTGAACATATGGGAGAAATGACATAGCTGCATTTCTCAGGACTATATTTGGTGTGCTGGAAATTATATTATACTTGATTTATTAGTTGCATTAAATAGGTGGCCATTAAAAGGTCAGATCCCCAAATGCAGTACTTTGGCACTGAGGACAGTGCAGCTAGCCTGACCTACCCCAGCTATGGATCTGGCCTGGTTCAGAAGACAAAATATTCCAGAGCCCTCCATTTATTCAAGGTTATGAGTGGAAGTTAAATTCACCTTTAAAAGACAAAATCATTTAGAAGAGGAATGGCTGAGTAGAGAGGGGGAAGTGAAATTTAAACAATGGGCCAGATGCGTACAAGCATTTGCAATTTAGTAATGCAGATGTACTCAATGATTTTTAAAAGACCAAGAATTCAGTGTTCAAAACTATCACCTATGCATATCATGAGCTATTTCCTTATTTAAATTTGGTCATCAAGATAAACCATATATAATTGAACCAGTTGCTTACAACAATATACTGAACCTTTAGAAGGGCATTGGAATGGTCAAGCTACTGTAAACATGTGTCAGGGAAAAAAATTATAGTAAAGCTAGAGCAGTCATATGCAGTGCTAAAATAATGGTAACACATCAGTGACACAACTGGGAAAAAGCATTCCCTTAGAAACTGATGGGAGTTTTCTTTCCTTTCCAGTCGTCATTCAAAGTAATGCTTCTTTGTTCTTGGGTTGTTTTTTTTTTTTTAAATATGCTGTTATTCCTGGCATGTATTAGTTACTGTACATAGATCTAAGACAATTAACAGCAATCTGACTGTAAATTCAGGAGCAGAAAAGGCAAATCAATTATTTTTCAGAAATAGCTTATGACTAACTCATGTTTACCTTGATTTTTTTTTTATCGACACAAGCACTTCATCAATGATAAACAGTCTTGTCAACTAACTTCAAGGAGATATCAGAACTGACAATTTCTGCTACCAAATTTGCATCTTAATGAACTTTCTGATGATGCAGCCCATTGTTATTCCAGTGCCTTACTGGAAGTGGCATATTTTATGTTCTCTGTTGTCGTGGTTTAACCCTGGCCAGAAACTAAGCTCCCCCCACAATGGGATGGGGGAGAGAATCAGAAGAGTAAAAGTGAGAAAACTTGTGGGTTGAGATAAAGATAGTTTAATAGGTAAAGCAAGAACCACGTACACAAGCAAAGCAAAGCAAGGAATTCATTCCCTGCTTCCCATGGGCAGGCAGGTGCTCAGCCATCTCCAGGAAAGCGGGGCTCCATCACGTGCAATGGTTACTTGGGAAGACAAACACCATCACTCCAAACATCCCCCACTTCCTTCTTCTTCCCCCAGCTTATATACTGAGCATGATTTCATATGGTATGGGATACCCCTTTGGCCAGTTGGGGTCAGCTGTCCTGGCCGTGTCCCCTCCCAGCTTCTTGTGCACCTGGAAGAGCTGAGAGCTGAGAAGTCCTTGACTGGTCTAAGCACTACTTAGCAACAACTAAAGCATCAGTGTATTATCAACATTCTTCTAGTACTAAATCCAAAACACAGCACTATGCCAGCTACTGGGAAGAAAATTAACTCTGTCCCAGCTGAAACCAGGACAGCTGCTTAGCTCTGTCCTGTAAAACATTGCAGGGAAGCAGTGGGCTGCGAGAGACAGCAGCTAGGCTCAGAAACCAAAAAGCTGAGGGCAGAAAACACAGCTGACCTCTCAGCTTTTCAGTTAGAGGCTTGATAAAAGTGCCTGGCAGGTGCCTCCAGAGTTTGTCCCTCCTCTTGGCACCTAGCTTGCCTCTCCCCCTGGCAGGCAGGGCACTCCAGGGGCAAGTGGCTGTCCAGGTACCAAAGACAAGACCAAATCCTGACTTCTTCAATGAAAGTGCTCACAGGCTGACCACAGTTCTCTACTCCAATTTCTTTCAATCCTGCATCTTTTGCAGACCAGACTTCCTTGCATTGCCCAGTCACGCCACTCAGCTTGGCAGTAATGCCATCATTTGGTGCTTTTACTGAGGGCATCACTGTAGCAGTGTTAGCCTCTCACTGCTTATCAGTCATACTACCGAACTCCTACTTACGCTGTCTAGTTTTAGGCTGTCATATCACTGCTTTTAACCTCTTCTGTCCACATGTGAAAGACTAGAGCCGGAGAAGGCACATGCATGAGCATCTTTCTCAAAGCTGTGCACAGAAATGCAGCTAGACTTTGCTTCTGATTCCCTGTGTCCATGAAGGTAAAATGGGTCAGGATCAGAGACATGCACACTCTCCTGCAATAGCCCCTGCTCTGCTTCTCCCAGCATCACCCAGAAGATTAATGGCAGGATTTTTCCCTGAGCAAATAGTTTAAGACCTATGACTGACAATTTGTAGAAAGATAGGGGAAAAAACATACCTGGGCAACAGGTATAAGCTGGTGATAAACAACTCAAATGGTATTTTACCAGAGTATTCATTCTAATGTGAAGCAATGTTTTCTCTTTCTCTGCATCTCTTCCCTCATCTCCCCTTTTGGCATACTGCTTCCTCAGCTTTGGAAGCAGTCTGTGCTGCACAGCAGGACTAGCGGCGCCTCCGTGGCTAGAAGGGATGGACTAGAGCATACAATAACCTGGAAGAGCTTGCTAAAATGGGCTGCAGGCTAGCCTAGGAGGCCCAAGAGACAGCTGCTGCTTCCAACAAAACAATTAGCAGATATTGCACTATAAGCACTACTGTGCAGCAAAAGCTTTTTTTTTTTCTAGAAGCCTGACAGTGAGAGGAGAAGGTAAGCAAGACTGAGCCTCCTTGCTAAAAACAAAGGAACAGTCAAAGGTGTACAAAAAAATTTCTTAGAGACACTATTGATCTGGTAACTTCAGAAGTCTTGCTACACTAGAGTTAATTTGCATTTGAAACAGCATAAAATGAAAAGCCAGAATGGGTTGTGTGGTGTGTTTGAAGACCCACCCCTTGTGCACTTTTTCCTGGCCAGACTAGCGAGTTCCTTGCTCCATGCACTCTGCAGATCCCTTCTTAAGCACTTGTCTTCTGTCAGACAATTGACTGCCAGACACAGGTCCTGAAAGTGGAGCTGCAGGCTCCATTTGACCGCAGGGCACCCAAAGGTTGAGTGTGAAACAGAGATGAAGCTTCCTTCACTGCTGTAATACGAGTTACCTTGTAAGACAGAAAAGCTCTTTTCTTGCACAGTGACATGTGGAAAGTATGTCTGGATTCAGGCACATATATCTGGATGAGAGCAGAACTTTCTGAATTTTTCTCAGTCCTAGCATTTCACTGAAGTAAACATGTTATATTTTGCATCAAAGGAGCACATAAGACTCGTATAAAACTCACAGTATCATCTACTTACATTCGTATGTTCTGATGCTAAATAAAATCCAGAATAGAAATCCAATGAGTGCTCTTTGGCTATTCCATGCTCAGTTGTTTTGATTTCATTTCTGCAGAGTTGAGCAATATTGCCCCTTTTTGCTAATGCAAATTTATTTATTTATTTGCTTAATTTTCATTGCTGGCTTTACCCTACAGTTATTATGTTCACTGGGCTTGATCCTACATTGGTGTATGTTGATGTAGCTCTAGCTATTTTCAAGAAAAGTAGTTTTTTCATGTCCATTTGATAAATATTTGTGTACAAGGCAGAAATGTGGGGCTTTCTTAGCACTCTCAGCAAAAATGCTAAGCAGAGGATTGGCACAGAAATCTCATTCTGCTCATTCTGCATTTGTCCAAGGTGATGCATCACCTCTGGGAATGGGAGGAGCTTGCTGCCAAGGGCAAGCAGCCTCCGTGGGGAGTCTGGATGACCCATGACACCTGGAGAACCAGCCTCAGGGTTTGTACAAGGGCCCGTGGCCCAGGCCACTGGCAGGAGCCATTCAGTCAGTCATGCAGGGAACATCTCTCGCATTTTATGGCTAAACAGGGTGGCTTCTGCTGCCATCAGGAGAGGGAGCAGCAGATAGCTAACAAACAGCTTTCCAGGATGGTGCTTACCTGACAATTTGAGTTACTCAAAGGAGAAGAGGAGGAAGACAGAGGTACAGGGTTTTTTTTTTCCTACAGCACACTATAAATGTTGGCATTATAGAGACAAACAAAGTGTTTTAACTCCAAAACAGGTAGCCCAGAAAATATGCAATAAAAACACAAACTCCCCAAGCACCTGTGAGGGGGCTGGTGCCACCGGGGGCATGGGTATGGCAGGTAAAGGACAGCACTCTGCCCTCCTCCGCTCCAGCTGTTCTCCTGGGGTCTCTCCCGTCCCTGAGGTTGGGTCTGCCTTGCAGCCTGCAGCTATCGCAGCCAGGCACTCATTTCTCCTCCACAAATGCCGTTTTGTCTTTCAGCATGAAGCAGGGCATCATAACTGGATGTCGTTTGAGACTTCTCTGGAATAAGAATTGCGTGTGCCATGTGCATTGAACTTGATTTTTACCAATGCTCTGTATTTACCCTGCATAGAGAAAATTAATTCTCTTAATTGATTGCCAATGACAGAAGAAGACAGTATGAAACAAAAGCAGCTGGAAATACCTGGGATTTTCTCTCAGAAAAAAAAAAAAAAAAGTCAGGCTGAAATCTTCTCACCTTGCTACATCCCAGGCAGAGCAACCAAAGCAAAAAAAATATGTGACATTTATCCTTCTCAGCAACTGTATTCCAGAACCCTTTCTAAACCTTGCTCTGGCCTAGCATATGCTACAATAGAGCAGCATATTAGCATATGGCAAAAAATTCAATCTTTTATTTTTTTTTTACTGTCCTATGCTCACGTATAAACTACCCATAAATTGCAACAAGTTTACATGACACTGCATGACAATTTCTGGATTAATCCTGTGCACAGTAACTTGTATGTCAGTCATAGCTAGATGGTTTAAAATCAGCAGGCAGGGTGCTATGCATATTTTATGCTACAGCACCATCTACAGTAAGGACTGAGATACCTTGTGGTAACTTTTGTACATTATCAGATGCTAAATCCCACAAAAGGCTTGAATTTACATTTCTCCACGGATTTGTTGTGTCATTCCCAATAACGTTCACCTGCAATATTGAAACTGCTCGTTTTCTGATTAATGGCTGATAACCTTTGCTAGCTTGACCATGTTCTAAGTCTGCTTCTCTACTTTATATTTTATACACTAACTTTTCTACTTTTTAATTTGGTGGTATGGTAGTCTGTGGTAACTCTTTCTAATTGTATAAAACCTAGGAAGAGTTTAAGTTATTCAGAAGTTACAAAAGAAATAGACATCTGCAATTTACATCCCAAGTTATGTCACATGTTATGTTTCAAGCCCGGGTCTCCTGCTTCCTCCCTTTGCCACAAGAGGTAAGTATTTGCTGCCAGCCAAATTAGCTGCCTCACTGGGTCTGGATCCTGGTCCGCTGGTCATCCATGTACATGTTAGTTCACATCTAAGGTCTTGCTTAAAGGAACCAATCAGCTTTATATGAGCGCAATCCCCAGGTGGTTTTGCTTGTTCATGGTTCTGAGAAGGAGAACAGAAAAAAATAATGGGTTTCTTCCATACCACCCAAGGTTCTGGAAATATCTCTAGAGGGCACTACCGTACAAAACATGTTTCAGTCTGGTTGATCATTTTTACCCTCCCTCACCTCAAATCCTTGTAAATATATAACAGCACATTTAAATTTGGAATTTCTGCTAAATGTGCAAACTCTGCTGAAAGTATCTGTAGTTTAGTACGACATTTTTAATTGCCCATTGCTTATAATCTTTTTTTTTCTTTCTCTATAAATCTTACCTAAGGTATAACAAAAAATTTCCCTAAATGTTAGAGTTTCTTTTGTTGTTACCAATTTATACTGATTTACACAGTG
>NW_009258947.1:2837594-2846114 GCF_000687185.1 Egretta garzetta
CCTACCCAAATGCTCCAATCTTTAAAATTTATTAGGAAACCAAAAGAAACTTACTCTAAATCTGCAATTCTTTATTACTTACTATCTAAGTGATAGAAAAGATAACACTTGAACAAATCAGACCAGACACCAGAATGCATAAGATAAAGTGCTTTCTTTTTTTTTTTTTTCTGTACTATTACTTGCCCTTTAATTCTACTCTGGAAAGAAAAAAATGTTACCTGTTAATAAAAAGGTAGAACAAGCAGGGACAGGAGGTATGGGAAATCCCAGGGCAGGAGTTTATAAAATCTCCTTGTGTCCCACAGTAAAACACCTGCACCAAATTCTTCTGAACAGTTTCAGCAAATTATTTTTCTTCTGACAATTTAGCATAGTCTTAGACAATTCACCCCATACTTTCTCCTGTGACAGCACAAGAGCTTGACCTAAGAAACAGGTGGAATTAGAATTACAATCTTATTTAATTTAAGAAAGGAGTTCTATGTACGGAAAGACTCTGTTGTAAGTTGGAATAATGGCTCCTCGCAAGCAGACTTCACAGTTAATAACTTTACCTCCTGAGTGTCAGAAAAGTATTGGCAGAGCTAACAAGAAGCTGTAAGAGCTGTACCGGCGGCCTAATGTGGATTCATAAGTGGAATAATTCCTGAAGGTATGTGTAATGTAACACGTATCTGAAACGATAAAGCAGCTGCTCAACAGTTTGCTCCTTTTTCGCAATAACCTTAGCAGAAAGCCCGAGGGTTCATGAATTGAGAAGCCAGCCAATGCTTCCTGTAAACTGGGCAGGGCAACAGAGACATCTAAAAATGCCCAAATTCTGTATAGTTTATAATTTCAGGTGACTGGATGTGGCATTTATTTCACTTTTTCTGTTTTTTTTAACAAATGCTGAGTCAGTTTCAATAATTCTCTTGACCATGAAGTCTTCCCGAAAATGCTGTTTTGTCTTTATATCTCTTCCAGATCTAAAGAAATGGTGGCCTTTTGTATGCTAAGAGTGAGAGGAGTTTATTACACACAGCCTATTCACTTAAAGACATAAGGTTTGAGAAAATTGAAAAGCATTAGACTGTCTGGTCTGATTTGCCATGTCTGACACACCATTCATTTTTGTAGACTTACCCTTGCATTAGATCCTATGACTTATGATAAATCCCATAGTTTATGCTTAAATAAAGTTTGAGCAAGGTTTTCTGATCTTTTCATAGCTGAACATCAAATAATAAAGCAGCGAGGACTCTATGCGTGACTGGATTAAGCCACCTGTCCATCCCGATCTCAGGATGGTGCTGTCCTTTTGT
This sequence comes from Egretta garzetta, assembly GCF_000687185.1. Classification (NCBI taxonomy): domain Eukaryota; kingdom Metazoa; phylum Chordata; class Aves; order Pelecaniformes; family Ardeidae; genus Egretta; species Egretta garzetta. Next base: position 2,838,902 of record NW_009258947.1, read on the forward strand.
ATTTCTACACTCTATGGTTGCTGCCATATTCTTACGTATGTTGCCTCCCATTCTTCCCCTGCCTCTAAATGGGAGTTTAATTAGCTTTAATTCCATTTAATACCTCATTTGTAACATGGCTGTGCCTCCCTGGCTGGGAATTAGTCATGATTTGGAAAGGAATTATCCATCACTTCGTGGGTAGTCAGCTCCAGCTGTTAATGGCAGTGTCTCTTGCTTTTAATGTAAATTCTCTGGCTTCAGGTTTCACTTGCTGCTTCTTGTTGCCTTTCTCTGCAGCATGTTTTCTCTTCATGGGGATATTAAGGTTCTGTAAAAAAGTCATGTTTCAGACTTTTTTTTTTTTAATTAAATAAACTGGAGTTTTTAATACTCACAAAGTATTTTCTTTAGTCCTCAATTGATATATGTGACTCTTTTTGCACCTCTCCAAATTTTTCAATTTTTTTTTTAAATACTGGATGTGCTGAGTACAGATAGAAAGTAATTTCACTTCTGTTACTCACTGTTCTCCTATTAAATTTTAACCCAGGATGACATCAGATATTTTTGAAACAGTAGTATCTTGAAAGCTTCTGTTGAACTACTTCTCAAGACCTTTCTGAGATGCTGTTTTCTAGAACAGAATCCTTTCTTCATTAGGAAGAGACTGCATATTTGGTTTTTTTAACCTTTAAAATCATGGCATATTTTTTAATGAAAAAATCATCATACAGAGTTTATATGTAATATACTTTTCTTTCTGTTTCACCAGCTATAAGAAGTCTGGGCTCATAATACTTCCAGAGAGGCATGAGACTTGTGGCTCTGGATCCTGGCCCTGGCCCAGACGCTTTCACACCATTGAAAATCTACCTGCATGCCAATTTTTGTATCAACTCTATAGACTTGTGGTCCTCATACTACATGTACTACCTACTCGTACTACAAAATCAGCCCAGATCCTTTTGGTTAGTGATGAGCCGGAGTCTGTGCATTGACTTCTGAGGGTTTTGAATTATGACTTGTAATTTGCACCAAAATAAATTTAATTTCCCATATCATGCAAGTGATTGCAACTCCTTTTCATCACTGTTCATTGTTGTAATGACTAAACATTACCAGCCGTAAATATGAGCAGCCCTTTAACATGTTCTTGTAATTCCAAAGGCAATTGTTTCCAGACTTTGAACACAACCTCCCAACATATGTCAAAGTTGTATTCTTGTTTTGGTTTAGTAAATGCACAGAGTAAATGCACAAATTTTGTTCTTTCAATATTCTTCTACCTTATCTGTTACAGCTTCATTCATAATGCTTCTCACAGTTGTGAAGTATTGTATTTAGTGGAGGAAGCTATTGATTTCATCACTCCCTCCCAGACTTTCCCAGCAGAATATGTTCACAAATAACCATATCATAGATTAGACCAGCATGACAGTTTTGGACACAGATAGCCAGTTTATGATTCAACAGGCCTTTGGAAATTACATAACATTAAGACATACACAAAAATAAAAAATTCTAAGATTTAAGCCAAAATTGCCAACAAGAAAAACAAAGAGCCACTGCTGAGAAGGAGAGTATCAGCTTTTCTGAATGCTGCCAGTGCCCTTGGCAATGAAAAATATATGGGCAGCATAGTTCACATCTCAGAATAAGAAGACGATGTGGGGTAAGAAACCCTGGCAACATCCCACCTGATTCTCTTTTACCTTATTTTTTTGTCCTAATGGTTTCATACTTCAAAGATAATTTACTATTTTTATCACCAAAAGTTCATTTTACTTACCAACATGCAAAAATAAATATGTGAAGATGTCCTTCCAAGAAAAGGATTCAGGCTTCCCTAACCAAGTAAGTTTTGGGGTTGGGGCAGGGGGCTAAGTGTATGCATGTGTGTTCAGGGGTTGTACAAAGGAATTGCTTAAGCTATAGTCATAGCCATGCACTTAGACAAAAATAATGCAAAACACTTCTTTTGAGTTTTCCAGCAGTCTTATTTCAGATGCTAAATAATCAGTTGTGAGAACTTGAAATCAGTGGTGAATAAATCTATTGATCCTTATTCCAGGGCAGAAAGCCATATTGGGGTTGTTTTCTCTCAGATATTTATGGGACCATGTTGATTCTCTGATTTCTGATGTGTCTTAAAGTTTTCCCTTTCCTCAGTGGCTTCTCCACTATTGGCAAAACAGACAGATTGATACGATGGAGAGAAGAGGTTGCAAAGAAAAATAATCAGGAGTACCGCTGATAAGAGACTCAGGCAGGGGAAATGGAAAGAGCACTGACACCACAACTGCAGACACAAGCCTCAGTGGTCCTACTGCTCGGGCTACAGACTTGCGAAGGTAGAAAAGCAAGTGAAGGGCAGCCTGCTAAATTTTGCTGAATGTTGTGATGAGCCAGGAAACCCGGAATGACTGATGGCGCTGTACTTTCTCTAGCACAGGCCAGAGAATGACTGAAAATCACTGCCATTTGGTGGCAGCAGCTCAGTTTTTCAAGGACTGCTGCAAATATTTTAACTGTTATACCTAGACATGGCTTGTGCAGATGGCTCCAACCAGTGCCCTGAAGGTAAAGGTGTATTACCTCATTTTCAGGGTGCCATGGGTTTCTACTGTTCCCTGATGACACACGACAGGCTTAGCCATGTTGGGAGCCTGTGACCTTCCCCTGCTCTGCGATGTGGCCTGCCACTTGCTGCTGCTCCATCCCATGACCAGTGCCATGGTTTCCACACCATGTGGAAGAAGGAGCTGGGAGAGGTGTGAAGTGTTTTGTGCCCCCCGCTGATGAATGTTGTGATGTTACTTCTGTTATGTATGATCTGATGCAATGTGAACATTTCCTTATAAGCGACTTTTTGTGCCTCAAACGGAGCTTTCTCTCCTGTTATTGTTACAGAAGGAAGCACCAGGCAACACAAGGCTAAAACCAGGCTAATCCCAATTTACTAAGTCACCTGAACAAGGGATGAGCTGTGTCAGAAAAAACTTTGCCTGGACACAAGCACACACAGAGACACAAACGGAGTCACCATGCCAGTGAGTTGTCACAGCCCATGCTGGGGTAAGATGACACTCGCCCCAGCTGTCTCAGCGCTGGGCTCTGGAAAGCAGCGCAACTCCAACACAGCAGTCCTGCCTCGGGTCCTCTGCTCCCACAGTGAATGCAAAGTCCACCACAATGGCCCCCCCAATCTCTCTTACTGGGAGGGGAAGGTGGGGTATGGCCAGATGGTGGCACAAGCTGTTAGTCAGATCGGTCCATGATGAAATTAAGGAATGCCCTTCCAGCAGTTTCAGGTACAACTATATATACCTATATAATTGAATTGAACAAAGAGTAACTCGTCATTGTCTTTCAAGAGAGTTACGATTAATAACTGTCTTATCCTAACTGATAATAACTCATCTTTTTAATAAAACACTACTTTTTCTCTCATTAATCTGGATTTTCACAAACACAGCTCAGTGTTTGCTTCATGGGCCCGAACTTCTGCTGAAGCAACAGCATTGGTTAGACTGCTAAGCTTGGTGTGACTTCCAGGCTTGAGGTCAGATAGAGGAAGGCTCACTTTACCTTGCAAGATGTGTAAACAGATTACATTCCCAGTGTTTACACCTTATTTTATTCTGAAATTGTTTAGTTTTATCTACCAGCCACTGGACATTTTTATGTCTTTGTCAGCAAGATTAGTGACCTATATACTCTCAGAAATCACTTTCCCGTGGAGGTACTTACAGACTTTGATTCAGTTACTTCCTAGTCTTAGATTAGAGATCCATATCAACTGCCTTACCATTGCAGTACATTGCATGTTCATGTCCAGGTTGTTATCCACCGTGATCAAGCTAATTCCCTTTCTGAGTCGGTGATGTCCAGAATATGTTCCTCAATGTGTATGTAACACCCTTAGTCTCTAGAATATAGCCTCAAATTTTCTGCATTAAAATACATATTATTTAAATGAGCTCAGCTGGCATCCAGCCAAGTTTTTTTTCTGGAAAACTTATTTCCTTTACTATTATTTTTAACTCTGGCAATTTTTTGCATTATATACAACTATGCCAGCAACGTTTCATATTGCCAATAGTTTTCTTCATGATAATAAGGGGCTGATAACATATTCTTGAAGAATCCCACTTGAAATGTACGTACTGGATAATGATTAACTTATCTTTAAAGGATATGTAAGATAATTATCTTAGCATCAAATTGAAATTATAGTGTTAAACTTTTTATGCAAATACTTCACAATGCTACATCAACTGGCTTCTAGTCGTTTAAAAATATTCCATAGAACCCTTCATAAGTCAAATCTGTAATCATACAATGAAAATTTGGTTGAGCTGAGGTGATATAATAGCTATACAAAAATGCTGAGTGTCATTAACTAGTTTACAATCCTTTAATCCTTTCTGAAGTATCATGCATCAACAATTTCATGAGAACCGCATAAAAATAGATAGAAAATATAGGAAGTGGAGGTCACGTCAAGACATGTCAACTGTTGTAATGAATATTTTTCTACCTGCCTAATTTCACTAAAAGGCAATGTAAACAGGAACGTACAATTTGTAGGAATATGGTTCAGAGGAACTGCAGATGACTGGAAGCATAGAGTGGGTGTTATCCTGTCCAAGTCAACAGGAATTTCAGTTTTGCAAGGACAGTCCTTTTTCATTCCTGGAAACCTTGTCAGAGCAAAATTTTGCTAAGTATTTGACCAGGATTTCTAGACATGTCTCAGCACAGCAGGAGCTCTGACCACAACGTTTGTAGATCAGATATGCCCACTGTGAAACCTCAAGCCATCATCACAGGATCAGAATGTCAAGTCTTACAGATCTGATCCTGATCTACTGAACATGTGTCATGTCAAAATGTGTGGACATGTTGGAGTTATTGCAGATTAAAAAAAATGGTACAGTGCATGTAGAGTATGTCTCATGCTTCCTGGACATTTTCAACTCTCTGATGTGCTGTATATAGCACACTCACACATACTGCAGGAAATTTAAGCAGAACTTTGGACTTATTGCTGTCAGCCATGTGGTCTTGATGTTCCTTTGTGGGCAGAAATTGTATAAAAACATTACCAGAAGATTTTGCTTGCAAATTCCCAGGAGGCAGTTGCAATATGATACACTCCAATGATCCTGGACAAAAGAACAGGTCTTAGAAGCCGTGACCTGTCAATTCAAGAGAGCAGCCCTGAAGCTTTAATTTGGATCAGCAAATTACCAGACTCCCCATCCTCAGTGGATAGAAAGGTCACATTTTCATTTTCACATGAGAGATGCTAATGAAATATACTCATGATACGAGGATAGAAAGTATACCACAGAGCAGATGTGACTAACTGAGGTACCTAATTTTGGTGCAAATGGATCTGAATATTGGACACACAGCACCAGTAGGAAAATTCAATCTACTCTTCTGAAGGGACATGCTTAAATTCTTTCTGTAGTCAGCAGAAAAAAAGCTATAGCTTTTAAAGCTTCTGGAGAGCTATAAAGTAAAATTACACTAAGGTGCTTACCTCTCTTATTGACATAAATGAAAATGCCTACATTGACTGGCAACCCAAACCGATGGTCTCCTTTAAAGGTATAGCAAAGTGGTCAGCACAGGACAGCTGGGTGTAAAACTCTTCTCTTTCACAGTTTGAGCTCACTCTTCCAAGGAAATGCCCTGACTGCTAGCTTTTGGGGTTATTTTCACTCCTTTTATAGTCATGGAGCCAAAAGTGCAGGAGTGAAAATTGGTGAGACATGGAAAGAAGGCAAGAGGGAGCCCAGCTCTCACCTGCAGGGGGAAGACTTGGACTTTTTGTCCCTGCTCTGTCACGTTAACGGGGTCTGTCATGGCAGGACGGGAAAAAAAAAAGTGTTTGTGGGTGAGATAAGAAAGATTTTCAGTTATTCATATTGAATAACAAAGAGATCAGTGCCGACTTTGGCCCACGCTGTATAAGACATTCATATCCTCAGAAGATAAAATCATTGAAGTCTGTATAGCAGAGCAAGGCAGTGCTGCAGTGTTAGAAATGTGCCTGTCAGACAAACTGTCAAAGTTATTCCATTAATTTTATTCAACATCTATTAGAAAGATGGATGACTTTATTGAGAAATCTTTCAATTAATTTATAGTGCTGTTAGCAAAATCTTCTGGGGATTAGTCCTGAAATTGAGTTATATGAAGAAGTTCTATAAAGAATGCATATGAAAACTCAAGCAAATTTAGCATTTAATTCCCACTCATAACATGAAGTTTCAAGGAGGTGACATTTTATTGCTTGCTGTCATAGTGCAAGGCTTTGCGCTCGTTCTCAGCACAGGTGCAAATTCAGTGTAAATCCTGCTAAGTACAAAGAGTTGATAAAGCCCTCAGGTCACAGCCACTCTTTTCTGCTCTATATCTTTTAGATCACTTAATTTCCATATTTGCACTTCTGATTCTGTTTCTGTAACAAAGAGTGAGGAAAACAAGCTTGTGACATAAGCATGAAGTCTGCAATGAGAACAAACCCCCAAGGAGCCTTCAGTGATGCCACACGGAGCATACATAAAAGCATAGTCTTGAAAAAATTCTTCAATACAACCAGCTTATTATCAGTGCTATGTAGATCTAAGTTACCGCCTGGTTTATTCCACTTACATACAGAAGGCCCACAGCCTAAAACATTTCATATAACACTGGTTTGCTAAAAAATACATCTGGTTACTTTTTAAAAGCAGTGAAATGACAGCTGATGTCTGACTGAACTAAACAAAACATCAAGCAGATTATGAGTCCCTTGGTTGAACTTTTTCATTACAAAATGGTGATTCACTCAAATTGAAACTCTGTAAAGGAATGTCCAGTTCTAGTGAGGTGATCTCCTGGTAGGGAATCTGATGTCCAGAGCAGCCGCTCTCTGCTAGAAAGCTTGATCCTGACTGAAACAGCAACTGGGACACTCGCTGGGTCTCTGGCCACAGGAGGTGATAGGCATGTATTAATAGAGTACTGCAAGGAAAACTGCTCTGTTCCTGTGGTTTTGTCGTGGTTTAACCCGGCTGGCAACTAAGCACCACGCAGCCGCTCGCTCACTCCCCCCCCTCCCTCTGTGGGATGGGGGAGAGAATAGGAGAAAAGAAAAAAAGTAAGACCCGTGTGGGTTGAGATAGAGACAGTTTAATAAGAGAGAAGAATAACAATAGTAGTAATAATAATAATA
>NW_009258947.1:2846549-2881179 GCF_000687185.1 Egretta garzetta
TAGCTACTGTGAAGAAAATTAACTCTATCCCAGCCGAAACCAGGACAGGTTTGATTAAAATCAGGATCAAAGTGTTTATTGATTTGTTAATGACACAGAAATTACTGGCAATCAGCAATCCGGGATCATTGTCAGCAATACAGCAGATAAGCCACACCAGACACATACAAAGTGTCAATAAACACCCATGAGTTTCTGAACACTCTTTTGTAAAAAATTGCAAAAAGTTCTAATCCTACCCAACACACACACACATGCACACAGAGAGTGACATGCACCCCCATTCCCTCCCTGTGGCCGTGCAGGGTTACACATCCACATCCTATCCTGAGCCTGGGGCTTCCCCCTGTGCATGCTATACATTTGCATCTCCCACTGAGATGCGGGGGCTCCAGCTCTGCGTGTGGCCCTGCAGCTCCCCACAGCCTGCCAGGGCTGGGACTGGTGCAGAATCCCCACCAGGGTCCCATAGGCACACCAAGGCATGGGTCCCCGTGTGTGTGTCCCCGCCCCCCCAGGCTGGGCGCAGGCCTGTGGGAAAGCTGCAACGCTGCAGGGCAGCACCTGGCAGTGCCTCACCAGGCTTTGCTTTTCTTCCACCTCTCTCTCCCAGGTAAAAAAATTCAAAATTTCACTTCTTTTCAAGGTGACCATTTTTGTGATTGAAAAGTTCCCAGGCAAATGCCTGGTTACTGTTTAACCTGGCTGGTGGCCATCTTCCTCTGCAGCAGGCCCAGTCTGCGGACAAACACATTGCAGGCAGTTTGGGGTAGCCCACTCACATCTAGTTTTCAAGCACTTGGACTTGTTGGCTTTTGAATGTTTGGTTTGGTTTGGGTTTTTTTTTTTATCATTCCCCAGCTGCAATTGATGTTTTCATCTATTTGGATCCTTAAAGAGATTTAATGGATTGTTGCAAGTGGTGATCAAAAGTTTGAAAAGGGATTTGAAACTAGGTACTTAATTTTTATATTCCTGAAATGAGATACCTTAACAAAACCTGTTTTCAAATGCATCTCAGAAGGGGAGAGAGATAAAGGGATATCTGATTGCTGCCTAATACAAGGTTATAAGCAAGACAGAGCCAGACTCTTCTCAGAGGTGCTCAACAAAGGATCAAGAAGCAGGAGTTAGAAGTTGCAGCATGGGAAACTTGAAGGTTTTGTTTACATACAGAAACTTGCCATGAAAGCGGTTAAGCACATGTTGCCAGAGGGCTTGTGGTGTCTCCACCATTGGAGATTTTCAGAAATTGACTGTACAAGGCTATGAGTAACCAGAAGTAACTTGGAAAGCAATGTTGCTTGGCGAAGAAGGTTGCATTATATGACCTTTGTTAATCTGTTTCAACCTAAATAATTCTGTGATTCAGCACTTCTACCTTTCACATACTTCATGCCCTCCTAAGGATGAATGCTAAATTACTGCAAGCAAGTCTGTAGTCTAGTCTGGCAATTAAAGCACTCATGAGGAACACTGCACCTAAAGTAGCAAGCACTAAATTGGCAGACTCTGGACAAATCCATTCTCTTAAATTCTCTTAAACACCAAAACAGATGGTTGCCATTGGTTTTAGGACCCTGGGAAATATAGAAAGGTGAGCTTAACACAAGAAAGGGTGAGATACTAGAAACTGTGTGTATATCTGTGCTAACTGTAATAATTTGATAGCCTGAATGTAAATGTCAATATCAGTGTAACTGACCTAATAATAATATTGCCAACTTTAAACTAATAACAAAGTATTGGCTCCATATAGAAGGTGTGTTTCTTTAGCCCATTTTATTCACACAGGGTGCAGCCTGGTACCCCACCCTTGAGAACTAGTTGCTGAAATTTGGATGTAACAATTGATGGAGAATGTGGGCAACAAAGGGTGTAACAGGGGATGCATCAGCTGATCAGGCCAAACAGCTTGTTTGAACCCAGAATTATTTGGAAAAGTCCAAGATAGCCTGAGCCATAGGCATACGTAGGAAAAAAAATTAATCATAGAGCCCATCAAGTTCTTGTGTCCTTGCTAACACAGGCATGTGCCTCTCTCCTCCACGGACATTCAAATCTACATTGTCCACTTCCTTTGTGAATGCCTTAGACAGTGGTTGATAGAATAAGTACATCTTCAGCTCTGTTCATTGAAAATTATTAGGAAGCCATGAATGTCAGAGCCGTGAAAGCAGACTGAGATCAAACACGAAGTGTAACACTGTCACCTAGTGATCTGGATGCTTAGTTTGATGAGTAAGGACAGGTTTGTGCCTGCTTTCCCCAGATCAGTTATGCATTCTTCATTGTATTCACTTTGAGACTACAACAAAAACCTGAAATAACCTGGATAATAAACACCCGACTTGAGGACCTCCAGCCACCTCTCCCAAGGGAGTGCCCTTGCTGTTAGTCTGTTCTGCAAAAGTGGTGCACTACTCCCCTCTCTCAGATGATAGATACCATCTGTGGTTGCTTTGCTGTCTGCTGAACTCTGTGCTTTCTGTGTGGCAAGTAATGCACAAAGATGCACCTAACAGACCCCATTTTCCCCAGGGCTATTGTCAGCTCTATGTCTCACCTCTGAATCACAACATAGATGAAGCAGGAACTTCTTTGTACATTTGCGTGCCAGGGGAACTTTGCAGTGCCAAATGCAGATGTTAATTACAAGTATGTTTGGGAGTGGAGATTTTCCAAATTGCTCTTCTTGACTCTGGATCTGAAGCTGACAGAATTTTTTGAAAGAACTTCATGTCTGAAAGTTAGACAAGAAACAAATTAGATGGAAAAATAATAAAATTCTGGTGGTCATGTTCAGGCTCTCAGAAGGTCTACATAGTCATAAAAAAAAGAAAAAGAAAAAAAAAGGTGGATCTATTGCCTAAGCAGGAAACTGTCTTGAGAACCAGAGGATGTTCATGCATTTAAGAGTCATTGGCAACAACCAACACCAGGAGCAGGAAAACTAGGAACCTCTCAGTAAAATCCCCTTCTCACAGGAGCTTTAGCTTATTTTCTTGATTTGTTTGCAGTTGGTGCTGTAAAATGTCCAGGTTCAACAGAAAAAGCTCAAAAAAGAATTAGCCCTGACTTTTCTGCCAATTTTTTGGCTACAGAGTAGTAGAAATTGTAGTGCAAACATCCTCAAGCCAGTGTAAACCTAAAGACTTCCTGATTTCTTGGCAACTGCTCTACTACTGCATGAAACAAGCCTCCTCCTCGTATCTCCTTCTGCAGTAAGTGCCTGCTCCCAAAAGAGTAACCAGTGTCTGGATATTAAGCTGTCAGAAGTGCTGGCTATGAATCCTAAATTTCTCACCTAATCAGTCACCCATCTGGGACTTTCAAGTAATGGAGAGGTGGGTTCCTAACCAAGGATACCTGAAATCATACTCTGGAGACCTCCATGGCCGGGTAGGAAGCCTAAGACCAGGTTAAGGTGCCTGAATCAGTTTATGAAAGCCTGGAGTCTGCTTTTTAAGCACTGAAGCATCCAAGTTAGGTACGTCAAGTGGGCAGTGTAAATGACATCTTTCTCTTATCTTTGAGGAGTGTAGGATTTCTGCAGTGTTCTGTTCCAGTGCACAAGAAAAATTACATATTTCACCTCCGTAAAGTTAAAACCACAGTGTTTTCTTTAAAAGCTCAACTTTAGTTCTGCTAGAGTATGTTTTGAATGTATTTCATCCTGATAGTATTCTGCTCTATGTGAACTCCTTTATTGCTACACGGATACCAGGACAGGGGGAAAAAGTCACTTCTAGTAGTAAAACAGAACTTCCTTGTTCAACAGTACAAAACCCCTTCACTGATATATATTTTAGAAGGTGTTTCATACTTTCCAATAAAGAAAACTTTCTCTTTACTTTTTTAAGACCTAGAGTACTTCAGTAGTGTTATAGTAACAGAAAAGATAATATGTTTTCACCTTTCTCTGTAAAATAGTGTCTATGGAAATAAACACGAAAACCTTTGTATTGGCTATTACTAACATGGAAAATTATCCAAAAGTCTTAGGAAATCCTAGAGTTAAGTTTCCAATTCTTGTGCTAAAACTTAAGTATCATTTTTATACTACAGCCTTTAATAACATGAGCATATACTATTTTTTCCACAGGATACTACGTCATTCAGTGCACAGGATAGACTCTTAGGCCTGTAGTGAATGAAACTGTTGTCTGTACAAACCCTGCCTTATGTTTGATAGAGTTTGGGAGTTATATAGAAAACAGAAAAAGTGGGAACTTAAGGAGGAGAAAGGGCAGTCTTGTTCATCAGTTGGTAGAGTACAGGCTGGGTATATTTCGGCCTCTGCCAGAAGTCCAGCTTCTCAGAAGAGCCTAATTTCAATGTTTTCTATGAAAATGAGAGTTGGAGAAAGCAGAATTGCTGGAAACGCTGTGCAAAGTGGCACTTAAATATATTTATCCACGATTTTTATATATACAAATACATTATTTTATAACATATTTATAAACACATTAAAAATTATAAATTTTAAATATCTTTATAAATCAAGGGCTTAAATGATGATGTTTGTAATTAGCTGCATAAGTTGTGCAAAGTTTACAGAGTTGATGTGCTAAGCACAAATCAGAAGATAAATCCATCCATTGGATGGACGTTTTTATTTTTAATACAAATTACCTTCTATTAGAATAATTTTTTTCATTTCTAATTTCAGCAACATTAACTATTTATTGGTTTTGTCTCTCCCTGTTGAGTACACAGGTGCTCCAGAAATATTCACAGACAATGCTTGTACATGTTGGGACACATTTCTTCCCCACAAGGTGGTGATATTACTATGTCATTCCGTATTTTTGCTTCAGAACGAACTGAAGCAGTTTTATTTCAAAAAGGAAGAAAATGTCATGTCATTTCATGCAAAGAGCAGTACAATTTAAGCTCACGTTTATCTAGGTAAAAGGTTAAATGACTCCACCCTCTTCAACTTTTAGGATTAAGAAGTGGTTTTGTAGATACCTTTACCTAAAATTGCCTGGACAGTAATTTTATCTTAAGAACCCAAGAACTAAGATGCTGAGGAATCAGCTTCTCTGTGTGGTTAGAGGTGTAGGATCTTTTTGGTTAGATGGATGACGAACATGTTTCTGAGCATACTCAGCAGCTCACATTGGGGCTTTGGGGAGCTGATGACCAGTGTGCCTAGAGGTGGCAGGGAGGGTTAGTTAAACCCGGCTGTAGAATAGCAGATCTCTTTCTTTTATGCAATTGATTAAAACCCCATGTTCCTCACTAAAGGTTCAAAATTACTAAATACCTGGATAAATTAACAATCAAATAAGTTTCAGAGTGGTATCTCCTGGTTACGTGTCCTTACTGAAGAAACACTAACTGTTGTAGTGCTCTTGAAGTGCAAGGATGAAAGCCAGCAAGCTGAAACTGCAGCTTCCCAGCCACACCAAGAAAATGAACAGAGGATTCCATATATCACTGTGGTCATTAAGCAGTCTGTCCCATCTAAAATTTATTTTGGAAAGAGAAACCTGAATAACTGTGAGCATCACAGCATGGCTGGTATTCTTTATCCACCAAAAATTATCTGCATTGAAGTAGCTGAAACATTGTTAATTGGAAACATCTTTACATTTGAGATGTAAAGGGTTGTCTTTGACTGTAGTTACTCAGTGCTTATCAGACAATCCTGCAACTGGCTTTCTATAGGTAGGATCAGTATACCAGTGTGATGCAACACAACACACTAGGTCAGAAGTGGTATCTGAAGACACAAATGTCATAGAATCATACAACAGCCCAGGTTGGAAGGGATCTTGAAAGATCATCTGGTCTGACCTTTCATGGGAAAGGGAGCCTTCAAGAAATTACCCAGCTCCCTGTCCAATCCCATCTTGAAAACCTCCAGCTATGGGGACTCTAACACACCCCTGGGGAGGCTGTTTCAGCACTCAAAGAACTGTTACAAATATAAGCAAGTCATTACTAAGGGAAAGGAGTTTTATAGATGCAAAGGTTGACAGCTTTAGATCACTCCTCTTTTTCTTGTTATATAAGAACATTAAACATGTTAAAAATTCATTGCAGTATTTTATTGTTCTGAAGCATCACATTTCTCCTTGAATCACAGCAATATCTGAAGTGAGAGAATATATCAGGTTTTAAGATTTTCACTTCGGCAAAAATATGGGAATGAACAGTATCATACTACATATAGCAAAATTCCTTTCAAAATTGTCAACCTAACCCAGAAAGTCCTAATATGCAGTAAATGAGTGCAACTTCATGGGAAACAAACTTTTGAAAGCCAATGGTAAAACAGCCAAAATCTGCCTTCAAAAACACACACGTAATTCACACTGGGGAAATGATGTTCTTAATTATTCTTTTACAACCTGGTTCTTTGGCCACTGGCACATATAATAGCAGACTTTGGCACTGAGTGCTTTCTTCAAAAAGCTTGGTGGTCTGGGAACATTACTGATGCATCTGCAATCATGTGAGAGAAATACATTTAACCTCAGCTCAGAGGAAGTATTTTTACTCCAAGCTATGAAATAGACTGATTGTATCAGTCATTTCTAGGATAAAATTATCTGGTGTGAGGAGTGACCTGCTCTGAATGGCATTGCTTCAGATAACAGGTTACAAATGTAGAAAATCAACAAAAAATGCAGCAATAATTTGACTGCAGGCAGCTAAGAGGAGACTCCCATCAAAATTGAGGATTCTGCCTTAATCTGAAGAGACAAACTGAGACATTCTGTGTAAACAGGATGCTTTATATTAAAATCCTTAGCAACTGATTTGTTTTTGCTTTTCCCTTGAACCACATTAAGGAAAGGTTAGATGAAAAAATAATGAATATGCTCATAGTATGTTCTTCTGAAGCTCTTTGTGATCACTACATAATTACTTTTTAAAGCATTTTCTCTGCAGAATTATTTTTTGAATAAACAGTCTGGTTAAGAGAGTTTATTTTGTAAATTTGGAGGGAAAGAATGCTTTAGTGAAGGAACAAGAAATTTCTTACTGGAGAAAGAAGTGAATTAATGATAAACCATTGAACATTGCTCCATTTTACTACAATCAATGTGTGATCAAATTTACAAGGGAGGAACAAGCAAATGGGGAAAGTAATTTGTCTAAATGATAGCTAAACCATCTTTTTTTTATGGCCTTTGCTTCTGTGTTGGGAAGATCATAGATTTCTGGCTGTACTGCCTCTGGATCTGTGAATCTTATGATTCTTTTCTTTATTTTTTAATAATATGTGAAAGTGGGTAACTCACATTGCCTGCCATGTACTCATGCCAAGTGCACTTTCACATTAAGATGTTGACAACATGCAAGTCTCAGCTTCAGTTTCTGTTAGCTGTCCAGGGATTTGCTTTGATACCTTTTTGGCCATAAGTAGTGTGAAGAGTTGCACACCATGAACTATTCGGTATTACTTACCTTTTATTCCATACATGCAGTGTTGAATTTCATGGTGCCAGAATGCACCTGCAGCCCCTTACACTGGGATTTCTAATGACTGAGCTACTGAGCCAGGCTGCCCCTCTCTGGCTACTTCTTGCATTGTTTCCCCCATCTGGCAAACCTCAGCTGAAGCGATGTCAATACTTCCCATCCCACTTCAGTCTCACACCTGAGCTGCTCTTTGACAAGGAAAGAATTTGAGGCTTATATTCCTCCTTTAGCTGAGGCCGTAAATAAGCCTAAGTGATCTCCTTCCCCTGGTAAGTGTTGTAATGAACAAGATACAAAAGATGGGCATTTTATTCTACCTATATAATCCATTTCCATACTCTTCCTTTAAAAGCATTTTACTTTTGTTGCCAATCGAGCATAGGCATAGAACGTGTAATCACTGAGGTCTGGCACAAATTCCTAAACATACTTATGCCTGGAGGTTGCACAGAACCAGCTACAATTTTTGACATCAGAGCTTGAGCATCATGGGAATCCAGTTCATAACATGACCTAGAAAGAGTTCTTAATTATTCTTAGATAATTAAGGTAACTCTAACCCATATTTTAATTAGTCAATATGCCTGCCTGGAGTCTTGACTCTCTGCTTAAACCCAAGGGAGCAGAAAAATTTCTGCCATAATCCATCTTTGGCAATTTCTGTTGGCCAGCCTTCTCCTCTCAGTGCACAGGGGTTTGGGACCACCATTTTGAATTATACAACCCTTCCCATGCCCTGAGGACTGTAACTCTTGATTTTGGAATGCATTCCAGGGAAAAGTACTTAAAGTATAGTTGCTTCACTGCCTAGCTTCAAGATCCCTAAATCCTCTTTTGGCTCTAACCTAACTTCCCGCTCAAGATCTGTCTTTTAACATCTAGGAAGTCTATGAAACTGAGAATTTCAGATGGTTTGCTAAAAATGCAGGTCTCAGAATAAGGTTGAACAAATACTTAACTCCGAATACACTGTGCACATTTTTATGCCTTTTCTTCCAGCTGGAGATTAATTAAATTAATGCAAAATTGTTGCAGTAAAACCTGACACTGGGAACCACATGAGATAATTGCATCTAAAGAGCTGAAATCAAGCCCATTTAAAGGTTCCCTAAACTTCATGAGCCTTTTCATATTCACCCAGACCACTTCAAGGTTTTATCCTGAAATTATGTCTAACTTGGGGTTTTGACATGACACCAAGTGAAATTTTGTTTCAATTTTTAGTTCCATTCAAATCCTACCCCCTCCCAAAAGGGATGGTGTCCTTCTTTGCTGTAAACCAGCATCTCCACGTTGCTTGCAATAAGGCAGCATAAGTTTACAACTGAAGAGCTAATCCTCGTGAAGTAAAGCCATGTGGTGAATGAAAGAAACTGTTCAAATGAGTAAGGCCAGCTGCATAGCACAGGCAGGCTTTGCAGATGGGCACTGTGCCAGGCTTCCCCATTAATTGCCTCTCTATGCTTCATTGAAGGAAGTTTGAAGCCAGTCCAAATCTCCTAAGCTCCCCAGCACCACCCCTCTGTTTCTACTCCAGCTGCGGCTTCCCAACACTGCTCTCGCTGGCAACAAAAATGGGAATACACACGAAGAAGTTTTCTAAACAGTACTTTGCATGAGCAGTAGAGACGGGTCTTAGTCATGGCTAACTCTAGTTCCTGGAGCAGCCGTGTTGTAGGGGTAATGATAAGGAGCCAAGCAGAGGAAATTAGGTGGGAGGAGAAGCTGGTGCTGGAGAAACAAGGGAGGGGGAAAAAACATATGGGAAAGCTAGAGATCATCTGAGCTGGTTTCAAAGGAAAGGGGAAGAGGCAGCTCAGAAAGTTGGAAAAGACTGAGGGGAACAACAGGAAAGGAAAGGCCAAAAGGAAGCGTATGGGATAAGGTTCGTGAGTAAGCAGATGTTTGCAAGGCAGTTCTGTGCCTGGAAAGGAAACTGACTGGTGCAGTGTGGTAGAGGATTGAAGAGCTCTTTTAGGACAAATAGTCAAGGAAGATTGACTGGGCCACGAGAGTGTGGTGGGAGTCAGCAAGAAACACTGGGGCTGGGGAGATTAGGGCTGAGAGCTAGAGTGGGAAGAAATTAGATTGTATAATTGAATAAAATGCTCAGAGAGAAAAACATGGGTTGACTGAGCAAAAATATGGAAACAGGATGTGTGAGGAGAACATCTGACTGAGGAGTTGGGAGAGCAGAGAGGCCTGACGCAAGCAAGGTGGTGGGAACATCAGCAAAAAGGCTTCCCTTGGGAAAAGAGATGGCCTGACACGTCAGTATGCAGTAAAGCGCAGTCTCCCTTAAAACTGAACCACAGCTCCTCATTTCTGAGCATCAACATTTCTAGTGGCAGCACATAACTGTGAAAGGCAGAGTTAATTTTATGCTGGAATGATCAAAAATAGCGTGTATCAGAACGGTTCTGCCCATCGGCTATCTGTGCTGTTCAGTATTAGCATTCTGGCACTTTACTTCACTCCTTCCAAAATGGCACTGCTGAAGCCTATTGGCAAGCAGTCTCAACTCCCTCTCACAACTTATTACTGCTATCAATTAATCACTGAGTTCAAGTGGGGCTTGAAGAGGAAATGAGAACAGAGTGAAAGCCATGTTGTGGAACTGATGAATGAATGTGCACAGGCCAGAAGGGCTGTTTGGAAAGATTTAATTTTTTTTCTTTACTCCAAAGTAAAAAGAAAAAAAAAAAAGAAAAAAAAAAAAGAAAAAAAAAAAAGAAAAAAAAAAAAGAAAAAAAAAAAAGAAAAAAAAAAAAGAAAAAAAAAAAAGAAAAAAAAAAAAGAAAAAAAAAAAAGAAAAAAAAAAAAGAAAAAAAAAAAAGAAAAAAAAAAAAGAAAAAAAATGCAAACCCCCAAACCCAAACCAAAACCACTTCAAGACTTACAAAACTTCCATGAAAAAAATTTCATAGTTTTGCTATCAGTAGGACTTCTGCCCGATGTCTTTCAGAACAGAGAAGACACACAATGAATGAGACAGGGAGTAAGGGAAAGGACAATTCCTGGGAAAATGCAGTTCTATCCTATGGGCTGTCACCAGGCCCCTTTGATGTGCTGGGCAATCAAGCCTGTCAGCCAGGGCACAGCATCCGTATTTCTCATTCCCTGGTGTCTGGTTTGGACTGAAACAAAGGCTATTTGCTGCTTGCCTTCTCACTTCAGCTATGTTCTCTGGTGAAAAGTGTCCAGCTCTAGCACTTGAGCCTTCTATAAAGATTCTCAGATTGGAAGGGCTGACGTCTTTAGCTAGTGCTCTCTCTGCTCCTTATAGTTACAACACTAGTCCTGTTACAGAACTGAGCATGCAATACATGTGATAAATACTCAGAAAATAGTTTATGAAATGCTTTACCAGGTATTATGCATAATCAATAGCTAGTAAGCCAGAGTTTCTTTTTCTTTTTTTAGTCTCATGTGATTCCTCAGTCCCCTCACCCTGGCCTGTGTGATCTGGCCCCAGGTCCCTGAGGAAGTGCCAGCTGATGGCTGCTAGAGCCTAGCACAGATCCAGCCCGCTCCCTCCCTCTCCTCCCTGACAAGTCCACGTCGTCCTCCAAGCACACATCTTACAACTCTCTCTAAACAGAGAAGCCCTCAACTGGTGAGACAGAGTCAATTTTAGTTCTCTCTACAATGCCAAAGGAGAGTCTTGAAGCATGAATGAAGTCTTATATTTTCTCCCAGATACTCGCTAGCACAATACTGACTGAGAACATCATTCCTTTGCCTTCTGCTCTGATTAAGCCAGACTTTGGCCCAAACATTGCTGTCAGTTACAGTGATGCATATTTCATGCAATTCCATTTTACTTCAAAGGTACAACAGTGTTAAGTACTATGACTGTATTTATAACATGAAATTCCCACTTCTGTACCATTCTGCGTAACTACATCCTGCTTTATTCCTTTTAATTGGGCCTTTCCTTAGCTTATTGTTATCTCTGACAATAGCAAAGATAGCTTCATGTCATCTCTGGTCTCCAGACTTTATAGTTTAGGATTTTTTTGATGAGGAACCCTCCCACCCCCTAATCTCCTGTTATAAAGTTAGCATGGGGGGGCACAGTACATGACATAGGGATTTTCCTGCTTTCAAGTAGTTGCAATTATCAGAGTCCGTGCTCTTTATCCCGGAACAAAAAAACAGAGGTTATATGAAGAGGTTTGAAAAGCATGTGGATGGCATGTACTGGATTTATTGCCACTCTATAAATTCCCACAAAGTTTTGACTTGCTTTGTTTTTAATCACCAGCAATGAAACAGTTCACAGTACACTGAAAACACAGAGCCAGCTTTTGTTTGAGACAGTTGGAGAGGAGGGGGATAGAGAGGGGAAAGGCTCATGAGAAACATGAATGAGTAGGTTTTGCTGACTCTTCTAACTACAGGGCCTGACAAAGTGCCTATAAGCACATTTCCCATGTTGTTAATAGCAGAGCAGGAGCTTTGTTGTATGATAAGTGGGTATTTTGAAGCTTGTCAGACCTAGACAAGTGGGAGGAAATTGTAATTAACATCTCTAAAGAGCACAACTTATTAAAAACTTGATCTGTGGTATAAAACATATCTTAACTTTGGCATATATCTCATTAAAAATGCATTTGCTTTACTAGTTTGTGTTTTCAAGATACCCTTTTTATTTTTACCAGTCTTTTACTACATACAATCTCCTATCTAATCCAAATCACAAATGTCAATCACAAATACTATTTTTTGTTATTAAATACAATTGTCCATTCATGGTATATTGCACAAATGCAATTACTGATCACGATTACATGATTGCAAATAATGTGAAAAAAGAGAAAATGTATGAGAATGTATGCCACAGCATGTACCTGAAAGGAGTGAAATTTTCCTTGATTATCTTTCACTTGCCTCTAGGGATATTTATTTCCTGAAAATCTGTTTCAGTCAAAAATTGAAAAAAAACCCTCTTGTAGTAACGTCTCAGAAAATGTTTTAGTAGACATAAACATGAATCAGTTTCCTTTCCACTGAAAAAAATATTTAAAAAATACTAAAGAGAGAGACTAAAACATGTTAAAAAATATTTTAATGTGTCCAAATTTCAGGAGACACAGAATTTCAGTCTCTGTGATTAATGTCTTGCAAAAACAGGAATTTGATTTAGTCACTGAATTTTTAAAATGGCATAAGATCCAATACTCAAACTCTGAGTCTTGTGGTGTCCCCAGTTAAACGGTTTTCAGTTTCCTTCAGAATGGGCCCTAAAGTTTCACTCAATTCAGGTGCTCATTGTGATTTACTGTGCCATTTCCACTAGCAATAAGTATTTTACAGGTTTGCTCTTTTTGTTGTACTTGGCTAAATCTACTGCGATACTTTTATTTCAAGAAATTAATTTTATTAGAAAGAGAAGATGTTACTTGTAGTTCATCCCAATCGTACCAGTATCTTCTGAAAATTATTCAATTAATCTGTGGTGCATATCCTCTTGGATATGTTGATAATTTCTAAACTATATTTTTGCTTCCTATTTGCACGAGGTCTGAGAGATGGTTTTTTGCTGTTTTCGATGGAACAAATTACAGAAACATACTAATGCAATCTGGCGTCTGTAGTTGGAAGCCAGATGATCTTCAAAACAGGCTGAGATCCCAATGCAAATTCAGGTCTATAATATACCCCCTGTAGTTGTACTCTGGAGTTCACATAGCATTTTCTCTACAAAAGACCCACAAAAAAGCATTATGCATTTGCTCAGTGACATTTTCCATATGTTACAGCGTGTATTTCCCTATTCATTCCCCAATGTCCCTTCATCATATATCATCTTCCTTGATACCTGCATGATATGTGCAACTGGACTCCTATGCACCAATGCAGTTCAATATTGCCCACAGACACACACATGTTTTAGAAATATTTTCCTTCATACTTCAAAACAATAGATCCTGGTCCAGCACCACTTCCTCCAAAACTTCAAAGCTCATTCCTAATGAGTCTAATGAGTAAAGTTGCTTCCTAGCCATATTTATCCATTGCCTCACCTTTGTTGCCTCTGCAAACAATCTCTTTACATGTTTAAATACATATTTATACACACATACTCTTTCACCTAAAAGTCTCAGCCCTTTTTCCATACATGCACTCTTTTTTGGGAGACACCAAATTGCAAGGTGCAAGCCACAGGGGGCAATCACTATCCAGGCTACTGCTCAAGGCTCAGTATATCTCTACCTTTGGAGTAAAGCCTTAATCCAAACTACAGCAATTTCTTCCAGTTGCTCATGGCCTCCACCATGTCTTCTCTTGTTCATTAAACAAGCTCTCCATATGACATTTTTCACCAGTAAGGAAACAATTACCTTTCTCTTTTTTTTACTCTAGCCAGAGAAAACGATATATAGGGAGTCACAAATCTATCACTTGGAGCCTTTAAAAGCAATAATAGGAGTGGTAGCTGACCAGATGTGGAGAGGTGAGGAAAACAGTGAGGGTAATGGGGTTACTGGAAGACGTCAAGTGGAAAAAGGAAGGTAGAAGACTGTACATAAGAATGGATAAGAACTTGAGAGGCCAGGTATTGTCAGTGCATTAACTAAAACTTCACTGCCCTTCAACTCACCATCCTCAGCCTAGGAGAGCTTCTGGTGCTTCTCCCTCCTTCTGCTGGCTCTGGCAGCCAGCAGCCAGCCAGCAGGGTCTGAGAGGGGGAACATGAGGCACAGCTGCAAAAAACTAAGCCCAAACTCCACATGGAAGGTGGAGCTTTGAAGTAAAAGGAATCAGGCTGTTGGCAGAGCAGGCTTTGGGGCTTTGTTGCCATGTCAGATCTGTGCAGTAGCTAAACAGGAAAAATTTCAATGCAGCTTTCCAAGATTTGAGGGAACTGGGGTTGTTTAGCCTGGAGAAAAAGAAACTCATGGGAAACCTTATCACTCTACAACTACCTGAAAGGAGGTTGTATTGAGGTGGGTGCCTGTCAGTGTCTTCTCCCAAGTAACAAGCAATAGGACAAGAGGAAATGGCCTCAAGTTGCACAAGGGGCGGTCTAGATTGGATATTAGGAAAAATTTCTTCACCAAAAGGGTTGTCAAGCATTGGAACAGGCTTCCCGGGGAAGCAGTTGAGTCCCCATCCTTGGAGGTCTTTAAAAGACATGTAGATGTGGCGCTGGGGTTAAACCACTTCACCTTTCAAACAAGGCTTTTGCTAGTTTTGACCCCAGGAGAAACAGTAAAAGAACAGTCTGAGGAAAATAACCTCACTAACAATATACAGTAGCACAGTCTTAAGTGCGTTTAATTATTTCACTTCTGGATTTGTATTAATTGATATGTCAGCATGAATATTGGACACTAAGAATGAGTGAACTTAGTAAAAGTGCACAAAAAGTAAGAAGTTGTATTGGAGAGGACGCTGAAAACATGCTAACTAAAGGAGCATTGCAAATCTAGGATCTCATGAGATTTCCTGATTAAAACTAATGGCAGCCTGCTTAGACAGAAACATGTATGTTTAAATTATGGGGTTTGATCCTGAGCCAAGAAAGGGCTTATACGCTATGCTGCCCAGGGCTACAACACCTGAAGTTTGGTTGTTGGTTGGAAGCATTGAGTTCACAGTGCAGGCTCAGGTATTCCCATCTTTATACCATGAATACACAGAGAGTGAGAGACCTACATGTGAAATTCCCAGTAGGCAGCAGTAGACCTGAGCTACCCAGGCAAGGTCTCATGGGAGTGTTTTTACTGAAAGGCAGTTACCTGGAGCCTAACTTGGGATTACATTTAAGCTCCTTGATGCATGTCAGATTCACAGGTAAGGATTATAGGCAAAGAATCACATTAGCATTTCACTTCAAATCAGAACTACGTTTTTGAAGGGGATCTCCCAGTCATCCCTTTTTATCATGCTTTGATTTTAGACCACCCAAAACCGGACTGGTTTTGAATGAAAGAAGAAAGTGTGCTCCGACCACTAGGAGACTTTCAGCCTATGGGACCAGATGAGGGGTAGTCTAAAATCTGGCCCAAATACGTGAAGCGTGGACACCAAGTGCCTAGCACCAACTCCTTCCCTACAAAGCTGTTCTTAATATGTCACGTAATATGCTGCATTGCTAACATAGGCACAGCCACAGCTTCTAGCTACTTCTTATGCTGAAGTCATTCATTTTGGGTCCAGATGACTAGATTGCTGTTTTCTTTCAAAACACGGCAAATGCCATGCTGTTCAGTCCTTGGAGTGCAATTAGAAACCCAAGCTCCAGACCCAGACCATACCTGACTGGGGACATGCCCAAGTCACACGTCGGAGGCCTGGGAAGGTTGTCACACTGACTGTGGGAGTCCCATTACTGCAAAGGCTGTCAGAGCTGGGATTTAATGGAGCTTAAAAGGGCATGAAACCCAGTGACTGGATCCAGTCAAAACAAGCAAAACTCTGAGCAGCGAGTGAGACAAGTTGTAACAGGTATCAAGCAGAGCTATCTGAAGGTGCTCCGTCTTTCTTGTTTTCTCTCTTCTCCCTATTTCGTTGGAGCCACAGCATGGAGAAGCTGTGGGGAAACTGGAGCAATCTTTCAAAAACATCATTAAAACCACATGTTCAGAAAAAATGCATTGTTTACACTAAATACATAATGCAGGAAACTGCTCTGTCAGACAAGATGTTCCTCACCTGGCTATAATTTGAAAGCAATAAATAGAAAGAACTATTCATAAAATAAATGGCAACTGAAAACACATGCATTTAGGTCTTTGGCTCCAGAATAAATTAAGTACAAATGTAGATTTTTCGTATATCTGCCAGATATGTATTGTTATTTTAGCCTATTTAACAGGTTGCTTGTCTGAAAAGTTTTTTTCTGAAGCTGAAATATTCATCATGAAAGAGCTTTAAAGATTTTGTTACTGATTCAGTTAAATAGAAGGGTTTTTTTCCTGTTTTTCTGTGCCTGCACAGCTACCATAAATGCCAATTAAGCTTCCACTACATGCTGATGGCAAAATAGACCCTAAGGTCTATTACATCATTAGGTCTGTTTACTTTTTAAGTCTTTAACTGTTAATAAAGTCTGGTGTTTGTGGCTTATGTGATAGATGTATTTATTTAATTAAACTAAATTGTTTTAAAAGCCCCCAAATATTAGAATTGAATTGGCCATGTTCAAGAATAAATAGCTGGATTCAGTTTACAGGTAATACAAAGTGACTGCCAACATTTAAAGAAATATTCTTGATTCAGCCATCAGGCAATTTTGATGACAGCCTTCAACTCCGTAAGCTAATGTTCATATTATTCTCCTGTAATACAGTTCCCTTGAGATTTGGTCAGATGTCTTCAGATTACGTATTTTCAAAAGTACTTAGACACTGAAATCAGTTAAATCAATTTCAATGAAAGCTGGGTGCTTTGTCGATGTAGGACTTGGTCTCCTTGTTTTTCAGTTTCTGATCTGTAAAGGGGAAATTTCCAAACATCACCAGCTGTTCAAATGTCAATTTGAACAATAAATTTTCACATCAGAAAGGGCAAACAAAACCAGAAGACTGCAGAGCACAGGCAGACATAGGTGTAAGTAGTTTATGTTCTGCAGTTATTCCAAATTGTCATCATTTTATCTGCAGAATAGCTCTATGATTATCTCAAGACCTTAAAGAAGCAGAGAACACTGACAACTGGAGCTCACTGTCATTCTACAGGACATATCATCCTCCCTCAGAAATGTCATTTAATATTCCCTATATACCACTCCTCTTTTTCACTGTCTAGTTCTACCTGCATTACTAAAACACAAATTACCATAAATGACTTAGGGCTGCATAGCCAAGAGTAACTCTGTGACTGTGACTCTCTGCTTTTTCATAATCTTTAACTACCTTATTATTAGGATTAGAATATTGGGATTAGGATGGTATTCAGAAATCTCAGTCATGTTATACAAAACCTCACAGCAGTAGTCAATCCCTGCTTTGCAGACCTTAGGCTCTCAATAAGTACAAGAGGCAAAAAAATACAAAAAAATTTCCTGACATTACAGATGTCACAGTTGTAACACAACTTGATGCTTCTGCTCTGAGCAATTATCACCCACTGGAAAGCAGAAAGTGCATGATAATTACTCAGAGCAACTCTTTTCTATTCAGGCAGTAAGTGGCAGCATTGCAATAGCCTTCGCTTCCTTCTTTGTTGTCTTTTGAGGCAGTTCTGTTTTTCTGCTCAAGCACACAAATCTCCTTCTGCCATTTCTATGTCCCTAAAATCCAATTTTACATTACATAATGATATACTATATTTAGTATAAATAATTTTATATTAAGTCAAATCGTGAAAACAAAAATTCAGATTTGGGGTCTCTTGTGAATGGAGACTGTATGTCAAAAGCAATCCATCAGTTTCTACGCTCTCGCTCAGGGGGTATTCTGGGTCCTTAGCAACATTTCTGAAATGTGTGTTCCTGAACAGATTAAAACAAATATAAGGACATCTGGAGTCTTTTCTTTCTTCTCCTGAAGTGGAGGATGTAAACTGAATGCCTGTAATGTAGATCCTTATTCTTGAACTTTATGTTTGATAACCACTAAAAAGTAAGGCTGCAAAATGAGCATCAGATCTTTTAATATTAATTGACGTGCCAGTGACACAGGATTGGATTTACCCTGTTTTAAAAGGGCTTTTTGGAACAACAGCTGTGATTTTTTCCTGGCCCATAATCATCAGCAACCGTAAGGAAACTGCAATCAGAATGGAGGAGACAGATCTGCTGATGAAGCACAAGCCTGCCTCACATCTAACTCCCTCTCGCAGACCCCTTTGTTGGCTCTGCAGTGCTAAAAGGAACATACACCAAGAATTCAGTGTTGTCACTTGCATGAGCATATAGGCCTAAATATTAATTACACCCTATTCAAAGTCTGCTGAAGTCAATGGCAATTTTCCAGTTGTGGGGTAGAAGTAATGAGTGGATCCATTCAACAAGAAAGGGATTCCCAGGATAATTGCTTTTCTGGGTATACCCGCAGTGATTTGTTTGTGTAGACTTTAGTTGTTAAGCTGGTTTCACCCTTTCTGTCTGTTTGCATACCATGATGCTGGATGTTACTTGTCAAAGGTTGTTGCTTTCACTGGAGTGGCATTTATGTTACTGGCCCTTGCAGAGGAATGAGAAGTGTATGCTCCGTCTCTTACGGAAGCGTGTCTTTATAAAGATCCAGTTTCCTCATAAGAGCACGGCACATTCTGTAAGGCAGCTTTTCATTGAGAAACCCTGCTTATTAGCTGTCAAGGTTAAGAGGTGAATGAGAAGACTAATTTATTCTTCAGGGCAAAAAAGAACATTTCCAGTGACAGAATCCTGGAAACATTTGCAAGAAACAGAAAAGAAAATGGTTTTATAATAACTTGCACCAGGCCTATGTCAAAAAATCACTATTTTTTATGACATTTCTGAGTCCTCATTTTGATGAGTGTCATATTAACTTAGGCCTGACTTTGTGCCTGGGCTTTTCTGTCATGTTTAGGAGAAACAGTCATAATAATATTTTAGTGGAAACTTTAAAAATATTAGTTAAAATGATAACACACTGCATAGTCTGGCAAATTATTCAAAATTCATTTTCAGTGATATTTATGTTTTTCTGCAGCAAGCCACACCAAGTACAAACGCTTTCATTCACCACATTTTTAATATACTTTGGAATAGAGAATAAAAGTGCTTTATAAATGTACACCATTACTATTAATTATTACTAGAGAATTTTTCCTTCATCATCTCCCTGACCTTTAAGGAACATTAATGAGAAAGTTTACTCGTTGTGAGTGTGAGCTGGTTTTAATGAATGTCTTTCACTGAGACTATATGACTGCTACGATGAAAACTCTCAAATGTTAATGCACTTGAGGTTTATAATGTCTAATGTTAATGTCATAGGACATAGGTCAGGGAAGTGAACTGGGAGTGATTGCACATAATAAACCATCTGCATGTTTTTTTCCACCAACAAAACCGGGTAAACTAAGTCCCAGGACACGTCTACTGAGTTATGAAGTTATTGCAGGACTTCATCTAGCATTAATGAGGCCTCATTTGAACAAATGGGAAATTCTTGAAATAGGATATCACAGAACTAACTTGTGAGGGGCTCGAGGGAACAAATTTTGAAAAAAGGCTAACTAGATTTGGCCTTTAATGATGCATAGGGAAAAAGTGGAGAGGAACTTCTCACATTTCATATCCAGTGTTAGGCTACAGAAACTGCCCTGTGTCCCCTTGAGAAATAAAGAAGAAGGATTTTTTGCAGGGTTTTTTTTTTGTTTTCCGCTGCTTTCTTCTATGTTATTGTAGAGGTCAAGATTTGAGATTACATGTTCACACACAGAACAGTGAAAGAAATCTTTAAGCCGGTTGTGTACAATCACAGCTATAAGGCATAAAAAATTTCCGTCACTGCCCCTACCGTGCTCTAAACTACATTTTGCCTGTTAGTATCCAGCTATAAATGATAGGTTTCAGGCTAAGCTGCTATGTCAGCTAGATAATGATTCACATGTGCTTTTATTTTATGGTCTGGTTTATATTCTGCTTAGCTTTGTACTGTTCTGTGATAGAGACAAAAACTGTACATAGGGTGGAGGAGGACTGGAGAAACCAAATATCTCTTTTAAATTTTAGCTCTTTGAAACTGAATTTAATTTTGAGCTACACGACTTGGAAGCGTCTAAGTCTGCAAATGTTTTGAGACCACTAGTTTCAAGTGTTAAATTGCTTTTTATTGCTACAAGTTACAGTTTCGGAATAGATAATGGAAGCTGCCCTTAAAACGGTAATGTGGAATGTGCAAGGGTTATATTATCCAATTAAAGGCATGTGTATCCTGCTAGCATTT
The DNA here is from genome assembly GCF_000687185.1 of Egretta garzetta. Taxonomy (NCBI): domain Eukaryota; kingdom Metazoa; phylum Chordata; class Aves; order Pelecaniformes; family Ardeidae; genus Egretta; species Egretta garzetta. The sequence goes on from NW_009258947.1 coordinate 2,866,862, forward strand.
AAGAGAGCAAACACACAACTAGTTCTCTTAGAAGAGATGCATTTATTTCTCCCCATGCTCTCAGGCTCACAGAAGCAAAGGTTATGTCAATTTTCCACCCAGCTTCTTATACTCTTCCTGTGGGATAGCTAAATCCTTATACTACAAACTGACAAACATTTGTACTCAAATTTGTTCCTATAGGATTCCCTGGAGGCTTGTTGATGGGAGTGAATGGGGTTAATTCCAGCAGAGAATTTGAACTATTGGTTGTTAAGTGGGAAAACAGCATCAACTACCATTGTCATAAGTCTCTTCTGCAAGCTTTATAAGAAATTAGAGATATGTAAATAAGGTACAGAAAATTATTTTCCTTTCCAGGGAATTAGGCTGCTTGATTACAGCATGCTTTGGTTATTTAATAACATCTGGAGAGGCAATTTCAACTGCCTTCAAGATAAAAATTAGATAAAGATCTTAGAACATACCATTCGTGTACTAGGAAGACATGGAAATATTGCTGTGTATGAAGCAGCGAAGTAAATAACAACCCATGCATTCATGTTATGAAGCAGGGCATAACACTCCTTTTTCTATGAAACTCTTTTTTTTTTTTTACCTTATGTCAGTCATTCCTGACGAGTAATCTCTTTAGAATACATTGTCCCTTGCTACAGGAGAGGACATTTTAAAGCAATTAAGGTATTTTTGGCTTATCATCTGGTAGTAGAAATGCTAAGTTAAAAACTTACATGCTGCAATAGACATCCAGAACTTTCTACTGGGCACATACAGGAGCTTTGGATGGACATTCTTCTTGATTCTAGTCAGGGAAGATATGAAGTGTGTTAAAATGACATGCTCATACCACCAGTCTTTAAATATAGAGAGATACACACACCCCCAGCCCCTCCCTCAGGGCTGAACAGATTGTCAATGGAGAGAAAGCAGCATATAAGCACATTCCTGACTTATTATGGATGTCTCTTCCAGGATGAGATAAATTACACACAAGGATGAAGGACTTGTATGAACATTTACAATATAGACATCCTCCTTATGGCCAGTGAATCCAACCCACAGAGCTATATTTTCTCAGAAGCAAAGTGGAACTGAGAGAAGGGAAGCCAGGGTTCATTGATCAGCTTAGGTCCACCTTCAGAGAATCAGATAGCCTAAGCAGCAGGCATTTTCCCATATAGGTTATGCATGCAACCAGCTGTCCAGGAGTAAGCCTGATCGGTACTTTTGCTTGATGTACAGTGAGCAAAAGTCTGGAGAAGACTAAAGGGTAAAATGAGATGAGAAATTATTTCTTCTCAGTTTTTGTCATACTCATATAGAAGGCTAGGTGGGGGGAGGTCCTAAAAAAAAGGCCCCAAACATTGTCACAAATTGGAGAAAATTAATCCCCTTTTAGTGGAGGAGTCTGCTAGCTGGCATGTGAGCTTGGAGGAATCTAGGAAGGTTGGCCAGCCTGTGTCCAAGCCTAGCTTTTGCCTTGTAATCAGTAGGACGATTCCAGGACACCTCAGTTCATTCACACCAGCAACATCTAGCATTGCCAGACAAACCGCAATTAGAAATAGTACCTGAGCTGAACTGTCCTGAATGACTACATCCTTTACCCAGCTGTGACTAAGCACACTTGCCTAGCAGACTGAATTAAAGACAATTAATTTACAAAGGAACAACAACAATTTTCTGTATCCTGATGTTGTCATTTCCTTTGCATCAGGTCACTCTTATTTATCTGGTTATTCAGCTGACCAGAGACCTAAACCATCTGCACTCAATTAACAATGTAGTTCCTGCTAAAAAGTGAGCTTTTGTTATTTGTAAGGGTATTCATAAGGTTCTTGTTAGTCTGAAGAAATGTTGTGCTGACTTAGCTAGCCATTCATGGGAAAGGAAGAGTTGGCACGCACTGTAGGTACTGTGGATGTTCTCACACATCTTCTTCCTTTGCTCCTATGGAAAGGATTTTGAAGAACACATTTTTAAACACCTACTGCAAAACAAAATGGCACAAAAGATGTATTAGCTGTCTGTTCACAAAGGGCAACCTCAGTAAGAGTAATTCCATTTAACTTCAGATACCTGCAAGGTATATGATTACATCCGAGCTCGTCATCCTTGATTCTTCTTGCAGGCAATGAAGAGAATGAGTCACGTCTAGGACAGGATTCACCTCAGCATAGGCATTCACAAGGCTAATCGTATTGAACTGTGAAGTGTTGATTTTTCTTCATTGATGGTGAAGTGAAATAAGCCTGACTAGTCTGAGCACAGATGCTCACATTATAGACGTCTAAAGGGAAGTAGAAGGAATCCAGGCAGGTCCTCGTTGTTCTTTGAAAATCTGAAATGCCTCTCACTTGCCATTTCATTCTGCAATGATTTTAATGTTCAAGTTCAGACCATGGCATAGCTTTTCAGAAAGTTGTCAGGCTCCCAGAAAATGTACAAAAAGATGGAATGTCTTTAACGGACAACAGGAAGGAAAAGGAGCAATGAAAGAGGGACAAGTTACAAATTATGTAAATTACAGATTACGTTATATACTGCACCTCTGGCTGCCACTCTAATAACAAAAACACAAATGACATCCTGGTGCTTTTGCCACACTGCTCTGTCCCGCATCCATCATCCTCTCTGTTGCTACAGCAGAGCAGAATGCTGCCTCCTCTCTGCCTCTCGATTGCTGGCAGTGAGTGCTCCACAGGGACAGGTGCAAAGCTCCGCCTCGCAGAATCTCACGCAATTTGTCAGGCTATTTTTACTCAGATACTCTTTAGGGGCTTAAATTTTCCTGCGGCTGCCTGTCTGGGGCAGAGGTGTCTATCTTACAGGCTAGTTTTTTAGATTTCCTTCTCTGTCTCATTGATTTTTCAAATCAGATATATAAAAAATTCCTGTTAAATACAAAATTTCAGCATTTCCTTTTCAACAGTAGTTACTATGTATACCAGAAATGCTAGTAGTGAAATTTCAGTGTTTATTTCCAGTCAGGAAAAATAAAGATTTCACACTCCAAAATGTATGTGGAAGTCGTGATTCTTTTCCATTCATCTTTTTTTTTTTTTGCCTTAAAATCCAGTATCTTCAATTTTCTTATTGACAGTATCAAAGATTAATGACATTCTTTCCCTTCCTTTTCCAGATATTCTGGACTTCTTCATACTTTTTGGCACTTTGCATTGTCCAGGGAAATAAATCAGTATATTTCTCATAAGGACTGCTCAAAAACATTCCCTCAGAGAAGTTTAACTAAATTCCTCTTCTTCCCATAAGCAGCAGCGTGCATGCACTGCTCCGAGGAATGAACTCTGTTCCCACAGCAAATCAGCCTAAGAGGTATCTCAGTAGTGTCCTAGCAATGTCTAGTTTGCTCTCTGCTAATTATTATCCTGTTCCTTAGAGTCTATCCTATTAATAAAGGCAAAACTTTCCAGGGGCCTTTGTGAGCACTGATGAACTAGCATCCAGCATCAGGTAATCCACACTATTTCGTCATCTGACTGCACCCAATACGGGGCCTTCACTTTGTGGACTTTTCTTTCTGTTGTAACTGAAATTTTGAACCCTCTTTATTTTTCCGTGTATGAATTCTTTTTAGGTATGGCAGCTTTCCAAAATAGCACTTATACATAACGATATCAAGAGTACTTCATATTTTCCATGTATATCACATTAAGTGAATTGAAGTTAAACATTCAAATTGATTAAAGCATGACATGTATTCATCTGCTGGCACAATCATATAGTCTAAATCACAGATTTCTGTCACAAAACAAGATATAATGTCTGAGTAAATTCAGATATATCCTTTGCATATATACCTTAATAAAGCCTATGACAATGCCAGGTTTGCAAAGATGCTCTATCTGCTATAAGCAGACAGATTTAAAAATGCGCAGTGCAAGAGAAATGCACTGTTCACCAGGTAATCAATTCACCAGTTAAGTTATCCCACATTTCTTAGTCACTTTTTGTGCTGAAAAACTCCAGTCCTGCTGAGACACAGAAGCTGACGATTGCCCTATAACAGCCGGTACAGGAGCACCTTGCAGTAATTCAGAGCTCACTCCTCAAGGATTGCACAGGGCTAAAGGACTGCAATGCAGTAACTTCCATGCAGGGTGATTAGTTATCACTCCCTATTTCTCCAGCAGCAGTGTAAGGAGACAAAGTGGGAGAGCAGCTGTTGTTTCCTGTATTTGATAAATAATTGAAAGCTTCCTTTTGCCTACATTATCGTTCTACTCACACTAAGATTATTACAGCCTTTCTAAGGATCTCCTGAATTCACATGGGGATTTTAAAGGAAAGCCAGCACAAGTAACTAAATAAGCCAGCCCTTTCTTTGAATTTATAGATATAATTTTCAACGAAAAATCAGAATATGACATTTGCTGGTGTTGAGTCTCCATGGAGAATACCTTTCTGCCTGACACGCTCGTTTTGTCACTTTGAAAGTCTAAGCATTGAGATTACTCTTATAAACGCATTTTATTTTTTAATTTCTGTTTGATGGGGTAAAAGAGGAGAGGTTCATAAGTATTTACTTTCAAATAGCTAAGGGGAAAACGTTAAGAACTGGCTGTGCTAATTGCTGTGTCTTCAAACACAGTTAACATCCATTTACAAAATAAGTGTCTGTGTAGTTATGGATTACCACTGGACTATGAGGCTTCATGCCCAGTTAAGCCAAGATACAGAAGAAGGCCTTACCAGCGGCATGTGGCTAAGGTCACCTCCTGTGTAGGCTCCAGACTCCCACTGCACCCTGTTAGTACCTACCCCATGCTGCTGCAGGCTCTCCTCTTTGTCCTCGTCCTTGCAGGCAGGAGGTTGGTTACTACACAGCAATACTCCTGTTGCCATTTCCATATTGGGTTACTCTCCCTGTGTTGCTCATTCATATTCACGTGGTACTTCCACACATTATTTCCCACAGTAGCGCTGGGAAGGTTTGAGGCATGAAGATCAGCCTTCAGCAATCTTCCTTTAGCATCGTGCCTCCTCAGGAGCTGAGGTTCAGGCACTAGGCCTTGAGCCTTTACGTCTAGTTTTACATGGGTTCATAATTCAGAATCTAAGTTTCTGGACTCCATTTATTTGCAGAAGGCACATCTGGACACAATGTTGTCCAAACAAAGTTCTAGACCCACAGCCTACACTTGGTCTCAGGCTGCTAGCCTGTGAAAAAGAGTTTTGTGACTAAATATAAACAGAAATTCATTTCTTTAGAAAACTGATTGGTGTCCAGGGAAACTTCTGGGTTTGTTTATTTCACTTGCACTGTCTTTTTTTATTTACCAGTCACCACATGTCTTAAACCAGAATGTCCATTAAAATTCCTTTGAGATGTGACTATAACAAGCAAGTTGAATATGGATAAAATTGAAGAGTTTTGTTTGTGACTTTGTTGGATGCTATAGCTATCTCCTTTTAAATTCTTACACTCATATTTCAGATCTAAATGCTGATTTTTTTTTCTTAGTATTTGAGACTTGACTTGAAAAATTTAAAGAGTTTGCTTTTCAGAAGGTGGAAGCTATCGGCTTTAAAAATGAAGCTTGTTAGAGTTGGGCAGCTTTTGAAGAGATTCATTTTAATGTTTATGTATTTTGTCCCACTTACCAACAAGGCAAATTAAATCTAATTTTGCGTCTTCCCATATTTACTATAAATACACTTGCTTGCTGAGAAACATCCTGTGAGAACAAAGCAACAACAAGTTCCCTGCTTGAGAGCTCAGGAGATTAGGCCAATTGCAAAGTCTCTTTTCTTGAAAGAAAGCTTAGCCCAGGAAAACACAACGATTTGCCCCAGGCTTAACTAACTAGAAGAATCAAATCTCCTGCTAGACATCACAGCTACGGGTTAAAGCTGGTTTACCATAAATTGTAGATATCTACATCTACTAGCTTCAACGATGCACTGAGATTCTTGCAAAGAGGTCAGTGGCAAATAGGTGAAACCCATACTGGGTATAATGGGAGAGACAGAAAGATTTTGTATAATTGTGTTGGAGACTTAAAAAGTTAACCAGCATGCTGTGTTGTGGGGTGGAGAATGCCCTTGAGAAAATTCAGGAGTTTCCATACACTTCTCTGGTTTTGTTACTTATCCTCCCACATTTTTCTTTCCTTCCTCATTTCCGTCACAGCTGCACTTTAAATACTCTGGGCCTGATTCCGCTTTCCCTTGCCCCAGTTTCACTGCAGTCCGTTGGGGTTAGAGTTTGTTTTGTTTCTTTACCTCAGGTAAAAGTAATGTTATACCCAGGGACAGGAAGATAGAGTTTGCGAGAGTGACATAGAGTTTGGGAATGATGCTCTGAGAGAAAAAGTAGAACAAACTCTATTTCTTCACACAAGCCAAGACAATAAACTATGGACAAATATTTTGTCCAGTTCCTTGTCTGAAGACCAAAGCATCTGCCTGCAGAAGTTTTTTTCCAGTTATGCAGTGGCTATGGATGAGACATCATGTAGAAAATAGGGTTTACTGATTTGGGAGAATTTTTCTCCAGATATACTACTCAGATACTACATTGGTGGGTGTTGCAGGAAAGCATAAACTGAGTTACAACAATTTCAACCCCAAAATTAACACTGTATCTATGGTACCCTGGAGCATTTGTAAAAAATTTCCTTTCCATTTTGAGTGAACAATGTCCTAAATTATCTCTAAGAAACAGAATGGATTAGTGTTTGGAAGACTCTTAGATCTATGACATTCAACACTTAGGTCTACAGCTCTAGCATTTCTGATACATAATGAATCACAACCTGCACACATGTAGCATAAACAAAACTAATACACTTCATGTATGCCAGATCTGGCCCAAATAACCTGAGTTACCTACTGTGAAGAAGGTGAGATAAACTTTAAAAATGTGGCAGTACTAACTGTTGACTGTTCCTGTATGTGTTGCAAGTATTCTTGTGATGCAGGTTTCCATTTTCTATTTATGACCCTATCTACTGCCTTACTTGGGTGAAGGGACTAGTAAGCAGTCTGGAACCATTGTAGCTGTTTCCTATTGAAAGGGAATATAAGAAAAAGATAGAAATCTTCAATAATTTCAACTGTGTTATCTAACTGAGAAAAAATATGAGAAAATTTCAGCTTGTTCCTTGAAGTAGTTTCAGAATTTATGGTATCTTGCAGAGAAAATGATCAAAAATCCTCTAAAATCTCATTGTTCATTTGACTGCAAAAAAAGGTTAAGGTTGCCAGGGTTTTGTCTGTAATCCATAAAGAAATGCAGAACCCAGATGAAGTTGAACTGGATTTTTGTTTCTCTCAGTTCCTTTTGCGCCAATGGGCAGGCAAGGTGACAGGAACTCAGCATGAGCTGTGGAGGATCAACACCCTCTGCTTCACAGCCCTTCATCCTTGCACAGATAAGGATCGCTTTCATGAGGAAGGTGTTGGGCAGTATTTGGGAGGTAAGGTAGGAAGCCGGCAGAGAAACTACACCTGTGACATCCTCAAATCTTGAGTTATCTAGAAGAGTCATTGTATGTATCACATAGGTGTCATACATCATATTCTCAGGCTGCCATATGTTGCTTTTTCTCCTACTAAACCAGCAACTAGCTGAGATCTGAAAGCACTTTCATTTTGTAAGTGTTGACCTTCCTGCCAGAGATCACTGACAGCAAGGTTTGGACTCAAACAATTTGCAATCCGCTTAAAATGGACAACCATCAGTATCTCAAGCCCGCACTGAAAACCCGTATCTACTTTCCCAAGGCACCCTTAATAGACAGTTTTTCCTCTCTCACAAGCACTGAATATGCACACAACTCAAGGACCACCTTACCAAGGAAAGAAACACATGCAGTATCTACCTGAGAAAACACAACCGTGATATACTTAGTAATTTTAATAGATATTTTCCAAATCAATTCTCTGTTCGGTATGATAACACAAGAGGTAAGTGCCACTTTGTTACATTACTTCACTTTTCTTTACCTGGAAAACCTTACTAACATTTTGATGTTACAAAACATCAAACATGAAGTTGATGTCAAACATCAACATGATGGTACAAAACCCCATCTCCAAGTGCGCGGGCCAGGTTGGTCAATTTTCAGTGTCTGAGAGAGTAGCTGTTCCTATACCATGATTCCCATGGGAGCGGGTAACCACTGGGATCATGCAGCCCTTCAGGGTACCCTGGCAAAAGGTCACCTGTGCTAACTCAGCCACGTTTCTACAGAGGCTGTAGCATTTCTTTCCCTTGAGAAGTATCTGTATCTGAACAAGGAACCCCTATTTCCCTTTACATTCTTGCAGTGCCAGTTACCAGTGATTTTTAAAACTACACACTACAAAGATTTTGAAGGCAGCATCCATATCTTCATCTATCACTGGAGAGAAGAGCTCATGGTTACAGGGATCGCTTCATGTGTATGATCTCTCCACTCAGGAGACCTGGAGCCTCTGTCCAGATGTAGCCTTGGATAAACCTATTGTGTAGATGAAACCAGCAGATTTTCTGCTGATCACCAAGAGATGGGAGCAGAGAGCTCATTCCTCCGCAGAGCACTAAGACGCAGTGTTTACATAACACCCTTAATCATTTTTTTCAAATGTGTCACACAGAAGTTTTACAGTGCTGCTTGTCTCAAAGCTTCTTCCTTTCACGGTAAGAAAAGGGGCTGCTCTTGAGTCTAATCCAGGTTATTGTTCCAGCTAAAGACAGATTATGTTGCTGCATTGAGCAGAGCTCTGTTTATAGGATAGTTTTTATATTTTTTATATTTCAAAGGTAGATACAGGTCTGGTCTCACCTCTTCAGGCATTCAAAAAGACTAATAGCATGTATTTAATGAAAAGACAGGCTTAGATTTCTTGATTTTATTTTTTTTTTCTTACATTTGAGGTACCTTTAAATTGTATAATATGTACAGAGTTTGTATCCTGTATATGTACTATATATAAAATTCAGGCTTAGGCAAGATGAAAAGGGCATTGAATGAAAAGCACATTGTAAAATATTGCTAAATTATGTCAAACAACTTGATTTTGTGTAGCATATGAAGTATATCACAGAACTTACTCCTAAACTAAATCAACAAGACCTTTAAAAAGTTTTCCATTTGGCCCTCACTTTCTCAGGTTATTCAAAGAAAATACACGTTGAATGAAGTGCCACTGATTCAATGTAAAAAGCATAAAAAGCCAAAAATAATGTTAGCAGGAAATCCTCCTACTTCGCACACAACATTTTATACTGCCAAGCTACTCTGTTTTCTTTCACATCCTGGAGATTTTAGCATAAATTATCGTTTTACAGTTGACAGCTGTTAGCATTCGTACTGTTCCATCCACTCTAATGAACTTCATTTGAGATTGAATTATATGAAATCATTCCCCAATTAGCAAACTATGCATTAGCAGTGACTTCTGATGATGCCTTGTAAAGGCAGGAGACACTGAACATATTCTTCACTACATCTACAGATCATATGCCAGGGTCAAACAGCCTGTGGAATTTCTTCAGATAATGTGAAATAAGATGCTGTGGCAGTCGCAAAAAGACAAGAAAAGTACTCATTCCAGATCAGGATTGAAGGAGTTGTTTAGCACTGGCAGACTGGCAGTCTGGGAAAAGGATATCCACATTCAAACAAAGATAGATGATACCTTTAGTCTGCAAAGGTTTGTCCCACCATTAACCCTCAGTTAGAGTTAAGTTGAAAGAAGATAATTCCTAGGAATTAACTCTGAAAACAAGCATTTATTAAGTTATTTATTTTTAATTACATATTAAATATCACTTTGGCAAGTTAAAAGCAGTAATAATAATTCAAAAACTTATGTAATTTCAGTGAAAGGAATAGAGTGAGGATGCACATTAGAGCTCCTATAAAGCCGCTCCACTTTAGCACTTCTATCACATTTCTGCTCTTTAGATTCCTTTCCAGGTTAATTTCTAACTGCTCAGACAGAGGCTGTTACTCATCACTTCTCTACTTGTTTTGTAAGGGTATGACAAGATAGTTAAAAATACTCCACAGGCTGAAGGGAAGGATATTCACAACCATCAGTTTTATACACCCAACTTGGCTGACTAAGTTGAAAAGCCATTATGCCCTGAGCTGTGTGTGAAACCAGCTGCTCTGAGGGAGATTGAGACCAAGGCTACTCATGTGCTCTCTGGCTGGAACAGCACAAGCTGGGGTCAACCAGCTGGGAAGCAGAGAAGGCCCCAGGGATCCTGGTGATATGAAGTTGACCAGGAACTAGCAAAGGACCATCACAGCAAAAGCCAACAGCCTCCTGGGGTGCTTTAAGCAGAGCATTGCTAGCAGGTTGAGGAAAGTGATCCTTCCCCTCCGCTCAGCACTGGTGAGACCCATCTGGAGTGTTGGGTATGGCTCTGAGCCCCCCAGGACAAGAGAGACATGGACATACTGGAGCAAATTCAGCAAAGGGCCATGAAGCATCTGGCATATGAGGAAAGGCTGAGGGAGCTAGGACTGTTCAGCCTAGAGAAGAGAAGAGAAGGCTCAGGAGAACGTTATCAATGTATACAAAAGCCTTCTTATTCCTACTTGAAACTTCTTCTTTCTTCTTGAAATGTAAGTTATATCACTGCTATAATTTTCACATTAATAAATCACTTCTAAATTATACTAATATTATTTTTTGAAGGAACAAGGGACTCTGATTTACACATCACCCTTATGCTTTTAGTCAGAGGCCACGAGTATTTTAATCTGTTCACGCACCACCCCTACATATAAAGCCATTTCTGAGGAAGCAATGTAATGTAATTCTTAATATACATTCACAGATAGAAAGGCCAGCAAGTTAGGGCCAGATCTCTGTTCTGGGCTTTGTATTATGTTGCTCATATACATAACTTGCTAATTCCTCTCTGTGCATATAATTCCTACACTTTAAGAGTTCTTACTTTTAAGAAATTACCTTGCTATCAAGAAATGTACCAAGCATAAGGCATGAAAATTACCAGTAGTAACAACTGAATAAAAAATCCTTGAGCCATAAACAAAGTCATAAATAGAAAATACATTTCAGGAAACATCTTGAAAATACTGTTACAACTGCTTGGAAGAATCACACATCAGGTTCCTTTTACAGCCATCCTTCATACCAATTTTACTGTCTCTACCCCAGACAGCAGGCTAAGTATAGGTATCACTAACATATATGAAACCAGACGGCAGCCAGTATTCTTGCATAGCTTCCAGCTCAGCTGTCATCCCGACTGATTCTCAGTGGGCTCAAATATAATCCATTGAAGATGTCATTCCCACAGGAATCTGGGATCAGTTCACACAGGACTCTGTGTTTGTTTGCATACGCGTATGCACTGTAGTTAATGTCATTTTACTGACTGACCTTAAAAATTGCCCTCCCCCCTGCACTATGTGAAATGAGATTATCCCTCAAACCATGAGACTGTTTCTGACAAATTATACATGAATCAAGCCTCAGAATGTCTCCCACGTTCATAAGAACTACGGGTTTCAGAAAAAAAAACAACACCTAAACAGCTTCACATGCTATTTTGTCTGCATTAGTCCTAATAGAAATAATGCATTAGTTACCTTTTTAAGCTTATGATCCAGAATGATTACAAAGTGATAATAAACAAATCCTTTATGTCTCAGACAGATATCAACCTTTTCCTACAGCATGCTATATCATATCATCTTCCTAGGATAAATTTTTAAAAAGTGAAATGGTTTTGATTCAGACAAAATTACTGTAAGGATAAATGTGCAAATGAAAACAGCAAAAAGCAGAACTAAATAATAGCATTCTTTTCTGTTAATGAAAATGTTACAACATTTCCCACCATATGAAGAAATATTAATATGACAATCAAAAATCTTAATTTTAGGGTCAGTTCATTTATAGATAGAATTAGAGGAGATGCATGTTATGCTGTTGAGCAGTGAGCAGTAAAGAACTGCTACAAAATCAGCTTAAGCTCATTCTTTCAAATCAGTTTGAACTCACTTCCCATAAGCATTGCCTACCAGGCTCTTTTCCATTCCAACTTCTATGCATTCAAAACAAATTTTTCTCCTCTGAGAAAAAAGAAGATAGCAAAATCCTGCATTTGATACAATGGCCTATGCTAACGAAACAGGCATATGTTCATGTCTGTATATACATGTGTGTCTTTATGGAAGGCAAAAGCAAAAGGGAGCTAAATTGAGAAAAAGTAACAACTGTTGAGATTAAGCTGAAACAACAGCAAAATAAATCTTAAAGAATTATGTAATCTTAAAACAGGAAAGTCCAAATGATAATTTGTAGTGTATCTGTTACCAGATTCTGACTGGCTCTGGAAAAGCGAGATATAGTTTCAAGAAAAATCTTAGTAAACCACCTTTTAGCCAGCTGAATCTACTGAAGTGAGTGGAGGCACATCAATTATTGAGAGAAAGGGTGCAAGACAGTGAGGAAAAAACATTTTTTAGAGAAGAGCTCTCTAATAAGGAGTAGTGCCACAGCTAAAAATGCAAGAATTAGCTTTATTTTATACCCAGAGCGAAAGAATTAAAAAAAAATACTGGAGAAGGTAGCAAAATTCTGTACTAGAAACAAGCATCTGTCCACAAAGAATAGGGAATAATCCTTACATGATAAACCTGCAAGGTTCCATCAATGACTAGAAACACATGGCTGTAAGAATGTGTGGAGAGCAAGCATGCATTCCACAAAGCTGAAGAACTCATACGAATAAGAAAAACAGAAATGCAAATGTTGTCAGCTAGGAGAATAAAGATTCAAAAATAACCATCTTCTGTGTATTCTTAACCACAGGAAGTCTGATATCTTTCTGTTTCATAGTGTCTTAGCCATATTTTAATATCTTGTGCACCCCAAAATAAAACCATAGCGTCTTATATGCCACAGCTTCCAACTACAGCAAAGGCAGCCAACACCCACTCACCAGTTACGATGCGTTAAGTGCTAAGTCTTTAGAGTGGTGGGACTGACCACCAGTATATACTGTTTGGATGACTGAGTACCCAGTACTGGTGTCATACAACAAATCTTTCCGAATTCTTTAGCACCACTGATAATACAAATATTGGAAGCTATCGTGCTGCTAGAAAGCTACGACCTGATTGCTATTACGGAAACTTGGTGGGATGAATCCCACGACTGGAATGTAGCTATTGATGGCTACAGGCTGTTCAGAAGGGACAGGCGAGGAAGGAGGGGCGGAGGCGTTGCCCTTTACATCAAGAAATCATTACAGTGTCGAAGAGCTGACCCTGAAGAATAGCCACGAGCAGGTCGAAAGCTTATGGGTAAGAATCAGAGAGAGAGGCAACAAAGGGAACCTGGTGGTTGGTGTCTACTACAGGCCGCCAGATCAAGAGGAGCCGACTGACGAAGCGTTCTTCCTCCAACTCCGGGAGGCTTCGCGCTCGCAGGCCCTCGTCCTGCTGGGGGACTTCAACCACCCCGACATCTGCTGGAAAACCAACACGGCAAGATGTAGGCCATCCAGCAGGTTTCTCGAATGCATTGAGGACAACTTCTTAAGCCAGGTAATAGACACCCCTACCCGAGGGGATGCGATACTGGACCTGGTGGTCACCAATGCAAGCGAGCTCGTCGGAGATGTCCAGATCGGAGGCAGCCTGGGCTGCAGTGATCACGCGCTGGTAGAGCTCACGCTCCTGAGGGAAATGGGAAGGACAAAGAGTATAGTCAGGACCCTGAATTTTAGAAAAGCCAACTTCCAGCTCCTCAAGGAGATAGTCAGTAGGACTCCCTGGGAAACGGCCCTCAGGGACAGGGGAGCAGAACAGAGCTGGCAGATCTTTAAGGAAGTGGTCCACAGAGCGCAGGAGCTATCGATCCCTAGGTGTAAGAAATCAAGCAAAGAAGGGAAGAGACCAGCGTGGTTGAGACAGGAGATGCTGGTCAAGCTAAGGAGGAAGAGGGAACTGCACAGGCAGTGGAAGCAGGGACAGGCATCCTGGGAAGAGTATAGGGAAGTGGTCCGGTTGTGTAGGAATGGGGTCAGGGAGGCGAAGGCGCAGCTGGAGCTTAACTTGGCTAGGGATGCAAAGAATAATAAAAAGGGATTCTACAGGTATATCAGCCGGAAAAGGAAGGTTAAAGAGAGTGTACCCCCGCTGATAAGCGAGACCGGCAGGCTGGTAACAGCAGATGAGGAGAAGGCTGAGGTACTCAACAACTTTTTTGCCTCAGTCTTCACTGGCAACCTCTCTCCTCACCCCTCCCAAGTCGATGGATGGCATGAGGGGGACCGGGAGGGCGAAACCCCTCCTGCTGTAGGAGAAGACCAGGTTCGT
>NW_009258947.1:2882086-2899398 GCF_000687185.1 Egretta garzetta
AATGGTTTTAAACTGAAGCAGGGTAGGTTTAGACTAGATACAAGGAAGAAATTTTTTACAATGAGGCTGGTGAAACACTGGAACGGGTTGCCCAGAGAGGCAGTGGAGGCCCCATCCCTGGAAACATTCAAGGCCAGGTTGGACGGGGCTCAGAGCAACCTGATCTAGTTAGCGGTGTCCCTGCTCACTGCAGGGGGGTTAGACTAGATGACCTCTAGGGGTCCCTTCCAACCCAAAACATTCTATGATTCTATGATTCTATGATTCTATGATTCTATGATTCTATGATTACCCTGTGCCAGCAGACTGTCAAGAACTGTAATGCTATCCACAGCAGTCTCAGAGAAGAAATAAAAGATGCGGTAGGTGAACAAGCGCAAATATGGTATCATGGAAAAGAGGTTGGAAAAGGTGAATAAGGAACTGAGTACATCTACTTAAATAGCAAGTGTGGAGACATCCCTTCGTTTCCCCTTAAACATTCCCCCTCCCAGTCTTCAGCCTTTGAAAAGGTGTTTGGGTCACTCTTCTGGGAATTCCGTTCATTTCTTCACCAAGTCTCTATTGAACAGGCAAACCTTTCTGATAATGGCAGAATGGTTTTATACTTTAAGACACAGGAGTTGTGTGGCACCCAGCTTTTGAGATCTAAATTCTGGGGCTTACCCATAAAGTCTCTCCATCACAACCCAAACTTTGCTTCAACTGAGGACGCCAATGCTGAAATGCACTTAATTAAGTACACTTAATTCTCTTGAGGAATACCATCAAAGTTGGTGGGAAAAAGCTTTGAAAGATCAAACCTAAATTCCTTACTATATTCTGTTTTATTTCTGTTAGTTGGGTGTTTTACATGTTAGTAAATACAATTTTTTAACATGTGCTCAAAACATAGATAAATATTCAGGCACAGGTTGGAGTAACAGATGTTTCCAGGGAAATTTGCAAGGTAGTATGGAAACAAAAGTCCTACTTGGCAAGAAGCCAGCAAATAAAAGGGCTTTTGCAATGGAAAAGCATGCTCACTCCAGAACATAACATGACAAAAGCTCTGATAAACGTCCTGACTGCTTCCTCCCCAGAAAAATTCCTGTCTACATGACTACTGTTGCTGTGTGATCATGTTCTCCTGCGTGTCCCTGTGAGGAACTAGTACCCCAAGGGGTTCTTTTTTTGCTTTTGATGACTGATCTGTCTCAGCAGCCAGTAGCAGTTTGCTCTTGACTTCTACAGAAGCTGGGTCAAGATCCAGAAAAAACAGTGACAGCTATTGCTATTTTGAGTTGCATGAATTGGGTGGAAAAAAAATAAGTGTAAGGGAAGGGGGTAATTAAATGAATTTAATGGTAGAGAAGACTCTTTACTTGGGGCACCAAACAATATATTTTGGATCAATATTATAGGCCTGCATTTTTCATATCAAAGCAGAAGCATACAAATAGAGCTAGTTGGTCCAACTTGGCAAACTTATCTGTTGTTTTAGTGGACAGGCCAAGGATTGACTAGACACTAGATCAGAGCTGGCAAAAATCCTCATGGTTGTAATAGATTGACTTTTGCTGACTGAAGATCTATCAATACATTGTCCTCTAGTAAAGTAAGGCATACAGGAGGCAATGTGCTAAAACTTTTGAAGGCTTTCTCTGCACTGCATCTATATGACTAACAGAAGACTTCAGAATTAATTCTGGCAACATTCAAAAACATCTACTCGCAAAACTTTTGGAGTCAAGCCATTCTGGCAGCAAATATTTGGAATAGGTTTGAAAGGTATTATCCATGGCAATCTGTATTGAAATAAAAGAGATTGCTTGCCAGAAAGGGTGCACAAAAATTTTACTCTGTAGACCAGCAAAAATGCAAGCCCTTTTCATTAGGTGTAAACTCTATTTTAGCAATTAGACATAAAAGAAAAGAAGTCCCAGGCTAGATTTACACTAAATTCAAGGGTTTGCTACTGACTGTATCTATGTATAATTTCTGTTGATATTATTTCTGATGTGAATTTAACATATCTAAAGTTGATCCCAGAATATTTTAGCTCTTCATCCACCATAAAAATACTGTATAATGCCAGAGGAAGTACTTGCTTCACAGAGAGCTATTCTTCTGATATGTCTAAGATACTTGCCACCTTCCCATTTAAGTAGGAATGTATGTTATTGCAAATAACACTAGTGTAATTTTGCTAATTTAAATAATAATGTGTTCCCTGTGGCTCTAATTGTGTTAATTTTAAAATCCCAATTGCAGCAATTCAACTAGAAGTTTCAAATCTAAAATTAAACAGGTAAGAAGAAAAATAGCAGATGATCAAGCATCTGGAAATATGCAGATATATTTGCTCCACAGCTCTTTAAACTGTTGCATTATCAGCAAATCTCTGATAGTAGTTGTTCAGTTTCACCAATTTTTAATTTGACTTCATACAATACCCACATAAATGATTTTTATATAGATTCTCCTCCATGTTTTTATGGGAGAACTGTTTTTAAATGCGGTTTCTTTGAGATGTGGAAAAAAAAATATGAACCAATCCTTTTCACAGATCACAGGCATTTTTTTCTAATTAACTATTTACTGTGTTCACATGTTGATTTACAGCTAAGGTGACAGAAATGTAACTATGCAAACATCCTGAGGGTAGGAGTAGTCAAAATTGGCCAGTTAGTATTGGCCCACCATCAGGCTGATTTCTGCTTTACTCCTAAACCAAACCTGTGATTCTCTGCCAAGATTAAAATTCTGCCATGGGAAGTAATTCTTACAATTCATGTAGCCCCCTATCCTTCCTCTTTCCTTAGTGTCATGCTCTGCTAGACCTACATATAGAGAATGCATTTTAAAACCTAAAGTTAAAAAAAGTAGCAGAAATACAATATTTAAAATATATGGTCCAGATCTCCAGCTGGCACAAGCTTTACCTCACTGTAAATATTGACATAAGAACCCATTTGCAGTATTCTTTGGTTCTGCAGTTCTCATGTCCAAGAACACAGAACTGGATTTTTCAAATTATTATCCTCTCACCAGATTGGATGTGTCATGGAGACGGAAAAGCCATCACTTCACACACAAGTGAGACATTCCTAAATGCAGCTGTTTGCACAAGCAAAACCATCTGGTGCCCAGTGGGGGTTATGCTAAGGTTCACATCAAATGGAATTATGGAGCCTTATCTGGTGATTCTTCAAGTATATATTCCTACTTATGTTGTTACTATGCACACAGCTGCTATTCTTCACAGAATAACATTTTACCTATGCAAGGTGCAGAGACCTCTTCTTGACTTGAGATAAGCTATCTTCTGGAGAAACATTTTCTAGGCCACAAACGTTTGTGGATACAAGGGCATTGATGGCTGGACAGCATTATGACAGCACCATAGTGAGTTTGTCTGTATAGAGTTCCTGAGCAAAGGATGGAAAAACAAGTGTCTTACAAAATGAAAAAGAAGATAGGACTTTAAAAAACCTATTAAAAAAGAACTTTAAAAGTCATTGTCCATTGACTTCTGTGGAACTATCACTGGGCGACTGTCGTGGCTTAACCCAGCAGGCAACTAAGCACCACTCAGCTGCTCGCTCACTCCCCCTCCCCCCTCAGTGGAATGGGGGAGAGAATCAGAAAAAAGTCAGACCTGTGGGTTGAGTCAAAGATAGTTTAATAAAACAGCAGAGGAAAAGAATAACAATAGCAATAATAATGGTAAGAGAATAATGGTAAGAGAATATACAGAATGTACAAAACAAGTGACGCACAATGCAATTGCTCACCACCTGCTGACCAATGCCCAGCCCATCCCTGAGCTGCGATCCCTCTCCCCCCCAGCCAACTCTCCCTGAGCATGACGCCATATGGTCTGGAATAGCCCTTTGGCCAGTTGGGGTCAGCTGTCCTGGCTGTGCCTCCTCCCAGCTTCTTGTGCAACTGGCAGAGCATGGGGAGCTAAAAAGTCATTGACTGGTGTAAGCATCGCTTAGCAACAACTGAAGCATCAGTGTGTGATCAATATTCTTCTTAAACTAAATCCAAAACACAGTGCAATGCCAGCTACTAGGAAGAAATTTAACTCTGTCCCAGACTTTTCAGCTTCCCATGCTCTACCAGGTGCAGAAGAAGCTGGAAGGGGGCACAGCCAAGACAGCTGACCCAAACTGTCCAGAGGGCTATTCCATACCATATGACGTCATGCTCATGGGGCTACACCACAACAATGACTTAGAATTTTGGGAAAAATAGTGAATGGGGAAGACTGCCTGTTTTGTGTTAATAACCATACAGTGTAATTTATTCAATGAATCCAAATGAGTACAATACATTTTTTACAAATAAAATAGTGTGAAACATTCATAAGAACAGATAAACTCTCGTATATATTCTCTCAGGCACATATACTGACAAATAGCCTTCAATATTCAGGCTCCTCTTTGGTTAAGGGTATTCACATGGACAATTAAATCTTCCATACTCTCAGCCCTAGGCCAAGCAAGGCTTTGCTGGAATTCTTCAGCTGCCAGATGAACAGAGTCCCAGAACTTTCACAAATTTTTCTTGCTGCCAAGGTTAACTGTCAGATATTTGTAAGGAGCAGTAAATCTCACAGTGAGAAAGGTATTTCCCATTGTTTAGTAAAAAAAAAAAAAACAACAAAAAACCCCAACACTCATTGGAATAAGTGTGAGGGGGAAAGAAAAACTGTGCTTTGAAGCCTGAGCATTTTCAAGACTGAACATCTTGAGTCTTTGCACCAAAAAAACATTTGCAAAGAATTAATATGTGAATGGGAGCTAGCAGTTCAGCAGCCATTATGGAGCGAATTACAGATAGCAGTCTGAGACTTCCCAGGGCACAGCCAGTTTTATATATTAAGAGAATGAATCTATTAGCTTTATTTCCCCTGATCTAGATATGAATATTTTAATCACAATTAGTTTATAGTTTCTTTTGGGTGGTTGTTCTGATTTTTCTAAATATCTGAAGAAAATTCCTTCAGGACTGTTTTCTGGCCAATGCCACTCCATTTCTTGCATGTGGAGCACTTCTAATTTGATTGCTTATGCTATTTTCTTACTGCAAGCTAAAATCAGTCAGAAACACCTGTGATTTTTGCATTCTTTCAGCATCTTGGTATTTATAGGTCAGGACCTGATATTTACACTGTAAAAGCAGCAATCCTGCTGGCCCTCTAGGAAAAGAACAAAAATTGTAAACAAAACTGTGGCCAGTACAAGTTTTGATCAAGATAAGAATGTGATTAAAATCGACAGTCTTGAGGATTG
Source organism: Egretta garzetta (assembly GCF_000687185.1). Lineage (NCBI taxonomy): Eukaryota > Metazoa > Chordata > Aves > Pelecaniformes > Ardeidae > Egretta > Egretta garzetta. Next base: position 2,887,369 of record NW_009258947.1, read on the forward strand.
CTCCGCAGAGCTAAAAGAAGTAATAGAACCTATCGTTTTGTTCTACACAATCCTTGTTTTCCCACCCAAGGAATTAGATGGAGTTTCCTATTCTCTTTCAGCTCAAATGATGGACCTTTCAGAAAATTTTTTCTACTTGTCCTCATTTGGCAGAGAAATTCCCCAAGTGAGGCTTTACTTTTTTCCTTAGAAACAGTTTCAAATTTCATATAGCCTGTGACCGCTACCTTAGATTGAAGAACATCCATGTTATCTGAACTTACATAATAACTATGTTGATGGACGGTGCATGTGTTCACACTCATCTTCCTATTACTTATTGCAAAAGGCTGCCAAAAAAAGTTAGTATCAAATCGTGCATGAGGTTTCATTCAGATTCCTCTCTGTGCTGTCAACTATCTGTCACTTATGGGTACAAAAATAAGTCCCTTCATCTCTGTTTTCACACATCTTTTAGAACATAGATGACAAAACAGAGAAAAAAATAGATGTGGATATTTTCACATCAATAGCACTTAAAAACAGTGCTTATAAATAAAAAATAGGGAAGCAGGAAAAATAAAATTGAAAAGCCAAATGAAAAATTATATGTGCAGTACAACTGCCATGAAGTCAACAGAGAGTTGATTTAATGGGAACACAGCTGAGCTCTAAACCATATAATAAGGAAGCCTAAATAATTAAACAGACTTACTCAGCTTCCCTAAATATGCAAACTGGAAGCAGGAGAAATTACCTTTCTAAACTCATTCTCATGGTAAATATCAGTGGAAAATCAACTGTGATCTAGGTTCTGTTTTCTTCCCTACCTGGAGCAGGAAGAGATGTCTTGGATACAAAATTAAATCATTCATTCAATGAAATGAATCTAATCAAGGAATAGAGCCTTAAAATCAGTAGTATATAATATATATGGGAATCATTGCCTGGCAAACTCCTTTCACCAAAAAGAATCTTAAAGGTTTAAGGATCAATGCTTCAGAAGATAGAATACTTCTATTTCCTCTAAAAGAGGGAATCTTACCTGCTGTGTTTTGAAAATCTCCAACTTATTCTATAGAATAGGATGAGCAGCTCTGTGAACATCAGCCCAATGAATCGGGAAAAGAAATCTGTTGTACAGAGAAATCAGTATGAGTTGAATGCAAAAATGCGATGCTGACAGTACTTAAACATCCTTGAAATTTCAGCATGTATTACACAGTAGTTCTTTCATTCAACAGGAGTGTATGCCCAAGAAAGTGAAATCCCATTGTGAGAGGAATTGGTTGTATAAGTAAAAATTAATAGTAGCATAAGTACAAAAAATAAGTTTGATTATCCTTGCTACATCAAGAACAATAAAGTCCAAAGTAGTAATATATGTAATTAGTGCTTTGAAAGGAGACATTTCCCAAAGTTGAAAACAATTATGAATCAAGTCAGCTGGCAGAAAGAATTTCAGCAGAAAAATCATATGGCAATTGGGAATCAACTACAGACATTTTGGTCCATGCCCAGAAAGTCATAATCCCATAAGCAAGAAAGAAATCTGGCTAAAAAAAAACCACCAACAACCAAAATGAGAAGACAGCTGTAAAACCAGAACAATGTCTAGAAATTTCGGAAAACTGATACTAACAAATATAAATTAAAAGCTGGAAAATAGAAAGTAAAAGAATACAAAAAATTAATCCTCATCAAGAGTAAGGACAATGAGAAAGAACACTTCAGTACATAAGAATTAAGGTAGCACAGGTCTATAAGTCTATAGAAATGGTACATCCATAAAATGATACAGAAAATGCAAAAAAAAGATGGTCAGCTTTGTTGTATGTGGAAGGAAGCACAGTAACACTTCAGAATGGACAGGCATAAAGCCATTAGAATGAGAGTTCTAAAAACATAGTCCCATTCTTTGCCTCAGAATTTTAAAACCACATGAGATTAATCAGTATCTATTTTTTCAGTGATTTATCATTTTTAACTGCAACTTTCATATTCCTCTTCTTCCATCACCTTCTCCATTCCTTTGTGTTATTTTTCTCCTATGAATACTGTAATTTTCTACAGAGGTCATCCTTTGCTGGTTGTTTCTCAGGTATCATCCTAAGTATCTAAAGCAAAAGGCTTTTGGCTATTTCTATGTTAACAAATCAAGCAGTGCCAGGGAACATTCCTGGGCACTGGAACTTGAACATGCTAAATTCTTAGAACATTCCCTGGCACTGTTTTTTCTGGGCCAACAATCGCTCTATCAAACAATTTCCAGGCATGGCCTAAGTGTTAGTGCAGGCCAGGGACTGACCTTGAGAGATGGTCACCCTGCTTTGGTGGCTAAGAAGGTAATGGATTCTCTTCCATGCAACTTGGCCTCAGTGCCAGAGGATAGTCCCAGGCACATAGCTACCTAATAAATATGTAGCCTTTTGTGTCAGATCAAATAAAGATAGATTCAGAATTAATGTCTCAGATCCTGAGCCAATGTCCTCTTACATTTTTGGCTATGAGTTTTAACTGTTTCCAGAGCAAAGTCATTTTATTTGATTATTCTCAAGCTGTGCTTTGGTTTTAATTATCCTGGTAGTATAAGACTCAGTTTTCTGTCCACTTCTCACATTAAGATCCTGGTAATGTAAGTTTCCTTTAGACAGTTTTATTAGCCATAGCATGCCCCTTTGCTTTGCAAAACCTAGGTTTAGTTCAGAGTGGGGCTTGAATGTTTCTCAGCCATTTTAATGTCTTCCTTTTTTTCCCCCTAGTTTTGTTAATTCACGAACTGCAAAACAAATCTAGTGTCTTTCTAAAGGACAGTATGCAAAAACCTTGAAAACTGCAGTTTTCTATTTTGTCTTTCAAGCTTAGAATGGTCTTAGCAGGGAGCTGCTGACTTTTTTCTGCCAATGGTTCCCATCTAATCACGGTAGTATAGGTATGAAATGAGCATTTCATGAACTCATGGCACAGTCTACCTGAATAACATTTGAAGTATAATGCTAATGAACCTGAAGTCTGCCTGTCTAAAATCAGTGCCTAAGTTCCCCATTTAGCAGATGGAGACACCTTCCTAAACTGGAAAAGGGACCCTCTTTCTGCCCAGCAGAAGAACCTTCTGCAGCTCCAGTGGCATGCACCAATCCCATCAGTATCCTAAGATTTTGGGTAATTTAGAAGTCTATGTCTGTCTCTAAAAGTCCACAGAGCAAGAATACAGCCTAACCTTGGCTTTTTCTTGATAAAGCCATGTAACTGTATTCAGGGAGATCCTTATCTTTGGTCTAACAGATTAATTATAAGGGAACTCAAGCAGGAAAGAAGAAATTTGAGTTCTTGGCTCAATTTTCTTCAAAAGAGACACCTTTAAGCACACAAACATAGAGTAGCTGGGTGGAAGCTGTTCCTTCCATTCTCTTCTGAAGGCAAAATCCTGAGCGCTGAAGTAAGCCAGAGGCTGTCCTGGGAGAGCAGACACCACTTTCCTACGCTGTTGCTCAAGTAACCAGGTGAGACAAAGCAGAGACAGAGATCTGGTGTCTGCTTGCAGGAAAGTTTTATTTGTTTTGTTAATAGTCTAAAATAAAACATATGCACCTTCCAAAAGACAAGATCTGAAAACCTAAACTGCCTTAGCACTGGCCACTCAACATTTGGGTACCTCTTCTCTGCTCTTTTTTCACACAAATCTGCTTGTAGACTGAACTGCACAGTGAGCTTGAGTGGAAGTGAATAGTATTTTCCTTCACAGCCATGACTTATGAATTAAGTAACCATCTAGCAAGGGGAATTCAATATCTTCGCATTGAAACCTGTGCTTCCTACTTTCTAAATTAGCGCTTCAACCACCTGCGTATCTTACAAGAAGTAAGTGTCATGGATGTTTGTTGAAACATGGACAAAACCAAACCTCTCCGCAGAACAGCCCCTCTGTAGATGAATGTAAAATGCCTGAAAATTGTCATGGGAACTTCCAAGCTAAGTTAGGATGTGTCTAATTAATACTGATGCACAGAATTTTAGGGTATCTTGAAGATAAGACTGATAAGATCCCTGTCTGAAATGTAGGTGAGTTTTAGGAATTCAGTTCTAACTTGGGAAGGAAGAAGGACCTTAGGACTACATCTATGCTACTAAGTTTAAAATGTCCAAGAGCTGCATTTGGCACTGAGGCAACCTGGCATGAAACAGCCCATGTCATTAATAATAAATGCTTTTACTTCTCCATAGTAGGGTGGCTTCATCCAAACTGCTTTTCTGGAATTATTATAGCACCGTTTAATTTATTGCTATAGATGTTTTAGGTGGAATGGATCTCATCCAAAATTACCACAATTCCATATCTGAAACAATCTTCAGCAAAGTAGTCTATTTTACCAGCTGTTTTCCTCCACAAATGCATATATTTCTGCTATGTTTCATTTGTGGAGCCCATGCTCCTTAACTGGTTCTATGGTTATATGATCAATATTGTTAGAATGAAGAAAATTTACATTACCCACAGTGCATACCTTTTCCAATTTTCCAAGAAGCAGTCATTTTAGCACACCTACAACCTTCTATTACCCTGGATCTTCATTTGCCGCTGTTATTGCTGTAAGTGGGAGTTGGATATGGGGATTAAAAACAAGCTATTTCCTTTGGGGGCTGATGTTAATACTTCTGTTTAACAACACTGAGTCATCACATTTGCTCCAATGTTGTTCACTTACTGTGTGCTAAACAGAGAAATCCAGATCTTCTTTCATTCCAGCTCACAACTTTAGCAGAATTTCTCTCTGCCTTAAACACTGTATTTCATTTTGTTTCCAGTGCATAAATTTTGTTAACTTGAATTTACCCTGTGTCATGAGATATTCCCATATGTTTTATGGGCTGTGAAGAGTGAATACATTTTGACAAGATTCAGACATGACATTGCTGAAGCCAAATAGCTTAGCTGTTTTCCAAAAAGTATTGGACCTTTGCATGAACAGTAAAATTATCCAGAGGACAGAAAAGTTTCAGAGAGCTTCTCTTTGATATATAAGTCCTCAGATTTTAAGGTTTGAACCAGCTCCCAGCTGCTGAAGGAGAAGGAACTTCCCCATAGCTGTTATCTGCCACAGCAGCCCGCTACACCAAGCTGAAACATTCGATTCCAGCTGCTGCTGGACTGAAACACACACATGGTTGCCTGACAATAATTAACATATTCTGTTGCTTTCATCATTACTAGCATTCTTCACTAACATTTCCCACAATTATTCCCAGTTTTAATATAGTGAATTTGCCGTTTTCATACCCATTGTTTATTACCATCTTTCATCATGTATGTTTGTATAAATGAATGGATATGAAAAAAGGTGGGAAACAAGTTGTTGTATGCATCCAAGTCAGAAAGTCAATTATAAGAAATGCATTCAGCCAACAGGGGAAAAAAATAAATCCAGATAAGCCATGCACACTTTGCAAGTCAAGCAACAGTGGCTGATTTTGGGTTTCTCTGACTGCCAAATGAAAAAGTAGAGTCAAATAGTAAGATATCCAGTCCCGTCAAAACTTACTGAGAATCCACTGAAGCTCCAACAGTAAAAACTTCCAGGAAAAATGGAATCCCACTGTATTTTTTCCTCAGAGAGGTCTTACACCAAAGCGGATTGGATGCATGCACGTGATTAATTACAATGACATTCCAGAAGTATCCAAACCACCATGATCCAAAAATGAGGGCAGAAAGGATAGTAAAGCTACAAAACAGGCTGTGAAAAAAGTCTGAAGGAAGGCAGAAGTGAATAGGGAGCCACAAAATTAGCTGTCAGGCTGGAGAAAACAAGACAGGAAAATGAGTAGCTCAACAGGAGACAGAACGTTCAAGGTCTCAAGCTGTCATAATAGAGCAGCTGGAACAGAAGAGCCTTTTTCCTATTGTGGCTATTTCTTCACATTTCTATTTTACGGTGGGATCTTGGGAGAAAAAACAGACTCTGTGTATGCCTTCTTTTTTCTTTGTTCAGAAATTCACTGGAATATGGGACTCAGATGACCTGAATGTCATTTAAGACAAATAAATTAGAAGTTACATCAGCAGAGATGCTTGCCAGTAAAGTACTTTCTAACACGACCTAGAAAGCTGACCATGTTTTGTCCAAGTGTGAACATGCACAGTGTTCACCTACTTTTGAATATCCATAAAAACTGACAGCAGTTAAAAAAAAAGAGCTCTCTGACAGGAAACAGACAAAATTGTCCAAAGCTTTGAACACCATACTGAGAGGAACACAATTAGTTCCCAGTTCTGCCAGTGAACTGCTGTTCTTTCTCCATCAAGTTTCTCAGGTCATGGTTGACAGTAATGAAGTGCCATATAAGAAATAAATACACCATAAACTTGATAAAGATGCTTAATTAAAAATGCTATTAATTCTAATTAAGGGTGTTTGAATTAAGTAAATGTCAGTTGTTGCCATTGACTTTTGGGGTTTTTCTCCATTAAAAAAAGCAAATATCTTCAGTTACTGGTGCTTCCTACCCTTGTTTTCTTTTCTGTCCCTTTATCCCCTAATTAAAAGTGATTATATTATAGAAATTAAAATCTAGCATTGCTTTCACTTGCATGTTGTTTAGAATCAAATACTTTTGGTTAGTAGGTATCTCTGGAGGCTGTCTAGTCTGCCTTCATCAAGCCAGGGCCAGCTACCTAGCCAGATCAAGTTGCTCAGGGTTGCCAAGTTGAGTTTTGACTGTCCTAAGGATGAAGATCCCACAGCCTTTCTGGGCAACCTCCTCCAGTGTTTAATCACTGACATGATGAAAATCTTATGTCCTGCTGGAATTTCCCTTTCACTGACCATATCTAAGATTTTAAATCTGTCTTCCTTTCCTTACGTGGCTGAAGATAACAATTAGTTATCTCCCCTTTTCCTTCTCTTCACTGGGATGAATAAGCACATCTTTCTTCTTAGACTCTTATACTTTATGCGCCAGACCACTATCTCTCTTAGTGAATGTCTGCTGGACTTGGTCCAGTTTGTTAGTATTTCTTTTGCACTGAAAGGCCCCAAACTGGACCCAATACTTCACATGTAATTGTAATGAATGCAAGGTAGAGGGGAATATTCACTGCCTTTGACCTGCTGACTATACTCTGGCTAATGCAGCCCAACATGTGGTGGCCATGCAATGCAAGCATGCACAGATAACTTGTACAACTTGCCCCAGGATGCCCAAGTCCTTTCTATCAGAGCTACTCTCTTTCCGGTCACTCCCCAGTCTACACCATATACCATAGCAGGAGCAGGACTTTGCATTTGTCTTTACTGAATTTCATGACATACCTGTTGGCCCGTTGCTCCACTTTGTCAAGGTCACTCTTGATGGCAGTGCCAGTATATCTCATATTGACTGATTGCCTCAATTTTATGAATTTGCTGAGGGTATCTCTGTCCTATTGGCCGGGTTGTTAATGAACATAGTACACAGCACTGACACCAGCATCAGCCCCACAGGAACACAATTTGTAATCAGCTGCAAGTTAGATTGTAAACCACTGACCACTGTCCTTTGAGACCAAAAAGGTCCATCCATTCAGTCCGTACAGCAACAAATTTATAGGAATGGTATGTGAGATTGCGTTAAGGCCCTGCTAAAATCAAATTAAACAGCATCTGCTGTAGCAAGAAGTCATTTTAGTGCCAGGTGAGCCTTAGCAATTTTTCTGCAACATTCTGGATCCAGCCCCCTGGCAAGCAGTGAAACTCCCAAGACAGAATGTCTGGTCAGCAGACAGGCACTGCCTTTCCCCACAGAAGGTAGTCTCTGACCACTGCCACCCATCACTTCCTCTTTGCAACACAGGTTTCTACCCTCAGACCAGGCGTGGCCAGCCATGACACCTCCCCCCCAAATAGCCTGAAACATTTCTTATGGAAGATGAACTCTTACTGACCTGGAACAAAACTTTGTTTCTATGAACTCCATGCTTTCCCCTAGAAAAATTATTTTTCCTTCAATTTAAAGGAGTGTGACAAAAAGGTTTGAGGACAGGTGAAATTAATTTATTTTTGGACAGAGAAATACAAAAGAAAATATGGAATGATCAGCTAAGCTTAAAGTTAATCTCTTTATATGAGCTTTACACATGCCAGACACCTAGATACCGCTGTCCCTTCTATGGACATTCTGAAGTTAGTGATCAGAATTAAGATACTTCAGTAATGAGTATGAAGAACTGGGTGAGCAAATAATTGCATGAAGGAGACATCCTGAAAGCAATAACCTAAAAAGTATGGAGCTTATAGCCATCATCCCTGAAACTGAAATACTGTGAGATTTTTTTCAATATATTAATGATCCAGAAAGGGATTACAAACGTTTTTCTCATTTAGAATGAAAAATAATCCCAAGGACTAAAACCTGGGAGTACAAGAGTCCTATTCCCTTATGCTGAAAGAAAAATTGATTTTTATGCTTCCCTTCCATATCACGAAACATTTCTCTGAAAAAAAAAAAAAGCATGAAAGAGATGTTGAAAGAATTTTACAAATTCAGTTCAGAATTTGTTAAAATGTTTAATCTTGAAAAATTCTCACTCATTATTTACACTTTGGCAAGTAACTCAACTGAGCAAAGTTGAGACTGCGTATCCCTCACCAAATGTGCGCAATCATCTTGCACCTGTAAATGCTGTTCACAAGGAAATTCAAGTTACCAGTCATTATGGATTTTAATTTTTCTCCATAACAAGGAGAAAGTCCATCACTTAAGATGGCATGTTCTAGGATTTTGGTGAAATCCCTACCTTTTCCTTTGTAATCTCAGCATCCCGTTTTCTCTTTTCAGAGAAGGGAGGAACTGTGCAAGTATCCTTTATATTGCAGTTATGTGAGGATGAAAATGAGTGTTCCCTTCCCAACAATGGGGTTCCTCCTCCTGCTAGGGTATATTAAGGTCTTAAATTTGCAATGACTACACGTAAGCATCTGTCAGCTTGACAGGGTAAGTTCTAATTACAGTATATGGCATTCTAGTGTGCTATCAATGGAGCTTGAAGAGTACTTCAGTTCCCCCACTATTAAATACACAGGGGTTGATTCAATTTATCAGAGGGATCCAGTGTCATTTGAAAGGTCCTAGGACCTCCTTTTGGCACCTTGCTGCTATCTGGTAGGGCACAGGTATCCCCAAGTCCCTGTGCACCCTCTGCCATTCTGCTGTGGATTTCTGGGTAAGCATTTAACAGTTGGACTTGATGATCTTAAAGGTCTTTTCCAACCTAAACTATTCTATGATCTCAGATGGCACTCAGGAACCACTGTGCTGATGGGCTGGGTAAGTAAACAATCCTCAAATACTCAGAAATCACACTGAACCTATTTTCATTGCTTGCAGGGGAAATGTAAGCCCTTAAAATGCCTGCAAATATCTACCCCCACGCATCTAAATGGAGGTGTCTTTAGTGCCATCAGTGTCTGGCCTACCCTAATGCAGAGTGAAAGAAGTGACACTGCAAACATTACCTGTGGTAATGAGGCATTGGTGACAGTGGCTTTAGTCACCTTCCGCTAACAAGAGTGGTTCTAAAAATAGCTTACAAGAGAATCACTGAGCAATTTTAGAGAAAACGTCTGGGGAAGAATACAATGCAATTCAGCAAGAATGAATGTCAAGTTCTGCACATAAGTAAGAGCAATCAGCTGTATAGTGACAGGATGAATAATTATGATCTCTGGTGCTACAGAAAAGGGTCTCTGAACTACAGTGAGTCACGAGTTGAAAATGATTCAATGTTAGTCTGCTACAAAAAAAAAAGAACATACCATACTGTGATAGATAAACAACATTTTCATCTGCAAAACATGTGAAATAACTCTCTCATTCTGCTTGTAAGTGCTATAACTCAGGGGGAGTACTGTGTCCATTTTGGGGCAGTGCAGATCAAGAAGTATGTGGATCAGTCCAGACAAACAACAAGAATTAAGGTCTTAAAAACATGGCCCATAAAGAAAGGTTGAAGGAATTAAGATTGGGTAATCTAGATAGGGTTGAGGGGACAAAACTTGGCATGAGTTAATCTTTTCTGCCTTTAAGAGTAATGAGAACAAGGAGGAGAAAAAGACACAAGGACATTTCTGGTGCTAATCTCTACTAAAGACTTTTGGCCACTATGATTTATTACTGCCATGCATGTGCATCAGGAGCACGTTCCATGCAGCCAGTTTGTCCATCACTATTGCTTAGCTCACCCTCATGAGCTAGACTTTTGGCAGGAGAAGGTTCTCTGGAAATGTGGAGCTACTGCCAAATACTGAGGACTGTCCAATCTTGTAACCTTTTTTCTCCTATACTGGGTATAAGCTTCCATTTGTATGAAGAGTGTTTACACCACATAAAGAGCTGCCTGAGTCAGAAACAGAGGCAAGCTACACAAATCATTTAATGAAGAAGCTTCACCATCTCTGTTTCGTTAAAGACTGAATCAGACTAACTGCCACCTGAGGTTTAAATGGTGCTGTGGAGTTGTACACAAAATGTATTTCTATTTAAAAAAACAAAAAAAAGAAATGCATTGATCAAAACCTGATGTCAGGGAGCAGGAAGGCCCAGCTGCTCCCTAAGGGCATGGCGTTGAAGGTGATCGAGCACAAAGCAGGGATGGGGGAGGCCCAGTGGAGGCTGGGCAGGGCCAGTAAGGTCTGTTGGTGCCCTCAGGGCCCTGGAAAGTTTCAAAGGAATAAAACCCAACATACTATTGATTTATCACACACCTGACTGATTTTAAGGGTATCTGTATTTAAAAATAATTGATTCCATATAGCACTTTTAAGTCCTAAAGATGACAGATGAAATTCAGTAAATGTAATGATGTGTTCATTACTATTGAATACAAATATAGACATTCTACTAATAACAAAACTTCAGCTATATTTCCTAGCAAATACGGGCTGAAGAAAAGATATCTGGTCTTGGCTTAAACTTGGAAGTTTAAGCTTACCAGAATTACAATTTGGATTGGTGGCAGAACCAACTGTGCCAAAATCTTTTTTAACAGTTATGTGGTTTTGGCAAAAATCTCATGAAATCTCCTGAGAATTGTTGTTTTTTGAGAATCTGGCTGCATCTCAAATAGGAAACAGGCTCTTCCAGCTTTGGAATCTTACTGGAAACCATAAGCATAGGAATGATGTTGAAGCTGGGAATTCAAATGTTTCCCCGCCCTTCTTGGCCACAGATAAGATGAGTTGGATGTGACATCCTAGTTTCAATACATCTGTTCTTTCAGGCACTATCAGATGCATATCTCATTGGCATCAACTTCTCAGAATAATTTGTATTACTTGCATTCTGCAATAGCTTTGGTGATCTCTTCTCCTTCCCCACTTCACCCACAGACACAGACTTAGCTATTCATCATGTGTTCCTCACCTCATTGTACTATGAGACAGCTGTGCTCTCATGGATTGCTTTAGACCATTTGGCTGCAAAAGCTGGCTGGCAATCCTGTACAGCTGTAACCTTGGCCCACTAACTTTCTAATGAAAGCCATGCCACCGTGGGCACCAAAGGGAAAACAAATACCCTTTTGTCCATGGAAAGTCTGGCAGGGAAGCAGATTCACTTTTGTTTCAATAGCAAATTTCCTTTGACTGCAGCCCTCCCTCAGTCACTCCTTTGATTTTTTTCACAGTTAGTCAAGCTGACTGAATAGCCAAGGGCAGGAGAAGATCTACAATACTTCAGGCTACAGCCACCGGCTATTTGAAACAAAGAATTTATGAACAATTAGCAAAGAAACTCTGCTAAAAGAATTCTTAGAGTACTGTCTTACTGGGAGGTGGTTTCATTCCTCGAACTGGTTTCTTTTTTGTGCACACACACACATTCAATAGAAAAGCCTTGAGCAGTGAGGAATGTCTGGCATTTCTGCTGTCAGTGTGCATGTACATTGGAGTGCGATATTTTTAGAAGCCCATCACATCCAAGTATGCATGAATACTCACGTAACCTCATAGTGCGAACAGCTCACAGAGTCAGGGATGTGAGTGCTTATCAGATTAAGCACACAACTTGGTTCCTGCT
>NW_009258947.1:2899694-2914603 GCF_000687185.1 Egretta garzetta
CTGCTGAGTGTCCAGCAAATACTGAAAATGTGAAGTTTTCCACACAAACACACTCTGCATATTCCAATCCAGGAGCAAAATATGTTGTAAGACTCAAATGGAGAGACAGGCAAGGCTATGGTATCTTGGGTATGGCATAGCTGTGCAGCGCAGAGCTAGGATTCATTAGCCTGGAGACTGCATGGGGAAAGCTGGACATTAAGCGCACAGTAGACAACCACATGTATTTTGTAAGCGTATCTAAATTGTTTCTTTCTTAGGGGAAATTTTTTGTAAATAGGAGATTTCTGCTGGGTCTACTCTAGTGTCCTGACCCGTGCTCAGAAATGAAGCCTTATTTCTTCTCTCTTGGCCTGACCTTCTGACAAACAGCCTTTAAGAGCCTTCACAGCAGAAGAAAACAGGGTTGGCTTTACAAAGAATACCCAGGGAAGGTCAGCTTCAGAGAATGTCTAGTTTGAGACATGCAGTTATTCACATAAGAGGGCGAACTTCAGAGAAAGGGGAAAGTTTGGACTAGAACCTTTCTGGAGCTTTTTCAATTTCCCTTTATTTCCAAAGGGATAAGAGTAACATTTATTACAATACCAAAACCTAGCAAACGTAAGGAAAACATTTAAGAAAATATCCCAATGCTAGGCATAGAGGTTTTACTGGTTGAGCCACAGAACAATTTTACAACAAGCTTCCACTTAAAGAGGTCACTGTTTTAAAGATAGGGTAAGAGTCTCTAACCTGCTGAGTGATTTTCGATGCCTGAAATTTTGTAGGCCAAGCAGAGGACAGTTTAAAGGGCCTTGCATCTTTTCCCTAGCACTGAAACATCCAAAATCACTTGACATGTAAATGATTAGGTGCACTGAAAAATAAACACCACCATATTCCACCAGGGTACTTTTGAAAAAACTAACTTTTTGTGGTAAAATAGGGCAGAAATAAATGTGAACCATGGGTCAAGTATTTGTTCTTTTTTCTTTTTCATTAAAGTGCTTAATCAGACTTTAAGTACCTAATTTAATCACCAAAGCTTGGGCCTAAAGCCATTTGCTGAGTGAAATCCAAGTTTAGAACATAAATACAACATTCTTGCATAATGCAGCTTTGATCTAATGACTAATAACAAGGAAGGATTCTTGTTCTATTACTCCCACAACACAAACGAAAAGGCCTTTGTGTTAACTTTCTCTAATCTTGACTACATCTGTATGTCTTGTAGGTCTAAGAGGGAAAGACAAAAGTAATTATAATTTTGTTAGCTCAAGGGCAATCTCTGCTTTTGGAACCAGAGATTTTCAAAAAAGGGCTGAAGTGACTTTTTTTTTGCTGTTGTTGTTGAGTTTCTTTAAAAAGAGAGAATGAAGAAATGGAAAAAAATGAGCTAATGAGATGGCCAGTGCTACTTGTTACTTCTTGTGAACTTGTCTAGAATTCAGAATGCATTTTTCCTTAAGAGAAGAGATAAAGTCTTAAATAAATAACGATAACATGGTGTCACACTACTGGAATTGTGCAGGCTCGTAGAGCAGTCTGCAAAAACACTGTGGAAGAATATGCTGAATGTCTTTCTAGTCCCTATGGTAACCACTGGAGCAATAAGTTGTTCTGAGGACAAGTGGAAAAAAACGCTATGAGAAAAACAGACCCTTCCTGACTACAGCAGGGAAAAGGCATGATCTCTGCAGCCTCCTAGCAATAACGTACACTGTGATTATAACTTTAAGTATGCAAACAGAGATCCAAGTGTCACAAAGAGGATGAAAAATAAAGAGCTGGCCCGAGGCTCTTTGATTTTATGACTGGGCTTGAGGTACAGAGGTAATTTTCAGCCTGTAATTAATATTTCCCTGCTACTGCCAAGGATTCCACAGACTAATCTCTCCTCTTTCAGGGTTCCTAATTGGATATCCTCTGAACAAAGTCCCATGGCTCTAAGTAATACAATGATCACAATAAAATTACCACATAGTAGCAGTTCTCCAAATACTTACTTCCAAAGCACTGTAGGTGGCTCTGCTGCTGTTCCTTCATTTCCTAAATTCTCACTTTCTCCCATGACCGTCTCATCATTTTGTTCAGCGCCCAACATCGATCATCTTCAGAGGTGTATCCAAGCCACTGCCAAGCATGAGTGGGATTTCCTTACTCCAGGGCAGAAATACCTATTACCATCAACATAATATATCTGTAGCACTCCCATGAGGGCTCACTAAGCTGAATTTCTTGTCACGGCAATATCTTATGTGAATTTTCACAAGTGAAAAATATGAAATGCTCATAATTGAATGTATAAAAGATCAGCTTTGTACACTGAAGATAGGGAATCACGTTGTTTCTGCTGTAGAGATCTCAGAGAGCAGGAAGGAAATGTTCCTGAGGAACACGAGGGAAAGGAAGAGGATCTGGAGCATGAATTTTCAGCAGAGAATTGGAGGAACTAGCTGGGGAAGATGAACACCTGGCATAGTAATTGAAGTTCATAACATGATTTTACATTTGAACGCAATATCTGTACCAAACATTTAAAACTGTGTATGCTAAATAGTATCTAAAAACTTATATCTGTACTCCAAAACATATAAAAATGCCACTAGTATACAACAATATATTAACAACCATAATAATGAACAGTTCATAGCCAGATAGATATTATACCTGACTTTAATCATTGCCTAAATAACTAATTGAGTATCCCACAATGCTCAAACTAGCAAAATAGTCTTTTCAACCAAATACCTGATGGCTTAAAAGTATTTTCTTGCATCTCACTGTAAAGGTCAAAGAGCTCTCTCCTGCAGCTCACCAAAACAATGACTGCCATTGAAAGGGACCCTTCACGTTATGCCTCTGGCCTAGGAAACACTTGCTCTAAATACAAATTTAGAAATTTTTCACCTCATCATTCTCAGCAGCCATTGCTCCTTGAAATATCTCTCTCCCATTACTGGAAAAGGAGAAATAAAAAATCCAGCACATTTAGTTTGTTAAATAGAGAAAATATATTCCTTCCTGTGCACCACTTTCAGAATTTCAGAAACAGATGTACCTGAACTACCAAAGCTTCTGAGACCAGAATGGTTGCAAATTCCCTTCCTCCTGCACTAGGTAAGGTAAACTGTTTTCTAGGCGGTTTTTGACTGATATCTCCTAGGCAGAAATATAGAATCATAGAATCATAGAATCGTTTAGGTTGGAAAAGACCTTTAAGGTCATCAAGTCCAACCGTTAACCTAACACTGCCATCGCACCACTAAACCATGTCCCAAATGTGCACATGTGCTCCACAACACAAACAGAATGAGCTGGACACGGACCCAGTGGAGCCCTCCGCATATGTGATGAACAGACTGACCTCTCTGAGCAGAAGTGTACCTTTGCAATAGGTCTGGTCCGTCCAAAACATGAGTTGTCAGTGAACCATATGCACAATACAGTTAATACAGCAGTCCCAATACACATAATGTATTATGAGCCTTCATTGTAGTAGTTATAGTTAGTGGCTAACACAAGACAAATTGTCCTCACAGATCCCTGTAATCCTCATATTCAGGATATGACCATATCTATCTGGTAAAGAAGTCTACTTCTAGAGAATATTAACAGCATGTACCAACTTGCTCTCCAAATTCAGAAATTATATTTTTCATCTCTTATATCACGAGACAGAAATTTTTAGTCATTTTTGTTATTGTCACTCTTATCTTGAAGCAGGGAATCCAAATCTCCCATGTTTAATTTTGCTACATTTATTTACTTGCCAACACCCCTTCTCTCTCATTGAAGAACACAAGGCTCAGAAAGGGCATGGCCATGGAAGAATACTGTTAGCAACAGCTGGAAGAAGAAGGAAGATCCAGTTTTGACAAAGCTTCAAAGCAAGGACATGTGCCCTCTTGGCACTCTTATCTCTTTCTCCCTTTATCAAAACCCATCTCTTGCTACTCTTAGCAGGCTGCTCCAGGGCATCCCAAACAACATGATATCTGTCAGTGTACCTTGTGAAAGTCCCTAGGTCTGCAGGGACATGAGGGAAGGAGCTGTATCACGTCAATCATATGAGCACATAATTAACCAGACAGTGAAAATGTGCTGGGCTCACAAAGGTGCTCTCTTTCTCCAGTTACGCTGGACTTTTTATCACTTCCAACAAACTGTTGGGAGAGCATGACAAAATAAGAGCAAGAGCAAAGTCTTTGGATTATGAGAGCTCACTGTTAATCAAGATGAGGACCGCAAATATCTCTAACATCCTGGTCTGGGCACCCAGCTCAGGTATCCAAGTGAAGGTTTGATTTCCACTCCTGCATGTGCTGAGGGAGGGCCTTAAGGAAGTTGTACAAAGGCAGATTGAAGATCATGGCTCTCCCCCACTACAAGCTTCCTGGCCAGAAATAGGAGGGAAACTAACAAAGAATATAAATAAGGGAAAAGAAATTTAAAAAGACCAAAAAGAGGTCATAATAAAAGATAAATTGGAAATAGGCATAAGTTAAAAACAAGTAACAGTCCAAATAGAGGCAGGCTGGCATCAGTTCAAGCTGTGGGACTTAAAATAATTTAGACAGTCACCTTAAAAAGAAGTCATAAAAATGCTTTGGCTGTATCAACAACTTAAGCCCTACTACACCATAAAACCTCTGTTTCTCTTCCTTTCTTTTCCCTGTTTTTTCTGTTTTCTCATGCATCTTGTCATTTCCCTCAGGTTGTATCCTTCACAGAATTTTTCCTCATGTTCAGAAAGGCATTATTTAGGCTACTTAAAGCTAGTTTTTTTAATTATACTGATAAGCAATCGCATTGTTCTGGATCTTTGACAAGGGCTGAAATTTTTAAATTCTAAGCTAAAACAACACAATTATTTGACACAATCATTTTTACTGTATTATGGCTTGAAATAATAACAGGGCAATTAAAAGTATAGACACTTCTGAAGAGAGAAAAATGTTCTAAACATTGCCATCTATAAAGATGAACAAATAAGGAAAACTAAAATACAAAAATGAGGTTATCATACTAAAACAGTCTGGTATCTTTAAGGGCAAATTTTTTTGGTGTTTAAATAGGGATAAAACGCTGCTGAAAATAATTTTTCAAAAAAAATTTTTATAGAGTGCCCTATCACAGAAACCATGAATGATGTTGGCTATGTCCCAGGTAGAAACAAGCTAAAATATCCACCCTGAGGTCGTAACGATTTCCCAGGATCACCTTGAAAATGTGAAGTGTGTCACAAGGGGGATATTTCTGATGAAATAATGTATAAATAGCTTCAATAAAGTAAGCAAGGGAGTTAATTCTGGCAGAAGGGATCTGCTTTGAGTTATTGAGAACTTGCTCTCTCCTCATGTATCTTCCGTTGACAATTTAAATCAATGGATAGTGCAACGCAAACCGCCAGAGAAGAGTACAACCTGGGATTGGTAACTTATTACCTCATTCCCAGTCATAGATCTTGGGCTGCCAGCAACCCGCTCTGTCCCCTTTTGGCTCAGCACAGGACACTGTTCTGTCCATCTGTCTACCCTGCTGCCTCCTTACCCCTTTGCACACACAGACACACAGAGGAAAATCTAGCTACAGCGAGCTAGTTTAGAAAAGATAATTTGTTCCAAGCTCTTATGTTTCTCAAGTGAATATCAGATGAATTCATAATTGTGGGAACTCTTGAAACGTTTCCAGCTTTACACAACATGTTTGTTTTAGGGCTTCAGTGACGTCTGTAATGTGTGGGTCTGCTGAGATTTGGAACAGATGCATTATTTTCCTCAGCCACCTGGAAGAAAGTAAAATATTGAGAAAAGCTGGTTTATAAGGACTCCCTGGTGTCCACAAACTGGTCTGGTTAATAAGAGAGAAAATATTTCTGATTTTTTTTTTAACTGCAGAACAAATGGCTAAACATATAATTGCTGCTTTCTTTCAAGGAAATAAAAATGTCAGGAGACTTGCAAGGCTTAAAATTAACACACAGTAGCTTGCCTAGTGTCCTGTTTTGGGGGGACATTAAGGATATGGGAATGTATTTTTCAGACCTGTCCTGCAAACCTGAAGCTGAAGAGACCAAAACCTCAGACCTGCATGCAATTCAGCTTACACTAGACAGCTTTAGCAGGAGTTAGAGGAAATTCAGGAGGCTGTTTTAAGTTCTTAAATTCTTTTACTGGGGAAAAGACACACTGGAAGTATACGCTTGAGGTTGAGAGCAAAAGATCTCTCAAAAAAAAGTGGACAAGTTCACACGGCAGCCCAGAGAATGGGGTTTTATCCAGATAGAGGGATGTTCAGCTTATTGCAAATGTCCTTAAAATTAACAGGCAAACTACCTCACATATACACATATCACCAGCCATATCATTTGCTGAAGTCCTCCTTTGCTTCACCTCAATACAATGAAATGTGGCAAAATACTTTGTAATCCCCATTCTCTCCTTTGAAGACAGACATCCGTCTGTCACTAAGCTGAAAAGAGAAACTCTGTGTCCTGCAACCCCGAGCCTGTGAGCAGACTGAGTGGACTTCATCTACCAACAGTGACTTTGTAGTGGGAGCAGAGCCTCAGAGAGGGATCAGGAGCACCTGAGATCCTGCTAAGCTGCAGAGGGCTCACAGGGCTCGACTTGCTGCTCCGCTCACATGTGGTCACAAGGCCCCTGAAGGTGGTGGCATCCATAATGAGAAATGACAAAGTTGGCTCAGGATGGAGGTCCTCTTATGTAGGTGTCGTTTCTTAATGACTGTGTGTAATGAATCTTCCTATATATTCCTATGTTTTGCCTGAATTGTTTCACAAATTGGCCTGAAATGTCATCACTGTTAGGTAAATGAGGTAAGGTGTTTCTTTACTTCTGGGAACAGGGAGGAGATAGGATATACAGGAAAAAAGACTTGTCAGAGACAAAAGATTTTGTCCAAGATATACACATTTCAGCAGCAAATGTAAAAACCAGTTGCCTCACAAAACATCCTGAGCTGCTGGCCTGAAAATTATATGCTTGGGTAGATAACATTTTAAAACAGACAACTCTGACCAGCTGTGTTTGCAGGCTTTACAACCTTGAATCTACCTCTCCTTTACTTGCCACAGCTCAGCTCCAAGACACATACACTGGGATTTCCAACGAACAGGGTTTTAGTCCTATATCTTCCACTGAAATGATCTTTTGCATTTCTTTGGAACTATGGAATTTCAAAGAAAGCAATCTGCATCTATCATCAAGAGAATATCAAGTTTAGCTCAAGTTTTCTTTTGTTTCTGCATTTTAGCGATTGAACAGCAATGAATAAAACATGATTTCGTAACAAATTTTTATGCATCACTACCAAAATTGTTGCATTATTCTTGTGTGCTGGCCACTGCGTAAGACCAACTCCATACCACAGTCAGTTCATCTTTGAAATATCGTAACATTTATGTAGCAAGTGCTGTGTAAAGGCACCAATGTGAGAGAAGTAATTGGAACTTCTTAAAAAAACAAACCAAATAAAATGTTTCTTTTTCAAGCCTGCCCTCTGAAAAGTGAGCTAGAATACAAAGACAATTAGTTATAATACTAAGAAAATAAAATGTGGAATACATTCCTCTCCCCTCACCCCCCAAAATCTAAATCTTCATTATCTAGCAATTAGCTACATCCGCAAAAGTGCATTGCTGCATTTGAAAATCCCAAAGGTCCTAGTGCAATTTCTAACAGATGTATCACTGCTCTTACACAAAGGGGAGTAATGGCTCGATCAGCTCCTCAGCCCACTAACCACAAGAAACACATCAAGTTATATATCCAACATCTGGTGATGATATCATATCCCAGTTTGTTTTTCAGCATCTTACATGGACCTAGAACTAGGTCTGGCTATGAAGTTAGCAGAGAATTGCATTACAGTTCACTTCTTATTGCCTTTTCAGAAATGCTGTGAAACATTTCATCGAAATGACAATGTATTTATGAAGTCTATTGTTTAGTGAGCCATTTGTCATCCTCGTATAATGGAAATAATCCAGGTATCAGGTTTACAGGAAATGTCTGCTTATGTTAAGACTCAAAATTGCTCTGCTGGGTCTTGTTGGCATGCTTGATTCTTCCAACTAAGCCCAACTTGGAGGCAAAGTGGGAGTGAGATGAGCAGACTTGGATAAAACGCTAATGGGAGTAGAAGGATCAAGATAAGGAGTTAAGGATGCAAGGAAGGGGGAAAAAAGAAGCAACCAAGGTGACAGCACAGTAGAGAACTGGCCAGCTGAAGGGCGCATCAGGGAACTGCCAGCAGAGCTAGATCTAAATAGGGATTGTCAGCTAACATAGGAATTTCATAGAACTGTAGTCTTCCAGCAGCTCATGTAATTGCCAGTTATCCCAGGCATCATCCAGTCCACTGGGTTTTAGATGCCTTTAAAACTGATTGGCCCGACTGTGCTAACTTTTTGGAAAGCGCTAGTTACAATGAGCTGAAAGTGTACAGGTTCTTTCTAACAAAACACTCGAGTTTGCAGCTATGGAGCCTGACATTGTGTTATTTACCGTCACACAGAGCTTCACCATCCCGATCCCTTGGAGTCAGCTGCACATCAGCATCACTGCCTTGGCTTACAATCAGCTGTTCTTGCATTCAGAGCAGCCTGGCCTGGGGATAAAGTTGTCCTCAAGTCACTGAAGTGACAGTACTACTACTGGTGTGAATTTTCTCTGCCTTCATTCCATGAGCATTTAATATTAGATAACACCTAGTTCTCAGCCTCTCAAGTACTCCTCTGCCACTTTACAAGTCATCAAATTACTGTAGAAGCATTAAAAAAAATTAAGTCTCAGTAGAGTTTTAAATTAGGCATTAGGAGTAACGTGTCTTTTCTCAGTTATACATGAAGGAAAATGTGGAATCACAGAAGTGATTGTTTTAAAAGGATGGCTGAAGTGTACCCTCAGTGTCATTCCTTGGAACAAGGGATGATGTTTTGGGCTCCATGGCAAACAGAATATAAAGTCCAGACAGGGGTGATATTTAATACATAATCTTACTCTTCAGGGTGCCCCTTCAGCTTAGTATAGGTTGCTCACTGTTCAGCACACATTTTTTCATCCATTTTCAGTTTCTTAACTCTCATTATGTATCTTATTAAGCCTAATATCCAACACTTAGATTTCAGATGTTTTTGCAGGACCCGAGTACCTTAAACATAAATATTTATTTAAGGAAGTTCTTCCATTTTAAGACAGCTACTTTTGAATATTTTCAAATTATTAGCCAGCTGGTGTTCTGACTTCTGCAGGTTCCTAGAAACTTCACACTGGCCATTTGGACCTCTTATTCACCCACAGGGCAAAAAGTCACAGGACCCTATGACCAATCACTTTGGGCATAATTATACATAGGTGGACCATAGATGGATCCTGTTTAATGTCATTAATGATCTGGATGATGGGGCAGAGTGAACCCTCAGCAAGTCTGCAGATGACACAAAAATCAAAGGAGTGGCTGATACACCAGAGGGTTATGTCATCCAGAGGGACCTTGACAGCCTGGAGAAATGGGCCAACAGGAATCTCATGAAGTTCAACAAAGAGAATTGCAAAGTCCTGCACCTGGAAGGAACAATCCCAGGCACCAGTACATGCTGGGGAGCATGCAGCTGGAAAGCAGCATTGCGGAAGAGGACCTGGGGGTCCTGGTAGACACCAAGTTGACCATGAGCCAGGATTAAGGGACTGGAACATCTCTCCTATGAGGAAAGGCTGAGAGAACCATCACTGTCCCGCCTGGAGAAGAGAAAGCTTGGGGGGAATCTTACCAACATAAATAAACACCTGAAGGGAGGGTGCAAAGAGGATGGAGCCAGGCTCAAATGTCCAAAGGAGTTGCTTGAAAGAATACATCCCTTTATCTGATAACCACCTTCTTCATGCTCCTCTTCCATCTTCTTCTTAAACAGCAAGTTTAGACCAGCTATCTACATGCAAAGCTCTGTTCATTTTCAAAGACATCCTGTTCCTCAGCAAGATTTAGGGACACACATCTCTTTCTGATGGTTGCAATACTTATCTACAGAAATTATTATCCTGAGTTAATAATAAAGAAAACCCTTATTTCTATGAGGTGTTTTGTCCTGGTTTCGGCTGGGACAGAGTTAATTTTTTTCCTAGTAGCTGGCATAGTGCTGTGCTTTGGATTTAGTACTAGAAGAATGTTGATAACACACTGATGGTTTAGTTGTTGCTGGATAGTGCTTAGACTGGCCAAGGACTTCTCAGCTCTCAGCTCTGCCAGATGCATAAGAAGCTGGGAGGGGGCACAGCCAGGACAGCTGACCCCAACTGGCCAAAGGGGTATCCCATACCATATGGCATCATGCTCAGCATATAAAGCTGGGGGAAGAAGAAGGACGTTTGGAGCTATGGCATTTGTCTTCCCAAGTCACCATTACGCATGATGGAGCCCCGCTTTCCTAGAGATGGCTGAACACCTGCCTGCCCAGGGGAAGCAGGGAATGAATTCCTTGCTTTGCTTTGCTTGCATGCGCGGCTTTTGCTGTACCTATTAAACTGTCTTTATCTCAACCCATGAGATTTTCTCACTTTTACCCTTCTGATTCTCTCCCCCGTCCCATTGTGGGGGGAGCGAGCAAGCAAGTGTGGTGCTTAGTTGCCAGCCAGTGTTAAACCATGACATGTCTATATTTTTGCAAAATGACAGAAGTATTGTAAAAAGAATTGCCAATGCTGCACTTAGGGAAGGCCAGTGGGGGCTACAACACAGCTAATGTAAATTAGGACAGTAATGCTGGTTTTCCTTTGGGGATGTCTTGTAAAACGCTTTTCTGTAAGATGGAAATAGGGCCTGTGGAAACCCAGTCATGCAATGAGTTTCACCATGAGAAAAGCATGAGGAAACAGGATCTTTGTGATCAAAATCCAAATCTGAAGCAAATTCTAAAAGAACAAGAGGGCAGTGCTAAACCCCCATGTAACAACAAATTCCTGAGAAGCCCAAAGTGATGTTGTTGTAAGATTCTTGGTGCTGCTATTTTTTATATCACAGTAAAAAAAAATTAATGATTTTACTGAACTGTAATAAAACATCTATGCTGACAATTTTATAAATAAACAATAAACACACAGACACAAGAGTTACTAATCAGGAATGGTTGTCCTTCCCACAGAATTAGTCTTGTCCAGCACTAAGGCAACTCTTCCTTCTGGACCCTTGTAAATGTCCCTGAAAAATAGAAAACTTGGATTATTTTATGGAAATGTGGAAAAAGCAAACTGTGAAGGTCCCAAGTTGTAAATAAAGGAAAACCTACGTGGTAATTAACCTTTCATGCCAGGAGGGTTTTATCTCATATCTTTCTCTGACCATAGTTTCAGTGGTATTTCTTATAAAGCAAGCATCTTTAGACTCATTTGAAAAATACTTTATTTATTCTGTGTCTACTGTTGTAGACACAGAGTTTTCTGTTAACAGAATCTTGATTACTAGAAAGTTGTTCTTCCTATTAGTAATATATATTAATATAAATTTACTTTTGATGTTACAACATCAGGCAATTAATGGTCATTCAGAAAATTTGCCATAGTGTAACAAGATCACTGATGATTATAATATGAATATTAGTAAAACCACCCAGGCAAACAAGGTAAGGAATTTGAAGACTGACAGAGAGTAAGAGCATATCTAGGAAATGTCCTGCTTAGTTTTACCTCTGCTCAACTTTTCATGGGAAATCTCTAATTGAATCTCTTAAATGGAATTAAAGTTGTCAACCCCTTTTGGGGCATGGGAATGAAAATGTAATTCATGCCTATAAAGATATAGGTAACTTCAGCCAGAAGACTGAACTCAGCAGCAGAATCAGGTGCATTTATGAAAGGGGGCATCTCTACAACTTTATCAAAATGCCTGCGAAGCCGAACTTGGAAGAAATAAACTTCCTACTGAGGAAGACTGGACATTGCATGGCTGCGGAAGCTCTAGTGTGTTGAGCAAGTGGAAGCATGTCTCATCCGATCCCATGTCTGCCTGGGAAAAACTAAGGGAGGGAAGGATGGCAACAGGCTGTGAATCCAATATTTCCCAGACTACTTCAGGCCTAAGGTTGTCTGAAAGAAGACATTCTGATGAAAGACGGGCTTGAAGACCCATCCAACATCTCAGAAAATTAAACTGTTGACAACTTAATTCTATCTGCTAGCGGTGCCAACATGCTTGTGTATGTCTTGTCTGAAAATGATGATTTTATGTTCACTGGGGCTCAGTGAAATTCCGGGATGTTCTATGATTATTTTCAAACTGTATTAACTGACATTTTTTTCTTTAGTTTAATTTTGGGTGAGTAATCTGAGATTCAAGCTATTTGAGGATTTATTTTTAAGGGTATAGCTATCTGAGAGGAATTAGATATGTGTAAGTGTGGTCTCACTGTTACTAATTCTCCATATGCTTAATTCCATGTACATGAAAGGAAGGGAGAAAGGACAGAGAATGTCACTTCTAACCCTTAATCTCCCCTGCAGAGCGGCTGGTGGGAAATTTCAGGCACCACATTATCAGCCACTCTCAGACCTGGAAAACTTCTATGATAATCAGATCATCTAAGACTCAGCTTCCCCTTCTGGTTAAAAGTTCACAAAAGTGTTGTAAATGGTAGATTTGTCTTCATTTAATTGACCAAATTCCTATTTGAAATAAAGGCAAACATGGTAAAAATGAAAAACGAAGAGAAAAGTGAAGTAACACAGAAGAAGGAACAACAGTAAGCTTTCTCACTGGTGAGCTTCAGTAGATTTTAAAAGACTTTACAGAGGCCTGCATTATTGTGTCTTTTTTACAGATGGAAGACTTAAACATTGAGACATTAAATTAATAATACCTTCCTGTTTCTTATCTTCAAGGCCACCCTGCCTTCAATTCAAGATTCAAGATTCGGCCAGACAATGGTTCAGAGATGGTTTTCCCTCTTTCTGGCTTGGTCCAGACTAATTTTTTAGGATCAAGATGACAAATACATAGAATCCAGCAACTCTGGAGACAGGGGGGCCAGCAGCTCCGTTAGCTATGCATCCTTTCTAACCACCCAGCAGTCCAGATGGTTTCTTTAGAGCACTTCTGATAAAGAATCTCTACAAACATGTTGCAGCCAAACCCTTTTAAACTACTTATTCAAAACACAACCCATTTTGATGTGTTTAACAGCAAAACCTCCTCCTAAATTCCATTTAACTGCTTGGGCTAACTCACAGCTTGACTGGAAGAGTTGAAAACCATTTTCTCTCTTTCTTCTTCTAGTTTGGACAATTAATTCTACCTCTGATGTTTACTTAAAAAAAATACTGATTTTAGTTACATCATCTATATAAAGCACATAAAATACAGGATATTGTACAGAGACTGTAGAGTACTTCCAAACAGCACATTTCCACTTCTCAGTACACAGGTCTGTGCTGCCTTCAGGTCAGGGAAACAGAATTGTGACAGAGAAGAGAAAAGCCAGTTACTGAAAAGCAACAAAAATATGGATCAATATGTAAAAAATACTGAAGTTAATATTAGACACTGGGAACAAACTCCTAATCAGGATAATACTGGCATGTTAATATCATTAGCAAAGGAGTATACAATTTAGTAACACAGTAATAGCAACTTATCACCTAAAAAAACCCATTTCAAATACTGCTGACAGTTCTTACACCATGGTCTTCCTTTCAGAATGAATGGAACTTTCTAGATATTGATTAATAAATCAGCATAAAAATAAAAGCAGGTATAAAGTGTTCAATTATGCTGCAATTCTTGCAAATAAGCTTTTTTTTTTTTTGATGCATTTAATTTTGTGGAAATTTTACCATGAACTGAAGAGATGAATGTCTTCAGTTTACTTCAGGGTTATTCTACTCTTTAAGAAACTGAATAGAGTTGCTCAATGCTCAGTAACCCTTTTACTCCTCCAAAACTGCATTCTATTTAAACCATCTCAAGCAACCCCTTCCTTCCATTTTTTCCAGATACTTCCTTCAAAAGTAACTATGAATTGTCTGATTTGATCACTTCATGATGGTCGTTTGGCAAAAGCTCTTTTAACCTCCCTTATGAAACCAGTTCCTGTGGTACCATAAATGTTGTTTTTCTCTTAGATCCACCTCCTTTGCCAGAATATTTTGGACAAGACCTTGGATCCTTTTTTTAGGTGCAGGGTCGCCAGTATCATGTAAGAGAGAGGCAAGCAGACCATAGATGTCACTAGATAGGCATAAGAAATATCACACGCATTGTAGAAATAATACATGTAATCACTACAGTCACAGAAGACTTTAACTCATAATAATATAAAATATTTCATTATTAAAACAAAATACATGTAATAATAGAATTCCATATTCAGTGGAAATTTCCCTTCTGCCTACAGCTGAAAATTCATGTATTCCATAGAGATGTTTTAACTAATTGGCTCTCAAGTTTACAAGACAAAAGGGAAGTATGGTTTTTCTGCCTGATTGCCAGAGACTTTATTCAGGATCTGAGAGAGAAATATCTCCATGTAAGTCATGATCCTGCACATGCTGCCTTGGTGTGCTGTGCCAAGACTGATGTAACAAGCTTGGGGAATCTTCACTGAAGAGCAAAATGGGCTGACTGAGATCTGAGATAGCAGCCATCGTCCTGACAGTCTGGCAAGCTGCCGAGGAGAATTCGCTGAGAGAGTTATGGATATTCTCTAAACAGTGAATGATTTCCTGAAATCTGGCCAAAACCACGTAAGTTAGTTTTTACACCGATTTCAATTTCATTTGTATCTAGGCACTCACAGGGGTGGACCTTCTGTAATAAAAATGACCTAGAAAAAAAATTAAAAATACTTTCTAGGATAATGTCACCAAGGCTTTTATTATAAAATGGCAAACCTGCTGCTCTGCTGTAACAGGAAT